>NC_090440.1:1143351279-1143657945 GCF_031143425.1 Pleurodeles waltl | reverse complement strand
AGAATTTTGTTCATCTGATAAGGACTTCTAGCTGCAGATTCCTTACCTTTGAGGGATGCGCTGGAGGAAAGAAAGTAGGCAAGGGTGATGTTCTGACCTAGATGAAATGGGGTCACCACCTTGGGGAGTAAAGAGGCACGAGTTCTGAGAACCACCTTGTCTGGATAGTGAGATACGGTGGCTTTGATGACAAAGCTTGCATCTCACTCACACTCCTGGAAGATGTTATTGCCACTAAGAAGGCTGTCTTGATGGTAAGCAGTCGGAAGGAACAGTTGTGCAAAGGCTCGAAGGCCGCACACATCAGAAATGTGAGGACCAGATTTAAGTCCTATTGGGGCATACCAAAGGGCATAGGAGGAAACATATGTAAAAGCCCTTTAAGGAATTTATGTAAAAGGGGGATTTAAACAGAGAAAGCTGATCAGGCAGCCAAAGAAATGCCTATAAGGCAGAAAAATAACCCTTGAGTCCCCAAGGCAGAATCCTGCTGGGCAAGGGAAAGAATGAAGAGAAGAATATCAGAAACGGAATCAGAAAGAGGATCAATAGACCTTTCTGTACAATACTATACAAAGCGTTTCCAACGGCAGGCGTATACCATTTTAGTGGCGGGACGGCTAGCTGCCAAAATAACTTTATGTACTTCGGGAGGAAGGTCAGCAGCCATCAACTGTCACCGCTCAATCTCCACGCATTAAGGCACAGAGTTGACAGGTTTGGGTGGAGAACCCTACCCTGTTGCTACGACAGAAGATCCTCCCGAAGAGACAGCCTGATCTGAGGATCGATGCTCATTTTCAGAAGCTCGGATACCAGACTCTCTGGCCTCAATTCAGAGCCACTAGGATGACCTTGGCCCAATCATTCTTGATCTTCTTAAGAACTCTGGGCAGGAATGGTATGGGTAGAAAAGCGTACAGAAGGCCTGAACTCCACTTGCAATGAAAAGTGCCCTGGAGCAATAGCCGCCTTGGAAACTCCAACGCGCAATTCTGCTGACAATGCGCGTTCTCTGCAGAGGCGAACAGTTCTAACCAAGGCTCTCCCCACTGCGGAAAGAGTCCTTGCGACACCTCTGGATGGAAATACCATTCGTGATCTGCTAGGCATCGACGGCTGAGTTCATCCGCCCTGACGTTCAGAGAACCCGCCAGGTGTTGAACCACCAAGGTTATGCCCTGCTGTTACAGCCATGTCCAGAGACGCAGAGCCTCTTGACAAAGGGTCCACGACTCCACACCGCCCTGTTTATTGCAGTACCACATTGCAGTGGTGTTGTCCGTGAACACCTGCAATATCTTCCCTTTCACAACAGGAAGAAATGCTTTCAATGCCAGTCGGATCACCCAGAGCTCCAACAAGTTGATATGAAGTCTGGATTCTGCCGGAGACCAGAGGCCTCTGATCTCCGTCCCTCCCAGATGGCCGCCCCATCCCAGAAGTGACGCATCTGTCACTACTGTGAGATCTGGCTGGGGAAAGGAGAGGAGTCTGCCTCTGAACCAATAGCAGTTCACTAACTACCACTGCAGGTCTTTTGCAGTTTCTACCGAGATTTGAACTGTTTCTGAAAGATTTCCCTGATGCTGCGCCCATTAGAACTTCAAGCCCCACTGCAGAGCCTTCATATGCCATCTGGCATGTTTGAATAACCGGATGCAGGAAGCCATGAGTCCCAAAAGCCTCGGAATCGGTCTCACCAAAATTCGGGATAGAAGCAAAAACATCGGTATCATAACCTAAATATCCTGGACTCGCTGCTCGGGGGGATAAACCTGAAACTGCACTGTATCCAGAACAGCTCCGATGAAAGGGAGCTTCTGAGCGGGAGTCAGGTGTGACTTCGGCATGTTTAAAGTGAACCCCAGCAAATGCAGGAGGTCAGCTGTAGTCTGAAGGTGGGTGACCAAAGCCTGGGTTGTAGGAGCCTTCAACAGCCAGTCGTCGAGGTAGGGGAAGACTGAAATCCTTAACACGCACAGATGAGCTGCCACCACCGCCATCACCTTGGTGAACACCAGAGGGACAGTGGTGAGACTGAAGGGGAGCACGGTAAAATAAAAGTGCTCGTGGCCCATCTTGAACCGCAAGTAACGCCTGTGGGTGGGTAGGATGGGTGTAGGAAGTTGGCTCTGTATATACTATTTCAAAGTAAGAAATAGTGTGCACAGAGTCCAAGGGTTCCCCTTAGAGGTAAGATAGTGGCAAAAAGAGATCATTCTAATGCTCTATTTTGTGGTAGTATGGTCGAGCAATAGGCTTATCAGAGGATAGTGTTAAGCATTGGTTGTACATACAGGCAATAAATGAGGAACACACACTCAAAGACTTACTCCAGGCCAATAGGTTATTATATTGAAAAATATATTTCTTAGTTTATTTTAAGAACCACAGGTTCAAGATTTACAAGTAATACTTTAAATGTAAGGTACTTCACTAAGATACTTTAGGAACTTTGAATAAAAGCAATACCATATACAGTTTTTGTAAAAATGGCAATAAGCTATTTTCAAAGTGGACACTGCAAAAATCAACAGTTCCTGGGGGAGGCACAGAAAGTACACCCTCAGCGGCACAGGGGCGGCCGGGTGCAGTGTGCAAACAGGCGTCGGGTTTTAGATAGAAATTAATGGAGGGACCCGGTGGTCACTTCAATGATGCAGGCAGGCACAGGGGGGGGCTCCTCGGGG
Organism: Pleurodeles waltl; assembly: GCF_031143425.1. NCBI lineage: Eukaryota > Metazoa > Chordata > Amphibia > Caudata > Salamandridae > Pleurodeles > Pleurodeles waltl. The sequence continues at coordinate 1,143,655,252 of NC_090440.1, read as the reverse complement.
TAGCCACCACCTGGGGTAGGCAGAGGATCGCCTGGGGCCTCCTGCACTGGAGTTCGGTTCCTTCAGGTCCTGGGGGCTGCGGGTGCAGTGTTGGTTCCAGGCGTCGGGTCCATTGTTACAGGCAGTCGCGGTCAGGGGGAGCCTCTGGATTCTCTCTGCAGGCGTCGCTGTGGGGGCTCAGGGGGGTCGTCTCTGGTTACTCACGGGCTCGCAGTCGCCAGGGAGTCCTCCCTGAGGTGTTGGTTTTCTGAGGCCAACAGGTTTTTATATAGAAAAATATATTTTCTTCGTTTATTTTAGGAACCACAGGTTCAAGATTTACAAGTAATACTTAAAATGAAAGGTATTTCACTCAGGTATTCTAGGAACTTTGAATAATCACAATAGCGTGTACAGTTTTGGCAAAAATTGCAATAAGCTATTTTAAAAGTGAACACAGTGCAGAAATCAACAGTTCCTGGGGTAGGTGAGTAAATGTTAAGTTCACAGGTAAGTAAAACACTTACAGGGTTCAAAGTTGGGTCCAAGGTAGCTCACCGTTGGGGGTTCAAGGCAACCCCAAAGTTACCACACCAGCAGCTCAGGGCCGGTCAGGTGCAGAGGTCAAAGAGGTGCCCCAAACACATAGGCTTCAATGGAAACAGGGGTGCCCCGGTTCCAGTCTGCCAGCAGTAAGTACCCGCGTCCTCGGAGGGCAGACCAGGGGGGTTTTGTAGGGGGGTGGGGGCACAAGCAGGCACAGAAAGTACACCCTCAGCGGCAGAGGGGCGGCCGGGTGCAGAGTGCAAACAGGTGTCGGGTTCTGTATTGAAAGCAATGGGGAGACCCGGGGGTCTCTTCAACAATGCAGGCAGGCACGGGGGCTCCTCGGGGTAGCCACCACCTGGGCTAGGTAGAGGGTCGCCTGGGGGTCACTCCTGCACTGGAGTTGGGTTCCTTCAGGTCCTGTGGGTGCACTGTTGGTTCCAGGCATCGGGTCCCTTGTTACAGGCAGTCGCGGTCAGGGGGAGCCTCTGGATTTCCTCTGCAGGCGTCACTGTGGGGACTCAGGGGGGTTGTCTCTGGTTACTCACAGGCTCGCAGTCGCCAGGGAGTCCCCCCTGAGGTGTTTGATTTCCGCGGGTCGAGCTGGGGGCGTCGGGTACAGAGTGGAAAGTCTCATGCTTCCGGGGGGGGGGGGGGGGGGGGGGGGGGGGGGGGGGGAACGTGAAGTCTTTAAAGTTGCTTCTTTGTTGCAGAAAATTGCAGATTGTTGAACAGGGCTGCTGTTCTCTGGAGTTTCTTGGTCCCTGGTTGCAGGGCAGTCCTCTGAGGCTTCAGAGGTTGCTGGTCTCTGTTGGATGCGTCGTGTTGCAGTTTTTCCTCAAAGTTGGGAGACAGGCCGGTAGGGCTGGGCCAAAGCAGTTGTCGTCTCCGTCATCTCTGCAGGGCTTCAGGTCAGCAGTCCTCCTTCTTGTTAAGGTTGCAGGAATATAGTTTCCTAGGTTCTGGGGTGCCCCTAAATACTGAATTTAGGGGTGTGTTTAGGTCTGGGAGGGCAGTAGCCAATGGCTAATGTCCTTGAGGGTGGCTACACCCTCTTTGTGCCTCCTCCCTGTGGGGAGGGGGGCACATCCCTAATCCTATTGGGGGAATCCTCCTTCTTCAAGATAGAGGATTTCTAAAAGTAAGACTCACCTCAGCTCACGACACCTTAGGGGCTGTCCTGACTGGGGGGTGACTCCTCCTTGCTTTTCTCATTATCTCCTCCAGCCTTGCCGCCAAAAGTGGGGGCAGTGGCCGGATGGGTGGGCATCTCCACTAGCTGGGATGCCCTGTGGCGATGTAACAAAGAGGGCGAGCCTTTGAGGCTCACCGCCAGGTGTTACAGTTCATGCAGGGCGAGGTGAGAAGCACCTCCACCCAGTACAGGCTTTGTTCCTGGCCACAGAGTGACAAAGGAACTCTCCCCATGTGGCCAGCAACATGTCTGGTGTGTGGCAGGCTGGCAAAAACTAGTCAGCCCACACTGGAAGTCAGGTATGTTTTTCAGGGGGCATCTCTAAGATGCCCTCTGGGTGTATTTTACAATAAATTGCACACTGGCATCAGTGTGCATTTATTGTGCTGAGAAGTTTGATACCAAACTTCCCAGTTTTCAGTATAGCCATTATGGTGCTGTGGAGTTCGTGTTTGACAGACTCCCAGACCATATACTCTTATGGCTACCATGCACTTACAATGTCTAAGGTTTGGCTTAGACACTGTAGTGGCATAGTGCTCATGCACTTATGCCCTCACCTGTGGTATAGTGCACCCTGCCTTAGGGCTGGAAGGCCTGCTAGAGGGGTGACTTACCTATGTCACAGGCAGTGTAAGGTTGGCATGGCACTCTGACAGGAGTGCCATGTGGACTTAGTTCTTTTCTCCCCACCAGCACACACAAGCTGTGAAGCAGTGTGCATGTGCTGAGTGAGGGGTCCCTAGGGTGGCATAAGACATGCTGCAGCCCTTAGAGACCTTCCCTGGCATCAGGGCCCTTGGTACCAGGGGTACCAATTACAAGGGACTTACCTGAGTGCCAGGATTGTGCCAATTGTAGAGACAAAGGTACAGTTTAGGAAAAGAACACTGGTGCTGGGGCCTGGTTAGCAGGGTCCCAGCACACTTTCAAATCATAACTTAGCATCAGCAAAGGCAAAAAGTCAGGGGGTAACCATGCCAAGAAGGCATTTGCTTACACTAAGGTTTTGCTTAGACACTGTAGGGGCATAGTGCTCATGCACATATGCCCACACCTGGGGTATAGTGCACCCAGCCTCAGGGCTGTAAGGCCTGCTAGAGGGGTGACTTACCTATGGCAAAGGCAGTGTGAGGTTGGCATGGCACTCTGAGGGGAGTGCCATGTCGACTTAGTCATTTTCTCCCCACCAGCACACACAAGCTGTGAAGCAGGGTGCATGTGCTGAGTGAGGGGTCACTAGGGTGGCATAAGACATGCTGCAGCCCTTAGAGACCTTCCCTGGCATCAGGGCCCTTGGTACCAGTTACAAGGGACTTACCTGAGTGCCAGGGTTGTGCCAATTGTGGAGACAAAGGTACAGTTTAGGGAAAGAACACTGGTGCTGGGGCCTGATTAGCAGGGTCCCAGCATACTTTCAAATCATAACTTAGCATCAGCAAAGGCAAAAAGTCAGGGGGTAACTATGCCACGGAGGCATTTCCTCACAATGGGGATGTGAAAATACGCATCCTGCAAGTCCAACTCTACCAGCCAGTCTCTTGTCTAGGGCACACAAGACCTGAGCTAGAGTGAGCATCTTGAATTTCTCCTTTTTGAGGAAGAGATGACTTCCCTTAAATCCAAGATAGAGCGAAGACCCTTGTTCTTCTTTGGAATCAAAAAACAGTGAGAATAACAACCACTGCCTACTTCTGACATCGGGACCCTTTCTATGGTGCCCTTGGCCAAGAGAGCCATAACTTCCTTGTGGAGCAAGATTAAATGATCCTCCATCAGCCGTTTCAATGAAGGGATAGAGGGAGGGAAAGACTGGAAGGGGAGGAAATAGCCCTTTTGTATGATCTGCAAGACCCATTTGTCCGATGTTATGGACCGCCAGTGAGGGAGATGAAATCGAATTCTCCCTCCAACTGGACGTGCACTGTCTTGCAGAGGGCTTAGGCGGTGTGGAAGAGGGGGGCTGAGTAGTGGCCGACCTCTGGCTACACCTTCTGGGTCTGAAGGTACCACGACCTCTTCCTCGCACGAGATGCTGTGAAGGTGGAGGACGGTGGCTGACCTGTGGTTGGTGTGGTACCCCCACAGCCCTCCCGAACCCTCGAAAGGGGAGATAGGAAGACTGCTGGCGAGCGGGCACCGAGAGGCCCAAGGATCTGGCTGTGGCTCGAGAGTTTGTTAACCGCTCAAGAGCAGAGTCTGCATTCTCTCCCAAAAGTTGAGAGCCACCGAAGGGCTTGTCAATCAGATTTGCCTGGACATCCCCCAAAAAGCCAGTGGTATGTAGCCAGGCATGGCGATGAAGGGCCACTGTCAAGGAAATCGCCCTGCCCAGCGAGTTGATCTTGTCCAAACCACACCGAATGGTAAACTTGGCTGCATCTCTCCCATCCTTGACCGCATGGATGAGAGTGTCTCGTACTCCCTCTGGGACCTGGGGCTGCACCTGTGCCACTGTATCCCATAAAGTGTGGGAAAAACGGCCCAATAGGCATGAGGTGTTTATGGACCTGAATGCTAGGCTGGAGGAAGAAAACATCTTCCAAGTTGGTCCAGCCTCTTGGATTCCATATCCAGGGGAGCGGAAGTGAAGGCACCACGGGAAGTCAAAGACAGCTCCAACGATGCTGATGAAGCCACGCGGGTCTGGATGACACACGCAGATCCAAACAACGCCACCCAACAATGTGCGAAGGGTACTGCTCAGCAAAAAGATTATGGATTCGAAGCTGATCCCAGGGAATTCAAAGGTACGATAAGGTAAGGTACCCACCTCAGAGAAATGCAGCAATACACAAATCTGACTTTTTTTGGTAGGGGGAGGGGGGTTGGTGGTCCTCTACACCTCATGTTTTCACCAGGATGACCTGGGCTATCTAAAATGGAACCGTGTAATGTACCATTGCAGGCATACCTGCTCTGAGTGTACTTTAACAGCACACAAGCTTTGATACTCCGTCACACAAACATGACTAATATCCTGCCCGCCGTTTTACAAGTTCCATAAAATATAAAGAAACTTGTAACATGGCGGACGGGATATCCGTAACGTTTGTGACAGAGTATCCCATCCGCCAAGGTCATAATCAGGCCCTATGTCAGTGCTCACTGTTCAGTGCTAAAGCTTTTCTATAATGTACCAGGGTGTGCTATTTGCAAACAGTCACACTGCCAGCACACACACACACTCACCATGTGCATGCTGCACAACATATCTCCCTTTATTTCCTGTATTTTAAGCTAACAAAGCTACACCAAGCACATGCTTTCAGTGGGCATACACTACGTAGGACACCATCTCTCATGTAATATATTTCCAAAAGACAGACATCCTCTATATACATGCACTAACAAAGTTACTTACCTCTGGTAAAGCATTTGAGGTGCATGGCTTCGTAAAAGTCTTATTTGAGCGGTGGTCGTTCTGGTTCACGGATAAGGGGCTGGAAGACGTGAAGTTGGCCCTGGCAACGGCACCGTGGAACCACGCTCAGACCTTCGACATTCCCAAGATGCCTTGTTGGCCAACGGGCGTGGCAAAGTTGAAGCCCGCTTGGGCTTCTTCTCGTGCCTTTCCCCCAAATGCCCGAGGACCTCGAGTGGGAAGAAGAGGAATTAGGGCTCCTGAAGCAGTCCTGTGACCTCCTCCTTGAGCCGGACCACAACCTCTGAGGAGTCGCGGCAACCGCAGTCAACTGCCGGGCCGCCGTGAGCTTTAGAGACCGCTCTCTCTCAAAGCCTTCGGGGCCATGGCCCGGCAGTCTGAGTACGACTTCAAGTCGTGGTCCCTGTCGAGGCACCAGAGACATAAGACATGCCTATGTCATGGCACACATGTATGATCCATTTTCGCCTATGACAAAAACGAAATCACCATTAGTGACCCTGACAACATTACAGTTGGGCACTCAGGACAGGGGCACACGTCTTTATCCAGGCAGAGGACTATTCCTTCCAAACAGTTGGTAAACAGAAAATGCAAGTAGAGGAAGCAATGTAGAATAGGCACCACAGAGGCATTAATTGAGATTGAACAGGCTGTGATAACTTATTGAGTGGAGTGAGTTGGCAAGTTGTACTATAATGAAATCGACTAGAACAAAGTGTTCCAAAAATTGCTTTGTAGTAGAAAAATATGCACTAGAAGGGTGTCTAACCATTGTATGGAGAATACACAGTTTTTTCCTCACTTATAGGAGCTTTAATATTGTGTTCATGTTTACTGTTCCTTATCTAGAAATGGATCAAGGTTTCAGGAAGGAACCTGCTTCATTTGTCAGCAGTTGAACTCTCTGGCACTAGGTGTTTTCAAGGTGAGCTAATTACTCATCAGCCAAGCTTTACTATAAAACACACTTTTGAAGAAATTCTCTTTAAAATAGTGGAGGAGTGAGCGCAACGAGAAATAGGGGCTAAGTAGTTAGCTTGGTCCGTACCCGATACTTCTCCCCACATAGTCTTCCTATAGAAAGACTCTACAGAGTGAATATCTACATATTTATAAATGCATAAAGTGAAGATCAAGATATTATGTGACAAATGGATGAGAAGGAAACCCCACTCAAAAAAGTAGCGGCACTCACCTACCTCTTACAGTGCAGGATGTATATAAAAAAAAAAGTAAAAGAATTCAGGAAACATTTCAGAAAGAGAAGTGGTATGTACACTTGAAACATCCCTGACAGACATAAATGTTCATGCCAATTACAATGAAAGCACATAATGCAGCCACCTCGTTAAGATGCTACAACAATAATGCGACTAATAATGCAGACAAAAGCATTAGCAAATCTAATTAAAAGTGCAATAAAAGAGAAGGGGGGAAAGAATATTGCAAACCTTAAAAAGTCTAATACCTCATTATCCCCACTTATCCCCAAAACAGATCCAAGGTTTGTCCAGATGATTGGCCAGGTGTTCATTCCATAACCAAAAGGTAGAGTAAGACAAGGGCCCCCTTTCTCCTATTGATAAAGTCAGTCAGCTTATACACGTTTAATTAAATAATGGGGCCAACTACAAATAGTCAACAGGTGCTCATTGTTCGTGTCAGCAGAGTGCCGTCACTAGACCAGGGGACAAGATTAATGCTAGAAGCTCCGGGTAACCACAGAGAGTGAATTCCTTTTCAATGGCTTATCTGAGCCATCTGGATGTAGAATTGGTACCTTAACATCAATCCAAGCAGTGGGGAAGAGACTTGTCCTTGCACAAGAGCTTTCCCCACCAACCATACTTCCCGCAGAGCTAACAGTGGTGAGAAACATTCAAATGCCATCTCCAGGGCTGACCCTGTACTTGGACAAAAGTAACATAGTATCAGGAATCAAAGATATGTTAATCTCAAAATGTCTGCTCAGGTTAGGGAATGTACATGCACCAAATACACTGTGCTAAGCATGAGCAGTGTAAGCATCTATCCCTTTCTAGAAGGAATTGTAGTGGTCACCAAGAAAAGCATGCCTCTCCAGTGGTTGGAATTCCAAAGAAGCATTCATATTTACACTTATGCCTGCAGAGAAAGTTTTGCAGCAAGAATGAAACCTATTAGCGAACAGGAGGAGACAGACCCAAAGAAAACAAGCCAGGACGGCCCACTGACGATGAATGTAACACCATACAATGTAATTGCCTCATTGCTATGTCGATTTGCCATTACCGAATCCTGATGTTGTATAAATGCCAATAAAAATCCCGCGCAAAAAAGGAAGACTCTTTAAAGAAGAGGCCCAGTTAGTCGGAGTTTAAAATTAATGAGCGCTAACAACATACTGCCAGTTAATCAGAACAAAGAAATAAACACAAACTTCCTCCTCCAAAATAAATAACTCTAGAAGCCACACTACTACAAAACAAACTTTATTCTCCTAACTTTTTGGAAAGCCTCTTGGTCCATCTCATTACAATTCATCAGAATTAATCCCCTTTCACAGAGCACTATTATACCCTATATCCTATAAGGAACAGTTATTCCACGTTCTGGTTCTACAGCTTGAAGCACTTCATCAACCATATGGCTAGGTCATCAATTATACAAACTGTTGGGATGTGGGTCAGCATGTGGTCTACTGATCTTGTTCCCCTGGTTGACAATCAACAAATCCTTACAAATCTACCATTAAAGATTGAACAGTAGGGGGATCACATATCGGGGTGAAGCAAAAGGCCCTCTGGAAACAGAACTGTGGGTGTGGCTGACTTCTGAGAGCAGAGCCTGTCCAGAGGTGAGAAGAAATACCGGCCTAACAATGCAGAATAACAATGTTTTTAATTATAGGGATCAAGATGCTATCCTCACTAATGGACCAACCCCTATAAAGGGACACCATGGTGCTTCTTTTTCCAGAATACACTCAAACAGTCCAAAGGCAAAGCAAGAGCTTCGGTAAAGTGAAACAAAGTTATGTGATAAGGGAGTGACATATATGACGATGTTCCGAGCAAAGCTAAAGATAGCCCAAAACTGAAAAAGCTAGGATTTTGACATGGAAGAAATGTAGGATTAGTTGAAATATGAGGAAAAAAGGGACAATCAGGGAAAGGACAAAGTAACCCGTACACTGACAATGGACACACAATGTCAAGGCTAACCATTGAGAATATGGACAAGCAACTCACAGGGAACAGAACCACCTCAAGAGACCACAATGCACATACCAAACTGGACTGGGACAGCCCAGGGAATGAACAATGACCACAGTGAACTGCAAGCTTAAGACACTATGAGCCAAACACTTTATAAGATCGAGTTTCTGTGTTAGCATGGGGTCCAAAGCCTGCAGGTGTTTGGTACACCACATTTACACCAAAACTTAACTTGGGAGGCAACGTCCTGCTCCAGATAACTTCTGGAACTGAGGTGCTGGGACAAGAGTCATCCTATACTGAACCTGAGGCCCCATCATTGCCTGAAAGGCGTGCACTACTGTTAACCATCTTTCTCTTTTGCATGTACTCATGACATGAAGGAAAGGAGGATACGTAGTCCTCCTGCAATCCTCACCACTTCTTGTGAACTGTTCTTGTTACATGCTGAAAGGCAGTATTTCCATTTGTTAGGGTGTGTGCTATATAGTTCTTCGAAGGCTTTAAGGTGAGTATAATGGGCACTTCTGTATTGGGAAGGGGGTATGGAGTTCGAAATCGACAATTCGATAGTGAGAGGTGGGAGGGAGCTGGGTTTTTCCCTTTACAGTCCTATAAGCCTCAGAGTGTTATCAGTGGGAGGCTTAACCTACACTGCTTCAGCTGTATACAGGTACCAAGGTCCACATCCGTTTGGTCTGAGAACCGGGCATGACAGAACACAGGACAGCAATCACTCACACACAACAATCATGAATCTGAAAGGGTTCGGCGTAAGATTAAACAAGGAACAGTAATTCAATTGTTGCACCACCGCAGACCAGACTTGGTGCTCTTCCAAGAAACCCATCTTAGGGCACTGAATTCCAGTTCTCAGGTAGGGGGAGATACTCTCTGCTGGCCAACGATGGATTCACGAGGGGGAAGAATAAACATATACATAAATAAATCAATACTAATTGTTTCCACAGAACTGCAACACATCACACCTGCATTTGAATTTTATCATACAATTGAAGCGCACTGTTGAGCCAAGTTTTCATTAAAGCCTGAAAATGTTTTTACATTTTATTTTTACTACAGTTATAATAAACTGCTGGTTCTTACTGCACTGGAATCCACATTGGTGTTTGTTTTTTTATTTCATATTTTTCTGATTTGCACTGCGCATATCATTCCTTCCAGGAAATGCAAAGCACTCAATATTCATGTTGAGAACGTATACTCACATCCACATCTTATTTCAACTGGGAACATTTTAGCTTCATGCCTGCACAGAACATAAGGATAAGCAAATGCCCAAGCTAAACTAACCTGACTCACCTCCATTTACAACTAATAACATTCCCATAGACAGAGCATTAACTCAACTCCATTGCAACAAAATACAGCGAACAAAACAAGGTCTCAGCCAAACATCAACTTCAGCAAGTAGTCTGTCAAAGTAATGGGAGGAGGTTCCAGGACAATTACATAGATTTCTGTGAATATCAAATTCTTACCTGTAAGAGGTTGGTCAGCATGATAAGTGTCTGCTTGCGGATGAATGGATTATTGTCCTTCAGACACACAGACACATTAGGGATGTATCGGTCCACCATGGTGGTGTATCGAATGCACAAATCACACATCACAATAATTACGTTATTGCGGACAGCTACATCATGGCATATCTCCAGCTCCCTTGCCATGGCAGGAACACACTTCTTTGCAAGATCCTCATGCTGCAAGCATAGCTTCCCTGCCACATAAAAGCCACATATAAATGTTTAATCAGTTCATAAGATAATATTAGTGTGTGTGAGCATCACTTTGAATAAAGACAAAAAGTGTTTTAGCTAAGTAGGCTTTCTTGTTATCTAAATTCTGCATTATAGGTATCCTAACTAAAGTAATGAAAGTAGGCTATTCCCAACAGCATGGCAGGGACTCCCAAACTTTTCATCAATTAAGTATGATTGAAAAGATGGCCTTGAGGAAGACTTAAATCTGCAAATTAAGGTGTCAACTCAACCCAGTACAAAACAGGACAGCTTTTACCATTTTATTTTTTTCAAAAGCAAGAAAGAAAAGCCAACTGTAGTCAGATAGTTTCTTTAATGGTCCTTGACAGACTAAAGTCTCAATTCCGACATCTTCAGCGAAACAGCAACGCTTAGTAAAGGTGTGAAAATAATTCAATGTGGCTGCCTCTGCAAATGGGACGTCCTTTAATCAGGTAGCAGCAGCAGCTTTCCTGCGTGCAGAAAGTGCTCAAGGTTTACCAAGAATCGGTTTGTTAGCTAACTGGTAACAGGCGATACACAAAACTATCCATCTAACACTAGTTTGCTAAGAAGACACAATTCTGGTATGGAGAGACCAGTAATTGGTAATAGGCTCATTAGTTAGATCTTTTGGCATATCTAAATAAAATCTCAGGACTCTTTCAACATAGAGCAAGTGAAGGGACTTCTCTTCTAGTGTAGATGGATAATTAAAATATACCAGCAGAGACAATGTTCGGTTTATGTTATAGTCAGATACAACTTTAGATAGGAAAGCAGATCTGTCCTCATACAAACCTGCTATGATTTAAGACTGTAGGGCTTCTCCGCAAAAACACCCCAAAGCTCAATAGCACTTTTTGCTGATGTAAATGCCACTAAGACAGCCACCTTCTCATTGGAAATCCATATCTATAGCTTAAGAGTATACCCACAGTAACATGAGAGAACCTGGGGTGGCTAGTTGAGCTACAGAGGTACTGCAAGGGCATAACATACAGGATTATAAATTATGGGGGGGAGAGGGGGGCATGTATGAACGTGGGACAGGCTGAGTTGTAAATTGGTGGGAAAATATGTGTGTGTGTATATATATATATATATATATATATATACAGGGAGTGCAGAATTATATTAGGCAAGTTGTATTTTTGAGGATTAATTTTATTATTGAACAACAACCATGTTCTCAATGAACCCAAAAAACTCATTAATATCAAAGCTGAATATTTTTGGAAGTAGTTTTTAGTTTGTTTTTAGTTTTAGCTATGTTAGGGGGATATCTGTGTGTGCAGGTGACTATTACTGTGCATAATTATTAGGCAACTTAACAACAAAAAATATATACCCATTTCAATTATTTATTATTACCAGTGAAACCAATATAACATCTCAACATTCACAAATATACATTTCTGACATTCAAAAACAAAACAAAAACAAATCAGTGGCCAATATAGCCACCTTTCTTTGCAAGGACACTCAAAAGCCTGCCATCCATGGATTCTGTCAGTGTTTTGATCTGTTCACCATCAACATTGCGTGCAGCAGCAACCACAGCCTCCCAGACACTGTTCAGAGAGGTGTACTGTTTTCCCTCCTTGTAAATCTCACATTTGATGATGGACCACAGGTTCTCAATGGGGTTCAGATCAGGTGAACAAGGAGGCCATGTCATTAGATTTCCTTCTTTTATACCCTTTCTTGCCAGCCACGCTGGGGAGTACTTGGACGCGTGTGATGGAGCATTGTCCTGCATGAAAATCATGTTTTTCTTGAAGGATGCAGACTTCTTCCTGTACCACTGCTTGAAGAAGGTGTCTTCCAGGAACTGGCAGTAGGACTGGGAGTTGAGCTTGACTCCATCCTCAACCCGAAAAGGCCCCACAAGCTCATCTTTGATGATACCAGCCCAAACCAGTACTCCACCTCCACTTTGCTGGCGTCTGAGTCGGACTGGAGCTCTCTGCCCTTTACCAATCCAGCCACGGGCCCATCCATCTGGCCCATCAAGACTCACTCTCATTTCATCAGTCCATAAAACCTTAGAAAAATCAGTCTTGAGATATTTCTTGGCCCAGTCTTGACGTTTCAGCTTGTGTGTCTTGTTCAGTGGTGGTCGTCTTTCAGCCTTTCTTACCTTGGCCATGTCTCTGAGTATTGCACACCTTGTGCTTTTGGGCACTCCAGTGATGTTGCAGCTCTGAAATATGGCCAAACTGGTGGCAAGTGGCATCGTGGCAGCTGCACGCTTGACTTTTCTCAGTTCATGGGCAGTTATTTTGTGCCTTGGTTTTTCCACACGCTTCTTGCGACCCTGTTGACTATTTTGAATGAAACGCTTGATTGTTCGATGATCACGCTTCAGAAGCTTTGCAATTTTAAGAGTGCTGCATCCCTCTGCAAGATATCTCACTATTTTTGACTTTTCTGAGCCTGTCAAGTCCTTCTTTTGACCCATTTTGCCAAAGGAAAGGAAGTTGCCTAATAATTATGCACACCTGATATAGGGTGTTGATGTCATTAGACCACACCCCTTCTCATTACAGAGATGCACATCACCTAATATGCTTAATTGGTAGTAGGCTTTCGAGCCTATACAGCTTGGAGTAAGACAACATGCATAAAGAGGATGATGTGGTCAAAATACTCATTTGCCTAATAATTCTGCACTCCCTGTATATATATCCCTGCTTGCATGGGCAGTGTATGTATGGATTAAAACATTATTTCAGTAACAGATGTACTGTTTTCAATTCCAGAACATTTATGTGATAGAGTTGTTTCTTCTACCACAATCCCTGCACTGTCAGAACTTGAAGAAGGGCTCACCAACCCACTGGAGACATATCTGTTACAATGGGCTGAGTAGGGAAATTTTTATAAAATTAATTCCTTTCAGAAGATTGGACAGTTTTGTACCACCATTTGCGGAATACCTTTGCCTGTATTGACAGGTCCACTTGGTCTTTCCAACTGATTTTCCACTGAAACCACTGATCTTCCATGCACTTTTGAAGAGACCTGATTTGAAGTCATGCATTGGGTATGAGGCAGATGCAAGAGGCTATTGATCCAAGCATGATAATAAGCATGATAATAATCGCGCTTACTTGAAAACACATGTCTAGAGATGTACAGCAATGTCTGCACCAACTTTGGTGAAAAACTACAGATAATTTTCAAGTAGGCCCTAATTGTGAACTGCATTTACCAGGATGCAAAGGAGCGAACTGTGCCAGGATGTGAGGCAGTGTGCTCCGACCCGCCTTCCTGTTTAAAAGGCTCCCTTGAGCCAGTGAGCTGACGAGCTTTGGAGATGCACCTGTGTGCCTGTGAGAGGTATATGACTTGAGAGGATTTTGGCAGCATTTCCAGCAACCCCAGATGAATTTTCTTTGTTCTCTACTCTCTACTGAAGAAGGGCTAAACCCAGAAACACGTGTCTAGAGATATGCATCAATGTCTGCACCAACTTTGGTGAAAAACGACAGATAATTTCCAAGTAAGCGCTAACTGTTAACTGCATTTACCAGGATGCAAAGGGGTGAACTGTGCTGGGATGTGAGGCAGTGTGCGCCCAACTCTCCTTCCTAAGCCACTTCTTCAGTCTGTAATATGTCCCTCCCTCTCCAGTAACACACCAGGTCCAAAAGGCTTCCCCATTGACTTACTTTTAATTTTTTTTATAACTATTCTCCACCCTCCTTGCGCCGTACCTCTTGAACCTTTTCAAAAAGGTTAGGCGATCTGGTTCTTTTGCCAGATGACCTTGGATGTGCCACGATCTCGACTTTTCCCAAACCTAATAAACCTTCACAGTATTGTGCATCTTACAGGCCTATCTTCCTCGTCAACATGGACAGTAAACTTCTCGCAAAAATGATGGATACTAGTCTGGCTAGTGTCATGAAAACATTAGTTCACAGGGATCAAAACAGCTTTATGTCTGGTAGGGGGATGCATCATTGCTTGAGTAGATTACAGGTGGCACGCTCTATGCTTGGCGACCCGCAAAACCCTGCAGCTTTGTTAGTAATAGATTACAAAAACACCTTCAATACCATCCACTGGCCTTTTCTGATCCAGATAATGCATCAAATGAATGCTGGCCCAAGATTTATGACCCTGGTGGAGACCCTGAACAACTACCCAAGTGGGCGAGCATGAATTAATAGGGTCCATCAAACGAGGTACACAATAGGGCTGCCCCTTCTATCCTCTTCACCTTAGTGGTAGAACCCTTGACCAAATGAAGCAGGGAAAATGAACAGATATATAGGTTCAGGTGGGCAAATGGCTAGAAAGGCAGAGTGGCACTATATGCCAATGACAAGCTTCTGTAGCTGCAACACCCCCAGGAGTCTCTACCACACCAGATGTAAATGCTGGATATTTACAGCAATGCTGTTGGGTTAACGGTCAACTAGTTAAAAACAAATTATATAAACTTGAGAGGTACAACTTGAGAACACAGTATCACACAAGGTCCTCTTCTACATATGGGTATCCATCCACATTATTCAAGGGCAGCATACGCTTAGGACATAAATACTGCACCATTTTTGAGATGCACATGTACTGACCTAGACTGAGAGGTACAACTTGAGAGAACAGTATCACACAAGATCCTTTTCTATATATGGGTATCCACATTACTCAAGGGCAGCAGACGCTTAGGACAAATACTGCACCATTTTTGAGATGCACATGTACTGACCTAGATTCTTAGGCTTCACTCCTGCTTAACCTCCAAAGAAAGGTATCTCTTTACGCAAAGTTATTTCACCCTGCTCTATTTACATACTACAAAACAACCCCTACATATACTCCCTCCAAACTTCTTTCAAAGGCCTACTGACCTAAATTCTTGGTCTTCACTCCTGCTTAACCTCCGAGGAAAGGTTGTGCTTTACACAATGTTTAAACCCCTCTTCAATTACATACTCCACGTCTACCTCTACGTACTGGCCTCAAACTTCTTTCAAGGACCTACAATCGATTATCTTTAGGGAGCTTGCCCACCCACAAGATCCTAAAGACTCAATGTCAAATGTATTGACCCAGTGCATGAGGACGGCTTAGGGACCCCAGACCTTCGACTTTACTACTGGGCAGCACAGAATACCACTTGGGGACTGGCTTTATGGGGACAGATACAAATCCTCCAAGAGGCTTGAGTTGGCTACCCATCAGAGGCTTGGGACACTTAACCTTTTATTAAGGTGGGGGAGCACTAGCCTCTCTCCCACAGGTTTCTCAATCTTTCAAAGCTTTGTCATTTTTTGACAAAACCCACATTCATTAACTGAATGTGTAGAAGTTTAATAGACCGCACATTCACAGTTTGGATCCTTGGCAGCCTTTTACTCCGAACAGGAGGGACCCATCATGAAAAAGTCCTTCAAAAGTGTAGACTAAGGCTTCCCAGGCTTATGCAATATTGAATGCAGGAATCTGATAGAGACTTCTGGCCGCAGATTCCTTACCTTTGAATTCCCTGTTGTCAGCTTCGAATCTGGAATTTCTTGCTGAGCAATACCCTGCGTGCGCTGTCGGGTGGCATAGTTCAGATCTGTGTGCATCGTTCGTCTTTGAGTGCCTTCGTCAGTGTCACTGGAGCTGTCTGGGATGGCACGGTCACCTATAAAGACACCACCCTGGCGCACACACGTCCGTTCTTTACCTTCCGCGCTGGTTAAGCACAGGCCTGGGATCAAGCTACCCTTTGCCTTTTTGGCACGCCTTTTTTCAACCGTTCTGTCAAAGATTTATTCGTGTCTGTGCGAGGAATGTGATCTAGGAAGACGGGTTTTAAGGCGTGTGGTGCCTGCCATCGTGCCATGTCGGTGACGGACCCTGACCAGGTATGTCTCTAGTACCTCGACAGAGACCACAATGCAAAGTTGTGCTCTGGTTCCCGGGCCATGGCCTGAAGGCTTTGAGAGAGCTGTCTCCAAAACTCATGTGGTCCAGCAGTCGACTTCAGCTGGCGCGACCCCTAGGAGAGCACGGTCTCGCTCAAGGATGATGTCTCAGGACCGCTCCAGAAGCCCCAAGTCCTCTTCTTTGCACGCGAGGTCCTCGGGGAAGAGGCACAAGAAGAAAAAGTCCAAGCGGACTTTCACTTCGCCATGCCCGTCGTCCAGGAGCGTTGACATTCCGAGCATGGTTCCGTGAAGCCGATGCCAGGGCCCACTTTGCGTCTCACCCCTTATCTGGGACCAGGAGTGACCCCTGCTCAAATTAACCCCTTCTGTGCCTTGGGCGAGGTGATCTCCTCGTCCTGCACCTGGGGGAGGGGAGGAGCGCTCGCGCTCCCCCCATGGGCCCCCCACCCAAACCCCCCGGTCGTGGATGGAAGGGGAATCCCTTCCCCTTCCACCCCCCGAACCCTCTCCCGAGACATCAGCGCGCATCACGCGCTGATTGTCACAGAGGCCTCCTCCTTCGCGCTGGAAGCTCAGCTTCCAGCGCGCTTGGAAGAGAAATGCATAGCATTTCTCTTCCGATCACGTGGATGATTCCAGAGAGGCTTCAAAGGGAAGGAAATTAATTTCCTTCCCTTTGAAGTCTCTCTCTGCGTTTCAAAAGCCGGATTGTAAAGCAATCCGGCTTTTGAAACACCCACTAGACACCAGGGATTTCTTTCGAAAGTGGATATTGGCATAAGGGAGCGACCCCTTGGGCAAGGGTCGCTCCCAGGGGGGTCATTTTTTTTTAAAGGCCTTTTCTGCTAACCCCGGGGGGGGGGTAGAAACCTCTGGGCGCCAGGGATACTTTTTTTTTTTTTTTTTTTTTAAGAGGTGGGGAGCGACCCCTTAGGCAAGGGTCGCTCCCCTAGGGGGCAAATTACATTTAGGCCATTGGGGGCCCCTTGGGGGCACATTGGCCTATTTTTAAGAGGCCAATCTGCCCCCAAGGGGGACAGAAACCACTAGACACCAGGGATTTTTTTTTTTCTTCGTGAATTTTACGCAAGGGGAGCGACCCCCTAGGCAAGGGTCGTTGCCCTGGAGGGCACATTTATTTTAGGCCATTTCTGCCCCCCTGGGGGGCAGATCAGCCTATTTTAATTAGGCCGATCAACCCCAAGGGGGGCAGAAACCACTAGGCACCGGGGATTTTTTTGTTGTTGTTTTACAGATGGTGAGCGACCCCTTAGGCAAGGGTCGCTGCCCTGGAGGGGCAAAATGTATTTAGGCCATATCTGCCACCTTTGGGGGCAGATCGGCCGATTTTAGGTCAATCTGCCCCAAAAGGGGCAGAAACCACTAGGCACCGGGGATCTTTTTTTTATGCGCCAATGTCACGCAAGGGGAGTTACCCCGTAGGCAAGGGTCGCTCCCCAGGGGGTTTGGGGGGGGGGGGCATATATAATTTAGACCACCTGGTCAGAGCCCCACAAGTCACCCCATCTTGGATTCCCCTAGGTCTCTAGCTCAGCCGGCACCTAGGGAAACCTACCAAACCTGTGCATTTTTTAAAACTAGAGGCCAAAATCTACAGGTAGACACTTTGCAAAAAAAACACCTCTGTTTTCTGTCAAAAAATGGGATGTGTCCACGTTGTGTTTTGGGGCATTTCCTGTTGCGGGCGCTAGGCCTACCCACACAAGTGAGATATCATTTTTATCGGGAGACTTGGGGGGACACAGAATAGCAAAACAAGTGTTATTGCCCCTTGTCTTTCTCTACAAAATATAAGAAAGTGTGTAAAAAAGACGTCTATATGAGAAATGCCCTGTAATTCACATGCTAGCATGGGCACCCCGGAATACAGAGATGTGCAAATAACCACTGCTCCTCAACACCTTATCTTGTGCCCATTTTGGAAATACAAAGGTTTTCTTGATAGCTATTTTTCACTCTTGATATTTCAGCAAATGAATAGTTGTATACCCGGTATAGAATGAAAACCCACTGCAGGGTGCAGCTCATTTATTGGCTCTGGGTACCTAGGGTTCTTGATGAACCTACAAGCCCTATATATCCCCGCAACCAGAAGAGTCCAGCAGACGCAACGGTATATTGCTTTCAAAAATCTGACATTGCAGGAAAAAGTTAGAGTAAAACAAACGTAGAGAAAAATTGCTGTTTTTTTTCACCTCAATTTCAATATTTTTTTTTCCAGTTGTTATTTTCTGTAGGAAACCCTTGTAGGATCTACACAAATTACCCCTTGCTGAATTCAGAATTTTGTCTACTTTTCAGAAATGTTTAGGTTTCTGGGATTCAGCATTGGTTTCACGCCCATTTCTGTCACTGACTGGAAGGAGGCTGAAAGCACACAAAAAAATCGTAAAAATGGGGTATGTCCCAGTAAAATGCCACAATTGTGTTGAAAAATTGGGTTTTCTGATTCAAGTCTGCCTGTTCCTGAAAGCTGGTGATTTTATTACTGCAAACCCTTTGTTGATGCCATTTTCAGGGAAAAAACCACAAGCCTTCTTCTGCAGCCCCTTTTTCCAAATTTTTTTTTAAAAAAAAGAAATTTTCACTGTATTTTGGCTAATTTCTTGGCCTCCTTCAGGGGAACCCACAAAGTCTGGGTACCTCTAGAATCCCTAGGATGTTGGAAAAAAAGGACGCAAATTTGGCATGGGTAGCTTATGTGGACAAAAGGTTATGAGGGTCTAAGCGAGAACTATTCCAAATAGGCAAAAAAAGGCCTGGCACAGGAGGGGGAAAAGGCCTGGCAGCGAAGGGGTTAAAGGCTCTTATGAAGCCATGTGCCTCATTTTTAGGCGGGCTTCCCCCACAGGTGGGTCAAGGGTCTTCGGATCCTGCGGAGACAGCAGGGGCTCCACTGGGTTTGACGCGAGCGGCTTCGGCCTAGGTGCCGTTGCGGACCTCGGGATCTGATATCAGATCCAGACTGACGCCGGTTCCACAACGTCGGCCTCGTTTGGTGCTGGTCCAATGTCGACGCTCCCCCCCCCCCCCCCTACCACCAGGGCGCCCCAACCTCATTCCAGATGATACGGAGCCAGAAAGATCTGATATCAGATGTGGACTGATGCCGGTTCCACAACGTCGGCATCGTTTGGTGCTGGTCCAATGTCGGCGCTCCCCCCCTACTACCAGCGCCCACTAGTGGTGGGCGCCCCATCCTCATTCCAGATGATCCGGAGCCAGAAAGATCTGATATCAGATGTGGACTGACGCCGGTTCCACAACGTCGGCCTCGTTTGGCGCTGGTCCAATGTCGGCGCTCCCCCCCTACTACCAGCGCCCACTAGTGGTGGGCGCCCCATCCTCATTCCAGATGATCCGGAGCCAGAATGACGTCGTACAACGCCAATTCCGACTTCAATGGCGCGGACATGGCTCAGAACAGTGCCTGGTGCTTATTTTGATCAGCCAGGCACAGGTGAGGAATGGGAGGGGTCCATTCCTCACCTGTGCTGAGGATCTTTTAGAGTATGGATTAGAGGAGCAGGACTGGTATGAGGATCTAGGGTAAGCCAGTGGACTGGATACTTCTCCAGATGCTGGTATGCTCTCACCTCCTTCTGTGGGTACGGAGGAGGGAGCGTCATATGCCATGGTGGTGCGTAGGGCAACTGAGATCTTGGACCTGGACTTGCCTACGGTGCCGGTCAGGACTAACATCTAGAAAGAGGTGCTTAAGCCGGGGGTTGCTACATCGGAGCAGACGTTATCCTTTAAAGAGGCCATTACTGATGCCGTGCTGGGGACGTGGTCTAAACCCAGCACAGTGGCACCTGTAAATAGGACAATTGGCCACCGCCATCGACCAGCTCCTACCGACCCTAGTTTCCTGAACCAGCGCCCACATCCCGGAGAGCTTGGTGGTCCAAGCCTCCACATCCCAGGGTGGCTTCCCTTCTGTTCCCCCAATAGGGAATCCAAGAGGCTGGACCAACTTGGTAAGAAGATGTTTTCTTCCTCCATCCTGGCATTTAGGTCCGTAAACACCTCATATGTCTATTGGGCCATTCTTCCCATACTTTATGGGATACAGTAGCATAGGTGCTGCCCCATGTCCCGGAGGGCGTACTGGACACTCACTCAGGCTGTCAAGGATGGGAGCGATTCAGTCAAGTTTACAATTCAGTGTGGTTTGGACACAACCGACTCGATGGGCAGGGCGATTTCATCAATTTCTTCGTCACCATGCCTAGCTTCGTACCACTGGCTTTTTAGGGGATGTCCAGACAAATCTGATGGACATGCCCTTCTATGGCTCACGCCTTTTTGGAGAGAAGGCAGACTTGGCGCTTGAGCAGTTCAAGCAATCTCGAGCTATGGCCAGATCCCTGGGCCTCTTGGGGCCTGCTCGCCAACAGTCTGCCTTTTGCCCCTTCTGAGGCTTCGGGAGAGGTGGGGTACCACGCCACCTACAGGTCAGCCACTGTTCCCCAGCTTCACAGCATCCAGTTGCGGAACCTTCAGACCCAGAGGGTCTAGCCAGCGGTCGGCCACCACCCAGCCCCCCTCTTTCACAACTCCCAAGCCCTCCTACTATGGTTCTGCAAGAACATGCTCATCCAGTTGGAGGGAGGATTCGATTTCATCTCCCTCACTGGTGGCCCATAACATCAGACAAATGGGTCTTGCAGATCATACAGAAGGGCTATTCCCTCCCCTTCTAGCCTTTCCCTCCCTCTATACCTCCTTTGAAAGGACGGCTGATGGAGGATCATTTAATCTTGCTCTGCGAGGAAGTTACGACTCTCTTGGACAAATGAGCCATAGAAAGGGTTCCGATGTCAGAAGTAGGCAGTGGTTGTTATTCCTGCTACTTTCCGATTCCAAACAAGAACAAGGGGCTTCACCCTATCTTGGATTTAAGGGATGTCAATCTTGTCCTCAAAAAAGAGAAATTCAAGATGCTCACTCTTGCTCAGGTCTTGTCTGACCTAGACCAAGGAGACTGGATGGTAGCGTTGGACTTCCAGGATGCGTCTTTTAACATCCCCATCCTACCCGCCCACAGGTGTTACTTGCGGTTCAAGGTGGGCCACCAGCATTTGCAGTTTACCGTGCTCCCCTCGGTCTCACCAGTGCCCCTCGGATGTTGGTAATGGCGGAGGTGGCAGCTCATCTGTGCAGGTTAGGGATTTCAGTCTTCCCCTACCTCGACGACTGGCTGTTGAAGGCTCCTACGCCCCAGGCTCTCATCACCCACCTTCAGACTACAGCGGACCTTGTGCATTCGCTGGGGTTCACTATAAATGTGCTGAAGTCACACCTGACTACCTCTCAGAAGCTCGCTTTCATCGGGGCTGTTCTGGACACAGTGCAGTTTCGGGTTTATCCTCCCAAGCAGCGAGTCCAGGATTTCTGTGAGACAGCCTATGAGGCTGTTGGGACTCATGGCTTCCTGCATCCTGTTAGTCAAACATGCCAGAAGGCATATGTGGGCTCTGCAGTGGGACCTGAAGTTCCAGTGGCCACAGTATCAGGGAAATCTTACAGACAGTTCAGATCTCAGAGGGAAGTGCAAAAGACCTGCAGTGGTGGTTAGTGAACTGCGATTGGGTCAGAGGCAGACTCCTCTCCCTTCCCTAGACAGACCTCACAGTAGTGAAAGATGCGTCACTTCTGGGATGGGGCGGCCATCTGGGAGAGGCAGAGATCTGGGGCCTCCGGTCTCTGGCGGAATCCAGGCTCCATATCAACTTACTGGAGCTCTGGGCAATCAGACTGGCATTGAAAGCATTTCTTCCTGTTGTAAAAGGGAGAATAAGGATAAGTTACTTACCTGTAAATCCTAGTTCTCTTCCAGGGGTATCCTCATCAAAGTCATAAACATTGAATATTCCCGTCCTTGTGCGGGGACCCCGGAGCATATATAAAATATATACACATTATACATGTGTAACAAACAGTCATGCAGGCTATCATGTTAAAAAGAGGTTAAAATGCTTTATTTCTATGAAGTTTTTATTTTTATTTTTATTAAATACTACAATAGAGCCTAAATAAGTACCCAAGCTCCTAAAACTAGGCTTGGGGAAGTAAGCAGTAGCAAACTCTAGTGAAAAAATAGAGAAAACTGCATTGAAAAACAATGAAGCATTCTTAGCCAATAGGCTGCATGTAGGTTAACACAGGAGAACCATAAAAACTTTGGCACTGTGCCTTTAAGACCCTGAGCACCTCCAGTATCCCACCATGCCTCAGGGGTGAAGGAAAGGTGACAGTTGGTTCACAGTTAGGTCAGTTCTTTTTACGGTGACAATTTGTATAATTGAATCAAAATACTGTCTGTCCTGCACTTCCAGTAGACGTGCGTCCGGGGAGGAGGGTGGGTTGTTTATGACTTTGATGAGGATACCCCTGGAAGAGAACTAGGATTTACAGGTAAGTAACTTATCCTTCTCTTCCAGGGGATCCTCATCAATAGTCATAAACATTGAATAGATTAGCAAGCCCATCCCTAAACCCAGCGGACTGTCCGATAGAAGTGCAGGAATAGACATGTCTTACGCAAATAAATTCCTTAGAGAGGCTTGCCCCACTTGGGCATCCGCTCTTGCATCTGAGTCTAAACAATAATGTCTTGTAAAAGTATGGACAGACTTCCATGTAGCAGCCTTACAAATCTCAGATATAGGAACATTGTTAAGGAGAGCAGCAGTAGCCGCTTTTCCCCTTGTGGAATGCGCTCTAGGCCGCGCTAGCAATTGTCTATTAGCTAGCTGGTAAGTATTAACAATACAAGAAACTATCCATCTTGATATTGTTCGCTTAGATGCTGCTTCTCCTGTCCTTAAATGACCATAGTTCACAAACAAGCGGTTAGAGTGTCTAATCGATTTTGTCTTGTCCAGATAAAATTTCAGCACTCTTTTCAAGTCTAATGAGTGCAATGCTTTCTCAGCCGGAGTTTCCGGATTGGGAAAGAACGTCGGTAAAGTTATGGTCTGATTAATATGGAATTCTGACACCACCTTCGGAAGGAAAGATGGGTGAGTTCGTAGAACTACTCTATTGTCATGAAAAACCGTGTACGGTTCTTTTGCAGACAAGGCCTGGATCTCACTGACCCTCCTCGCTGAAGTAATGGCCACCAGAAAAGCCGTTTTCCACGTAAGGTGTTGTAAGGAGGCCTTATGGATAGGCTCGAAAGGAGGGCCCATAAGTTTTGCTAGGACTATGTTCAGTTCCCACGGAGGAGAAGGCCTCCGAATTGGCGGAAAAACTTTCTTCAAACCTTCTAAGAAATCCTTGATTACAGGTTTCGTAAAGAAGGATTCCTGAGAAGGTGACTTGCGATAGGCAGTAATAGCAGACAAATGTACCTTAATAGATGATACCTGCAGACCGGATTTCGCTAGGTGAAGCAAATAGGACAGTATGACGTCCTCCTGCGCCCGTATGGGATTATGGCCTTGCTGACAGCACCATATGTAGAATCTCTTCCACTTAAAAGCGTAGGAACGCCGCGTGGAAGGCCGTTTGGACTCTTTCAAGATGTTCATGCACTCCTGCGAGAGTCCTAGGTGCCCATACTGCAGGAATTCAGGAGCCATGCTGTTAAGCTCAGAGAGGGTAGGTTGGGATGCAGAATCCTGCCCTCCATTCTGCTCAGAAGATCCGGTCTGCACGGCAGCCTCCTGTGAGGTTTTTCCGACAGGTTGAGGAGATCCGTGTACCAGAATTGTCGAGGCCATTGTGGCGCTATAAGAATCATTCTGGTCCTGGATCCGTAAAGTTTGCTGATCACTGCCGGAATGAGGGGAATCGGCGGAAAAGCGTAAAGAAATGTCCCTGACCAGTCGATCAACAGGGCATTCCCTCGAGATCCCGGACGGTAGAACCTGGATGCGAAGTCTGGGCATTTCCTGTTTACATCGTCTGCGAAGAGGTCCAGTTGAGGCCGACCCCATTGCGCGAAGATGTATTCTGCGACTTCGTCGTGCAGGACCCAATCGTGAACGTCCTCCAGGTGTCTGCTTAGAAAGTCTGCTTCTACGTTCTGCTGACCTGGCAGGTGAACTGCTGTGATTGACATTCCTCTGGCCAGGAGCCAATGCCATATCGCTTGGGACTCTCATGAAAGGGGTAGGGATCTCGTTCCCCCTTGTTTGTTCAAGTAATACATCGTGGTTGTATTGTCCGTCTGTATCAATAGAGTTTTCCCCTGAATTAGCGGTGTGAAAGACTTGAGAGCCAGATGGACCGCTCTGAGTTCTAGCAGATTGATGTGGTACTGCTTCTCCTTGTCTGACCACAGACCCTGCGCTTGAAAAGGACCCAGATGAGCCCCCCATCCCTGAAGAGACGCATCCGTTACCAGAGTGTCAGATGGAAGTACCTGGTGAAACGGAGCGCCCACTGACAGGTGAGGTCTGTGCATCCACCATCTCAATGACTGAAGTGCTACCTCCGGTAGCCGCATTGTGTCCTCCCAGCGACCTGTTCTTTGGCTCCAATTGGCCTCCAATGCCTCTTGGAGGGGTCTCATGTGGAGTCTGGCATTTGGGACAGTAAAGATGCACGATGCCATGGAGCCCAGTAGTAATGTCACCTGACGTGCCGTAGGTGCGCTGGCTCTCAACAGGTCCTGGCACTTCTTGTTTATTGAGGACAGTCGTTCCTCCGAAGGATACACTTTTTGTAGTTCTGTGTTTATGATAGCTCCTAGGTAGTGAAGACTCTGCGTTGGAGTCAAGGTTGACTTCTGGTAATTGACCTGAAGACCTAGAGCTTCGCAAACTCCTAGTACAATGTCCTGATGGCTTCTCGCCTGCTCCGGAGAAGAAGCCTTTAGTAGCCATTCGTCTAGGTATGGATATATGTATATCCTTTGTCTTCGTAGATGTGCCGCCACCACTGCCATACATTTCGAGAAAACTCTTGGAGCAGATTTCAGGCCAAAGGGTAGAACCCTGAACTGGTAATGCTGTAACGCTACTCGAAAGCGCAGGAATTTTCGATGCTTTGGAGCTATTGGGATGTGGAAATACGCATCCTGCAGGTCGATGGAGCACATCCAGTCTCCCTGATGCAGTTGAGGGAAAATTTGGTGAAGCGCTAGCATTCTGAACTTCTGCTTTCTTATGTATTTGTTCAGCAGTCTTAGATCCAGGATTGGCCTGAAAACGCCCTCTTGACCCTTCTTTGCTACTAGAAAGTAACGGGAGTAGACCCCCTTTCCTCTGTGGGCAGGTGGAACCCTTTCTATGGCATTCTTTCTTAGGAGGGCGAGAGCCTCCTTGCGTAGCAAGGTGAGATGAGACGGATTGTGTTTGGTTGGTGGCAAGTGTGGTGGAGGCTGTTTGAAAAGAAGAGAATAGCCATGTTCGACAATATTGAGCACCCATTTGTCTCTTGTGATAGAGTGCCACTCGTGAAGATGAGCAATAATACTTCCCCCCCACCGGAGTGGTGTACAGTGTCGAGGGAAGCGAGACTTCATTGCTTAGTGGGTGCTTTTGGAGTGGACTGTTGAGGTCTGCTTGACCCTCGCTCCCTTGTGTTTCTTCGCTGAAACAGAGGGCGTCCCTGTCGTTGCTGAGACCTTTGCGACCAATGAGGGGTTTGAACCCTCTGTTGGAAAGGGCGTCTATCGTACGGTCTGTACCTCCGCCTGAAATCTTTCCTTCTTTCGAGGCCTACCGCCTTCATGGTATCCACCTCGGTCTTCATGCGGGCCATCTCTTCGTCTGCATGGGCACCGAATAGAGAATTCCCGGCAAATGGGAGATTCAGGATACGTTGTTGTGCCTCCTGTTTCAAGCCAGTGAGCCTCAGCCAGGAAGATCTCCTCGCACAGATACCATGTGCGTACCCATGAGCCGCCAAATCCGCCCCATCCGCTGCCGCGCTGATAACTTGGTTAGATACCAGGCATCCTTCCTGTAGAATCTCTTGGAAATCTTGCCGGTCTTCTCTGGGCAGTTTTTCTGTAAATCTACTGAGGGAATCCCACAGAGAACGATCGTACCTGCCCAGGAGCGCAGACGCACTAGAGACCTTCATTGCTGAAGCCGCTGTCCCGCACATCTTTCTTCCCA
Organism: Pleurodeles waltl; assembly: GCF_031143425.1. Lineage (NCBI taxonomy): Eukaryota > Metazoa > Chordata > Amphibia > Caudata > Salamandridae > Pleurodeles > Pleurodeles waltl. Next base: position 1,143,629,190 of record NC_090440.1, on the reverse strand, counting down.
GAGAGTCTAAATGCCTGCTCTCTTTATCCGGAGGTACCGTGGATGAAGATGCCACCGAGTGGGTCTTTCGGGCGGCAGCTATGATCACTGAGTCTGGTGGCGGATCCTTCCTAAGGAATAAAGGGTCTTGCTCTGGAGCCTTGTACTTTTTAAGAATCCGAGCCGGGGAAGACTTAAGCGAGGCTGGGGCCAGAAAAGTGTCCATGGTTGGCTGCAACAAACCAGGCACTAGAGGCAGCAACTTTTTCGACGCTGATCTCTGTTGTAGCGTCTCAAAGATGATTGATGAGGAGGTAGACGGTTCTGGAACCTCTATATTGAGTTTCTGCGCTCCTCTTAGCAACACCTCGTTGAATGTGGTTATGTCATCCACTGGTGAGACTCTAGCAGGTGGTGAATCTGTAAGAGTAGGTGAGTAACGCCCGACAGAAGAACCTGATGAAGACCAAGAGGGTGATCTTCTTGAGCGCGACCTGGATCTCCGTTGAGAGCGAGATCTGCTGCGGGACGCTGTAGCCGAGCGCCTAGTCCTCGCGGTCGGCTGTCGAGGAGCTGAACGAGCCCGTTCTGCCCCGGCTGTCGGCGATGGCGTTCTTGGCGGGGAGGCAGTGGGTGAATACATTCGCGAATATTGCGAATCTGGGGAGGCCGCTGGTCTGTTGAGGCTCTCCAGCCATCTCGGAGATAGGTTGATGGGCGAGACATGCCCAGGAGATGCTCTTGACCGAGAAGAGTCGCTCGGTATGTAGACCACTGGAGACGGCGCCTTGTCTGGCGAGGGGCGATGTTCTGCTCCCTGTTGGACAGGTAAAACCTGCGTCGACGTCGATGGCTGTTTCGACGTCGAAGGACGCCCAGTCGGTTGGTCCTGCCTCGACGTTGAGTGCCTCGACGATGAGTGCCTTGACGTCGAACGGCGTTCCTTGGACCTCGACCTGCTCGCCGTTGTGTGCCTCGACGTGGAGCGATGGGAGGTTGACGGCGGATGTTTCTCGTGCCGTCGTGGAGATCTCGACGCCGTGTGTCCTGACGTCGGGGGGCGCACAGCCTTTGGCGGCGACCGGGCACGCCGGCGATGGCTCGACGTCGATCGGCGGGCTGCCGTCAACTGAGACCTGCCCCTGCTCTGATGTTCCCTCGACACCGTTCCCTTCGACGTCGGGTTTGTCGCCGTCGACGGCGATCTATGCCGGTGGGACGGTGGTAGCGACGACGTCGACGGTGAACAAACAGGTATTTTCCTACCCGTCGACGTCGACCGGGCCATTCTCTCCTGAGAATGGCCTTCTGGATGCCTGGGGAGTGAGGAGGACGATGTTCTTTTCCTCTCCTGAAGCCCATGAAGTCGGATCTTCTCTCTGTCTTTCAGAGTCCTCCTAGACATGTTCTTACAGTACTTACAAGTGTCAGGGCAGTGACTCTGAGGCAGGCACACTATGCACAGAGAGTGGGGATCTGACTGGGCCGCCTTCTTCCCACAAGCAGGGCATTTGACAAAAAGAGAAGGCATTTTTCTGTCAGAAAAAAACCTTCCTAGCTCAGACAAAGATGTTACTTGTCGAGTGAAAAGTGAAAAAACGCTTTTTTAAAGAATTTTTCTGAGGAAAACTCAGAAAAACTGAGAGCTCAATGCTCCAGGATCCTCTCAGAAGAAGCCGGAAAAAAGAACTGACCTAACTGTGAACCAACTGTCACCTTTCCTTCACCCCTGAGGCATGGTGGGATACTGGAGGTGCTCAGGGTCTTAAAGGCACAGTGCCAAAGTTTTTATGGTTCTCCTGTGTTAACCTACATGCAGCCTATTGGCTAAGAATGCTTCATTGTTTTTCAATGCAGTTTTCTCTATTTTTTCACTAGAGTTTGCTACTGCTTACTTCCCCAAGCCTAGTTTTAGGAGCTTGGGTACTTATTTAGGCTCTATTGTAGTATTTAATAAAAAAATAAAATAAAAAAAACTTCATAGAAATAAAGCATTTTAGCCTGTTTTTAACATGATAGCCTGCATGACTGTTTGTTACACATGTATAATGTGTATATATTTTATATATGCTCCGAGGTCCCCGCACAAGGGCGGGAATATTCAATGTTTATGACTATTGATGAGGATCCCCTGGAAGAGAACGCAGGTGTTCACAGACAATACCACTGCAATGGGGTACTGCAACAAGCAGGGCGGTGTGGGGTTGTGGACCCTTTGTCAAGAGGCTCTGCGTCTCTGGACATGGCTGGAACAGCAGGGCAGGTTCTCTGAATGCCAGGGCGGACAAACTCAGCCGTCAATGCCTTGTGGATAACAAATGGTATCTCCATCCGGAGGTAGCGCAAGCACTCTTTTAGCAGTGGGGAGGTAGATCTGTTCGCCTCCACCGAGAACAGCAATATCAGCAGTATTGCATGTTGGAGTTTCCAAGGCAGCAATTGCTGTGCGACACTTTTGGATGTCCGTGGAATTCAGGCCTCCTGTACGCTTTTCCACCTATTACACTTCTGCCCAGAGTTCTCTTTTCTCCCCAAGGTGGTGACTCCATTTCGTCTGGGTCAGAACATCACCCTGCCCAACTTCTTTACTCCACCGCGTCCCTCTAAGGAAGAGGAGCCACTCCACCGGCTGGATCCAAAAAGAGCGTTGTCTTTCTACCTTGACTGCACAAAAGAGTTCCGGGTGGATGACCAACTCTTTATGGAGTAGGCTGGAGCAAATACGGTCAGGCAGTGCAGAAGCGAATCATTTCACATCAAGATATACTATGCATTGGCCAGGAAGCAGCCTCCTGAGGGCTCATTCTTCCAGGGGCAAAGCTAACACTGCATTAGCTCGGGTGTTCCAGTCCTGGAGATTTGTCAGGCGGCAACGTAAGCATCTTTGCACAGATTTGCAAAGCATTACTGCATGGACAGTCAGGTACGGAGAGACGGACACTTTGCCCGTTCAGTCCTACAGGACTTCTTAGTGTAGGCAGAGGCATCCGCAGCCCACAACCAGGAGGTTATGGCTTGGGAATCTATTCAAAGGGAATGAATGTGCAGTTAGCAGTCTCTTTCAGATGAACAAGTTACTTACCTTCGGTTGTCTGGTAGAGACTATCTAGCTGCAGATTCCTTACACCCATCCATGCCTTCCCGCTCTGCGGATATATCTGGTAGGGTTAGGGTTTATCCCTTTTCAGGGCCCTAGTTTTGCACAGACAATATGTTGGTTCTATCCATGACTCTGCAGTTCTGGCGTGGAAGTTTTGTGGATAAAATAATTGACGTACGTGCCGGGGTGGTGCCTTTATAGGCGAGAGTGTCATGTCAAATGGCTCCAACGACACTGATGGAGCCGGACGACGCATTCAGATCCGAGCAACGCCACCTAACGGCACACACAGGGTATTGCTCAGCAAAAAATTCCAGATTCAAAGCTGACGCCAGGAAATTCAAAGGTAAGGAATCTGCAGCTAGATAGAGTCTCTACTAGATAATGCTTTACCGAAGGTAAGTAACTTGTTCGACAAGCCAATTCTGAGAAACATTTCACAAACAAGCAATTGAAGTGTCTGAAATCATCGCAGCACAAGCAGGTAAAAAAAAGTAACTAGGATGTGAGGCACATTAATGGTACAGTGCTTCCTGGGAGATTAAACATCCTGGTTGCTTAAAGGAGCTGAGTAATTTTTGGTTTTTAATCACCTTGTGCACTCTTGACCGAACAGGCACCTTTTCTGTAATTTTTCCTGTTGTAAGAGTTTAGAGATTCTTGCTACTGATATAGTATTTTATTCAGCCAGGTGCTGTAATGTTTGTAGGAAAGTGCCCTTTTTGACATGGTCACCCCCACTTTTTGCCCCAGGATTGGTGCTTTTTGACTGAAAGTGCACTAGGGTCTCTGCTAACCAGGCCCCCAAGTGCCAGTGCTTTCCCTTACAACAAGGCAAATATCTAATTGTAAACCAATTGGCAAGAAGTTTACCACCCCATAAGCCCCTAGTAAATGCAGCATGTATTATACCACCCTAAGGGACCCACAGTCAAACACATGAAGACTGCCACTGCATAACGCATGAAATTGTGCAAACCATTTTGAAAACACAACACTGCACACACCCTGCGTGCAATGCCCATATCCACTGCACTTAATATATGTAATTCACCCCTAGAGCAGGCTTAGAGACCTAAGGCAGGGTGCACTACATTACATGTGAGGGCCCATCTGATTGAGCAGATGTATCCCTATGCCCTCTAGTTTCATTTAGCAGGATATTGCAAATGTTCAGGCAGCCATCTAGCCATCTTAAGGCCATGTATTGCACTGAAACTAATGGTATTTGTTATCAAACACCTTGTCTCAATAGATCTGTACTGATGCCAGTATCGGACTTATTATGACATGCATCCAGAGGGCACCTAAGAAGTGCCCCCAGAAAACCTAATAGTCTCTTAGTATGCTGGCTGACTGGTACCAACCAGCTTGTACACCACATACAAGTTTCCCCTAACACCAGGACTTAAGATTCGTTGACTGGGAACCAAAGGAAGGACAAAGAATAGCCGAAGTTGTGAGAATAGCGGTCCTGCACCAAAAGTGGTGCCAAACCCTGCCTGGCTGCTTCCACCACGACAATCACAAAGACCGACTCGTCCAGAAGCTGATCAGCCTCCTCAAACCCCTGGAGGACTGGTCTCTCCTTCAACAAACAAGCAGCATCTCTCTTGGGGTGATGAAGCCACCAGACCTGCATCTGCAGGCACCACAGCATGACCTGGTACTTCGCCTTATAGGTCATCAGGCCCAACGAAGGAGCAACACGGCAGGAAGAGGTTGTTGCGAGTCCCAGAGGTGCGGCCCGTCGCTTTCACCAAGCCTCAAGATGCTGACCCCTCCAGTAGCCTCTCAGCACCAACACCCTGTGTACCGGAGCCCTTGCAATTATCAAGGCTTACTGAGTGTCCAGTCCAAACACCAACACTGACCTGTAATCGAGGAATGTCAGGATTAACAAGGCTATCGGCGAGAGTGGCCATGCTGTCCTGTTTTCTCCACCCCTCCCGGTCAAAGTCATGTGAGAGCCTCTAACTGCAGCCACCCGCCGGACAAAACACCTCAGCACCTGAGCCCCTCAGCCTGGGTTTACGGAAAAAGACTGCGTCCCTGTGCTCCAGAGACCATCAAGAGCCAAGCCCCCCCCTTTAAGTTCTGCCGGATTTGTCCCGAAGTACCCCCCCGCAGCGTTTCTTCTTCAGGTACACTGCCATTGACTTTGACATTTAGCACTCGAGGCTACCAACGCAACCAGCACCTCTGCACCCGGAATCACCAGGGCAGGTAAACCCAAACTGCTGGTAGTTTCATGAACCTTGACCACTAAGCAGCTTAAGTACTAAAATATACCCGCTACAATAGTCTGCAAGTACACCTATGCAGTTTATGTTTTTCCCATAGGACAAAATTACAGCGTTAGAGCATCATGCCTCAAACATGACAGCTTTGCTATTTTATTAGTTTTTCTTGTAAAAATCAATAATGTCTAAAGTACTTACCCAACATCAAAGATCTTGGTGTCTAAATATTTTTAAAAATCTGTATTATATTTCTAAATTGGACTCAGATTTCTTTTTAAGTGTGTCTCATTTATTGACTGTGTGTACAACTGCTCAACACTCCGCTGTGATAAGCCTAAACGGCTCGACCACACTACCACAAACAGAGCACTTGGGATTATTAAAGTACTATTTGCACAGTGTACTCCTTCATTGGTACACTACATAAAAAGCTAGCTTACTGCAATTTTGTATTTGTGCTTTATAAAATTGGTGGTTTTCAGAAAGAAAGAGAAAAAACCCAATAAAAGCATTTATTACATAGGCGACACATCGTTTTGCAGATAATAAGTGTCAAGTTTCAATTCAAGTTTTTAACCATCCTGCACTGATGAAAATAAATGCACACAGGTCCTCGAGCCCTGCGGGAATATTCTATGCTTATTACCTTTAGTGAAGATACCATGATGCAGAATCCATACATGACAGCCAATGTACAAAAGATATCACCAACTGGCTTAAGCAAACAATATTTTATAATGGGGAAAAGTACATTAAAATGTCATTTCAAATTGTAATATTATAACCAATTACAATTCAATTCTCAGGTGCAACATTTTTCAGTTTACATTATCATACACACAGTTCTAACTGATGTCTCAGAAGCACTTCAACTCTTTTTTTTTTTGTTTTAAATATACCTAACCTCTAGAATACGTTCTCTGGCATGTGCTTCATGGTCCCAAAGGCACAATATCTTAATAAGGAAAAAGGAATCCTGGACATGGCAAACAAGATAAATTTAAAAACATAACTGTGGTAGCGCAAGGATCACAGCAGGAATTGGGAATAAGTGCCATTGAAGCTCAAGCTAAAAAATTCGATTCAGACAATAGTTATTTAAAGTGGAGGAGGATCACTCCAAGACATGGGGGTGTGGTGGAAGACTCTAGAAGTCACAGAGCTGATTTCATGAAAGCAGTTATAATGAAATTGTCAAAGCACTGCAAGAACAGTGGTAATGAGTAAAGTACAGGGTGGAGTGAACTGAAGAGGTAACGGAGAAGGAAACAAAGCAAAATTGTTGCAGAAGGTAATATAGACTTATTACCTAGTGTAATGAAGGCATGTGCACGCACCACAGGAGGCATAGTGGATCCCCGGAATTGAGTTAGAGGCTGAGAAAGAGGCTGTGATGCTGGCAGGTCCTCACGTTCATGGGGATCCACTTCTGGAAGCAAAGACAGGATCCATGAAATTTTAAAACTTCTAATCTCACATTAGCATCCTCAATATTTACAGAAAACTCTACAGTCCTACCTTGGTCCAAACAGTCTGAAGATGCTAGGATCGACTGGACCAAAAGGAAGATTCGTTTTTCCACTTTGGCTGGGCACATCTGTACAGCCTCTCCCAGGGTGAAAAGATGCCTCACCTATGCAAAAAAGGAAAAACAACTATCTACACTGTGCAAAACAGTGTTAAATGTAAACATTTATTTCAAAGAGGAAATCAGTCATTGTGTAGGCTGGTTACCATGGACCAACTCACTGGCACCCATCAAAGAACTGACAAATTAAATTCTCAATAGGGGAAGAATACTAGGGATATGAACACATACCATTACTAAGAGGTGGGTGGGTGTGTTTTCCTTCCAGATTGTGTTGATTATGTTGCATGCAGCAATAAACACACACTTTTAGAAGGTCACACAATAGTATTTCAGACTTTGATTCTTTTCCTCCATGACAGTACCTGTGTGTTGTGGTTGACACAGCATAGGTGGCAAATGCATTTAAGCCACAGACATTCTGAGATAATGTGTTTGTTATATATTCTTTGCAGTGAATGCACTTTACTGGGAAGTCTTTGCCATGACCATATCTGAAAGGCGTATAATCTTAAAGCCATATTCGTTTTTCAGGACAGAATTTAAGATCCATTGTTTTATATCCTTTTAAAAGGCTTCTATTGATACACACAAAAGAGAGATGTATGCAAGTTGCATTCCATCTCTGAATTGATGCATGTACTCTACTTTTGTTTCTCAGGATCAATGTTCATAACTTTGGTGCCTTTGTTAACCAACTTCCGCATTTAACAAGTTCCAATTCAAGAAAGGCCAAGTGGAACAAACTAAGCTAGTGCTAACTAAGTTTTGTGCAATACCACATTCAAAATGACAGCAAATCTCTAGAATGTGGTAAGTCATGTTTCGTCAGTAGTTTTGCAAGAACTAAAATGTTTACTAATGTGACAATGGACAAACATTTATGAATAATAAAAGAGAAGGGGGAAAAACACAAAACTTAGAACAAAGACGCAAAATGAGTGAAGAACAAAGACGCAAAATGAGTGAAGACCAAGCCAGGCATTCAGTAGGCTCATCAGTCAGTTTTTAGGAGAAAGAAATGAAGTCCCAACGTGAGCACTAGGTACACAAACAGGCCATGAGGGCCTCTAACCAGACAGAAAAATAATATGCCCTTCTCAATAGATAAAGCTCCACCAGCTATGAAGAGGCCTGTAAAGAAGCAATGAACAGGCATACAAGTAAGGTCTGAGATCTCAACAGAAGGTAAAGAGGTTGCAACATAACAAAAATGTCTGTTGGAATTTCAATTTTACTTGGCATAATTATGGCAAAAGAAACCTAAATCATACACTTATTTTTCAAAAAGTATTTTTTTCAAATTTTTTGTTCAAATAATCTGAATTTGCAAAAAGGATAAACAAACATAAGGACGTTTTGGAAAAGCAGAAAGAATGTGCCCTTCAGTACAATCCAGATTACAGTTCTATCATCAAGCTTTTGAAGCACAGGCAGGTCAGGAAGAGAAACACAGGAAAATTAGTTAAGACTGTGCAGTAAATACATTTGTTAATACCATCTTTGAGCACACAGTAGAAAGTACAGTCGACACTTGAAATGACAATGGACAAATGAGTATGGGTGAGCTGATTTTAAATTTACTCAAGGTTACATTACTGGAAGTTATTATTTAAAATATGAAACCAGGATCGCATGTGTACACTGAATCGTGGCCTTCAGGCCCTAGTGGGAGGCTTCATAAGCCTATGGTGGTTTGAATGATAAGGCATAGTTTCTTACCTGTAACTCCAGTTCTCTCGTAGGGGTATTTCCATGATAGTCATAAGCGCTGAATATTCCCCACCAGCCTGCAGGGACCCCGGAGCACTTTTTTCAATATAACTTCTTAAGTGTCCATGTTCGCCTTACTTCAGAAAGGCCTGCCAAGTCACTTAAGAATGTTCCCATGCAGCCTATAGGAAGGGCTACAGTGTTCAAACTTCTTCATTCAGATTGTCCTTGAAGTTAAAGCATTAAACTGCTTGACAAATGAATGTAATTTTTCAGAAAAATTCCTTCACAAAACTCTTTATATCAGAAACAAAACCCTATGAAGGAGTGCAGAGCAGTGTAGCCCATAGGCTGCCATTAGTAATGAAGAAAAAGGATACTGTGCCTTTAAGAACAGCCAGTCCTCCAGTATCCCATCATGCTTAGAGAGAGGCAGTTACCCAGTTGTTTTTGCAGGTAGTTATTGGCTGAGAATAAGTATTAATCTAATAAAGCCATCTATCTGCTCCCCCGGGGAGGTGGGAGGGTTGCCTATGACTATCATGGAAATACCCCTACGAGAGAACTGGAGTTACAGGTAAGAAACAATACCTTCTCTCGTAGGGGATTTCCATGTATAGTCAAAAGCGTTGAATAGAATAGCAAGCCCATCCCATAACCCGCGGAGAAGCAGATAGAGTAATCAGAGAATATTCTCTCAAGCAAAGAGGTTCCTAAGAGAAGCCTGTCCTACTTGAGCATCTGCCCTAGCATCAGAGTCGAGACAATAGTGTTTAGTGAAGGTGTGAACTGATCTCCAAGTCGCAGCTTTACAAATTTCTGATAATGGAACATTCCGCAAAAGAGCAGTCATAGCTGACTTGCCTCTGGTGGAATGTGCTTTTGGTTTACCCTGTAGGGTTTTCTTATCTGGTTGATAGCAAAATAAAATACAGAAGACTATCCATCTCGAGATCGATTGCTTGGAGGTGGCTAAGACGGTACGGACCGTACCATAATTGACAAACAGTTGCGAAGTCCTCCACAGGGGATTGGTCTTATCTAGATAAAATTTCAACACCCTTTTAACATGTAGAGAATGGAGAGCCCTCTCTGCTGGCGTGGAAGGGTTCGGAAAGAAAGTACATAGGGAAATCGACTGCTTAATGTGGAAGTCGGATATAACCTTGGGTAGAAATTTAGGATGTGTTCGTAGGACTACTTTAGATGAGTGAAATACTGTGTAGGGCTCGTGGGCACAGAGGGCCTGGATTTCGCTGACCCTTCATGTTGAAGTGATTGCCACTAGAAAAACTTCCGCCCCATCGCTCTTCTGCCTTTCCCAGCCAAAGTAATAGAGAAGACCGTCAACAAACAGCTGACCACCTTCCTGGAAGACAACAACCTGCTCGACCCCTCACAAACCGGATTCCGAAGCAACCACAGCACTGAAACCGCCCTCATCTCAGTCACTGACGACATCAGAACCCTGATGGACAACGGTGAAACAGTCACCCTCATTCTGCTCGACCTCTCGGCTGCCTTTGACACCGTCTGTCACCGCACCCTAATCACCCGCCTCCGCTCCACCGGAATCCAAGGTCAGGCCCTGGACTGGATCGCCTCCTTCCTCTCAAACCGTTCCCAAAGAGTTTACCTCCCTCCGTTTCGCTCAGAACCCACCGAGATCATCTGCGGCGTACCCCACGGCTCACCACTCAGCCCGACACTCTTCAATGTCTACATGAGCCCCCTCGCCAACATCGTACGCAAGCACGACATCATCATCACCTCCTACGCCGACGACACCCAACTTATACTCTCCCTCACCAAGGACCCCGCCAGCGCCAAGACCAACCTACAAGAGGTCCCCACCCGCCTCCTCCGCTCCTCTGGCCTCGCACTCGCTGCTGTCCCTCGCATCCGCCGCTCCACGGCGGGTGGGAGATCTTTCTCCTTCCTGGCGGCCAAGAACTGGAACTCCCTCCCCACCAGCCTCAGGACCACCCAGGACCACGCACTTTCCGGAGACTCCTAAAGACCTGGCTGTTCGAGCAGCGATAACCCCCCTTTTTCCCCTAGCGCCTTGAGACCCGCACGGGTGAGTAGCGCGCTTTATAAATGTTAATGATTTGATTTGATTTAGAAAATCCGTCTTCCAAGTGAGGTGTTGGAGGGATGCTTTGTGTATGGGTTCGAATGGATGTTGCATTAGACGTGAAAGGACCACATTAAGTTCCCATGGTGGAGAAGGGTGCCTAACTGGAGGAAAGGCCTTCTTTAACCCCTCTAGGAAATCTTTGATAACTGGAATTCTAAAGAAAGAGGTTTGCGAAGGAGTTTTCCTATAAGGAGTTAAGGCTGCCAAATGAACTTTTATTGAGGAAAGTTGCAGGCCAGAACGAGCCAACTGTAACAAGTAAGGGAGAGTGACATCTTCCTTGCAAGATGTAGGGTCTATCCCCATAGAGGAACACCAGATGCAGAATCTTTTCCACATTAAGGAGAATGCTGAACAAGTAGATGGTCGCTTCGCCTCTTTTAAGATGTCCATACAATCCTGTGAAAGGTTTAGATGACCATACTGGACTAGCTCAAGAGCCACGCTGCCAAATTCAATGAGGAGAGATTGGGATGCCTCATTTGTCCTCCGAACTTCGTCAGGAGGTCTGGTCTGCAGGGTAGCCTGAGATGTGGCTGGGGTGATCGTTGAAGGAGATCCAGGGACCACCACTGTCTCTGCCACTCTGGTGCAATGAGGATCATTGTGGCTGATGTCATCGAGGGTTTGAGGAGGACTGCTGAGATCAGCGGAATTGGTGGAAAAGCATACAGAAATTTGTTGGACCAGTCTATCCATAGAGCATTCCCCAGCGATTCTGGGAGGTAAAACCTGGCGGCGAAGTCGCGGCATTTCCTGTTTTTTTCTGTGGCGAAGAGGTCAATAGAATGTGTGCCCCACAAACGGAAAATGTCTTGAGTGACGTCTTCGTTGAGCACCCACTCGTGGTTCTCTTCTAGAACTCTGCTGAGGGCATCTGCTTGCATATTCTGAACCCCTGGAAGGTGGCTTTCCACTATACTCAATTTCCTGGCTAGGAGCCAGTGCCATATTGACAAGACTCTGGATCTGGTGCCCCCTTGCTTGTTCAGATAGAACATAGTAGTGGTATTGTCTGTCTGTACCAGCAAGTTGTTGGTAGTGATTGAGGGTAGAAATGCCTTGAGAGCTGAGTGTACCGCCCGTAGCTCCAGGAGCTGATTCCTTGTGAGACCATCAACCTTGTATTTGCAGGTCATCCATGTGAGCTCCCCATCTGAGGAGATAGGCATCTGTCACAATAGTCTGCGTTGGGGGCTGTGCCCGGAATGGCATCCCCTTTAGGAGCACCACCAAGTATGAGATCTGTTTGCATGGGTGGACAGGCGAATTCGGTCTTTCCAGTTCCCCGACAATTGAGTCCATTGGTCCTGCAAGCATTCCTGAAGCGGACGCATGTGAAGGAGAGCGTTGGGTGTCAGAAAAATGCATGATGCCATGGAGCCGAGAAGTGAGGAGACTGTTCGCACTGTTGGGTGACGCATTGATCGGAGAGCCCGACACTTCCGGAGCGGAGAATGGATAAGCGTTGTTCCTCCGAAGGACACACTTTTGCCTGTAGTGTGTCGATGGTAGCTCCTTAGTAGTGTAACTTCTGGACAGGAACTGTCGTTGACTTGTGAAAGTTGACATGAAGACCTAGGCGGTACAGGAGCTCGCAGGTCATCTGGAAATGCAGTTTGGCTTCTGCGTAAGTGGATGCTTTGATTAACCAGTCGTCCAGATACGGGTATATGAAAATTCGATTTTTCCTGAGATGAGCTGCCACCACCGCCATGCACTTGGAAAAGGTTCTGGGTGCAGACCTGAGACCGAATGGTAGGACCGTGTATTGGAAGTGATCTTGACCCACCACAAACCTCAGGAATTTCCGATGCTTCTTCGCAATGGGGATATGGAAATACGAATCGTGTAGATCCACTGAGCAAAGCCAGTTTCCTTGCTGAATCTGAGGATATATCTGGTGTAAGGATAGCATCCTGAACCTTTCCTTTCGGACCCATTTGTTGGCAATTTGGAGGTCTAGAATGGGCCTGAATTCGCTCTTGTCCTTCTTTTGGATGAGAAAGTATTTGGAGTAAATACCCTTCCCCTGTTGGTTGAGGGGAACCAATTCCACTGCTTTCTTTTCGAGGAGGATGAAAACTTCCACCTTTAAGAGGTCGAGGTGTGCAGTTGAGGGTTTTGGCGCAATGGCCGGATGTGGTGTGGAAAACTTGAGACAATATGCATTCTGTACAATGTTTAAGACCCAAGCGTCTGTTGTAATTTTTTTGCCACTCTACCAGGCAATTGGTGACACTTCCCCCCCACCGGAGTGCTTAACGAAGTTGGGGGGAGGAAATTCTCAAGGTTTTGAGGAGGTAGGTTGTCGGGTACTCTGAGTGGACTGATGGGTCGATCGTCCCCTCTGTGATTTAAGCTGAGGCTGGTAGGCTCACTGGTACTGCTGGTGAGACCTCTTAGGGACCCATTGAGGGGTTTGAACCCTCTGTGTGGTGTGGCGGCGATGGAAAGGACGAAAGGATCTACGTTGCTCTTTAGGTTTGTCCAGTCCAACTGCTTTTGATGTGTCCACCTCAGCTTTCATCCTTGCCATTTCATCATCTGTGTGTGAACCGAATAAGGTTGAGCCCGAAAATGGCAGATTAATTATTCTTTGCTGCGCATCCAGCTTCAATGACGTAAGCCGCAGCCACGAGTGTCTTCTCAGCATCACACCATGGCAGTAAGAATGTGCTGAAAGTAAAGACGCATCCCGCTGCCACGCTTATGATCTGATTGGAGACCATAGCACCCTCTTTGGCCATTTCTAGAAAGTCCTCTCTGTGATCTCGGGAGATGCTCTGCGAACTGCAATACAGAATCCCACAAAGATCTATCGTACCTGCCCAAAAGGGCTGTGGCATTTATAGTCTTAATAGATGACATAGCCGAACCGCAGACTTTACGGCCTGTGGAATCCAACCTTTTACTCTCCTTATCCGGGGGAGAGGTGGAAGACGGAGAGGTAGTGTGAGCTTTGTGAGACCCCCAAATAACCACGGAGTCCGGTGGCGGGTCGGAACGCAAAAACACCGGATCTTGCTCAGGTGGCCGATACTTTTTCTGCAGTCTAGACGGTGCAGGTCTTGTTGTAGCCGGTGTTAGGAAAACCTCCACAGCGGGTGTAAGGAAAGCCTCCTTGGCATGGTTACCCCCTGACTTTTTGCCATTGCTGATGCCAAGTTATGATTTGAAAGTGTGCTGAGGCCTGCTAACCAGGCCCCAGCACCAGTGTTCTTTCCCTAAACTGTACCTTTGTCTCCACAATTGGCACAACCCTGGCACCAAGGTAAGTCCCTTGTAACTGGTACCCCTGGTACGAAGGGCCCTGATGCCAGGGAAGGTCTCTAAGGGCTGCAGCATGTCTTATGCCACCCTGGGGACCCCTCACTCAGCACAGACACACTGCTTGCCAGCTTGTGTGTGCTGGTGGGGAGAAAATGACTAAGTCGACATGGCACTCCCCTCAGGGTGCCATGCCAACCTCACACTGCCTATGGCATAGATAATTCACCCCTCTGGCAGGCCTTACAGCCCTAAGGCAGGGTGCACTATACCACAGGTGAGGGCATAGGTGCATGAGCACTATGCCCCTACAGTGTCTAAGCAAAACCTTAGACATTGTAAGTGCAGGGTAGCCATAAGAGTATATGGTCTGGGAGTCTGTCAAACACGAACTCCACAGCACCATAATGGCTACACTGAAAACTGTGAAGTTTGGTATCAAACTTCTCAGCACAATAAATGCACACCGATGCCAGTGTACATTTTATTGAGAAATACACCCGGAGGGCATCTTAGAGATGCCCCCTGAAAACATACCCGACTTCCAGTGTGGGCTGACTAGTTCTACCAGCCTGCCACACACCAGACATGTTGCTGGCCACACGGGGAGAGTGCCTTTGTCACTCTGTGGCCAGGAACAAAGCCTGTACTCGGTGGAGGTGCTTCTCACCCCCCTGCAGGAACTGTAACACCTGGTGGTGAGCCTCAAAGGCTCACCCCCTTTGTTACAGCGCCACAGGGCATCCCAGCTAGTGGAGATGCCTGCCCCTCCGGCCACTGCCCCCACTTTTGGTGGCAAGGCCGGAGGAGATAATGAGAAAAACAAGGAGGAGTCACTGGCCAGTCAGAACAACCCCTAAGGTGTCCTGAGCTGAGGTGACTCTGACTATTAGAAATCCTCCATCTTGCAGATGGAGGATTTCCCCAATAGGATTAGGGATGTGACCCCCTCCCCACCGGGAGGTGGCACAAAGAGGGTGTAGCCACCCTCAGGGCTAGTAGCCATGGCTACTATCCTCCCAGACCTAAACACACCCCTAAATTGAGTATTCAGGGTCTCTCAGAACCTAGCAAGATAGATTCCTGCAACCTGAAGACGAAGGACTGCTGACCTGAAGCCCTGCAGAGAAGACGGAGACCCCAACTGCTTTGGCCCCAGCCCTACCAGCCTGTCTCCCCACTTCGAGAAAAACTGCAACAGCAACGCGTCCCCCAGGGTCCAGCGACCTCTGAAGCCTCAGAGGACTACATTGCATCTAAAAGGACCTAGAAAATCCTGAGGACAGCGGCCCTGTTCAACCAACTTGCAACTTTGCAACAAAGAAGCAACTTATAAAGACCACACGTTTCCCGCCGGAAGCGTGAGACTTTCCACTCTGCACCCGACGCCCCCGGCTCGACCTGCGGAAAACCAACACTACAGGGAGGACTCCCCGGCGACTGCGAGCCCGTGAGTAGCCAGAGTTGACCCCCCCTGACCCCCACAGCGACACCTGCAGAGGGAATCCAGAGGCTCCCCTTGACCGTGACTGCCTGCTTCAAAGAACCCGACGACTGGGAAACACACTGCACCCACAGCCCCCAGGACCTTAAGGATCCGAACTCCAGTGCAGGAGCGACCCCCAGGCGGCCCTCTTCCTAGCCCAGGTGGTGGCTACCCTGCGGAGCCCCCCCCTTGCCTGCATCGCTGAAGAGACCCCCGGGTCTCCCCATTGAATCCTATTGTGAACCCGACGCCTGTTTGCACTCTGCACCCGGCCGCCCCTGTGCCACTGAGGGTGTACTTTCTGGGCCTGCTTGTGTCCCCCCCCAGTGCCCTACAAAACCCCCCCTGGTCTGCCCTCCGATGTCGCGGGTACTTACCTGCTGGCAGACTGGAACCGGGGCACCCCTATTTCCATTGAAGTCTATGTGTTTTGGGCACCACTTTGACCTCTGCACCTGACCGGCCCTGACCTGCTGGTGTGGTAACTTTTGGGTTGCCTTGAACCCCCAACGGTGGCCTACCTTGGACCCAACTTTGAACCCTGTAAGTTCTTTACTTACCTGTGAACCTAACAAATACTTACCTCCCCCAGGAACTGTTGATTTTTGCACTGTGTCCATTTTTAAAGTAGCTTATTGACATTTTTGCCACAACTGTACATGCTATTGTGATGATTCAAAGTTCCTAAGATACCTGAGTGAAATACCTTGCATTTAAAGTATTGTTTGTAAATCCTGAACCTGTGGTTCTTAAAATAAACTAAGAAAATATATTTTTCTATATAAAAACCTATTGGCCTGGAATTGTCTTTGAGTGTGTGTTCCTCATTTATTGCCTGTGTGTGTACAACAAATGCTTAACACTACCCTCTGATAAGCCTACTGCTCGACCACACTACCACAAAATAGAGCATTAGAATTAGCTCTTTTTGCCACTATCTTACCTCTAAAGGGAACCCTTGGAATCTGTGCATGCTATTTCTTACTTAGAAATAGTACATACAGAGCCAACTTCCTACAGCGGGCTCTAAGAGTCTAGGTACTAGGGGTAATAATGGTCTGGTAGCTGTAAACTGTTGCAGAGTTTCAAAGATGACCGATGTAGATGGTATAGGGGCGGAATATTTAGTTTTGATGCGCCGCGGACCAGCACTTCATGGAAAGTGTTAATATCATCCACCGGGGAGAGTCCGATAAGGTAGGGGAGTAGGCTCTGGTGGAAGACCAAGACTCCCTCTCATGCCCCCTTGAACTTGATCTATGCCTAGATCTGCAGTGCGACCTTGAACGGGATGAGTCATGGCCATGACGTGAACGGTGGCGCGATGTAGAGCGCAGTCTAGTTGGGACATTAATTGGTACTTGAGGCACTGGAAGCGGTGCCGGTTGTGGTAACTCCTGACCAGTTGGCTGAGGTGACGTTGGAGGTAGATCTGGAGGAGGAGAGGCATGCGGAGAAGCACGAGAAGAAGGCGATGAGGGAAGCAGTACTACCCAAGTAGATCGCTCTGAGGACGAATAAATTCTCCGTCTCTAGTGTCTCCTTGATGTCCCCCTCGACGTGGACCTCCCTCTTCGTCTCGACGTCAACGCTGTGCGGGATGTCGACCTATGACGTCTAAGTTTACCTCTCAACGTCGACTCTGACGCCGCCGCCGATCTGCTCCTCGACGTCGTGCGTCTTGGGGTCTTCGACATCGTGCGGTGCCTTGACGTCGAATGGCGACTTCTGTACGACGTCGAGCCGGACTCAGACGGTGAGCATGTCAGCACCGTACCTCCTCTCGACGTCGACCGGGACCGATGGCGTTTTCGCCCTGAAGAATGCCTCTCAGACTTTCCACGACCACTGGAGGCGGAGGTAAGAGCCCTGGTGGAAGACTGACCTTCCCCTCGCTCAGAAGTCCCACTGGTTCCTTGGCGTCTTCTCGCTGCTCTCCCTTGAAAGCGAATCTTCTCTCTGTCACGTAATGTGCGCCAGGAGAATGTCTTGCAGATGTTGCAGGAGGCAGGAATATGTGAGGAAGGCAGACAAATGATACAGACCTCATGAGGATCTGTTTTAGCCTTTTTTCTGCCACATTTTGGGCACTTGTCAAACAAAAAAGGCATTTGTTTAGTAAAAAAAAAGCCTTAAATTCTTGTCAGAAAACTTCAAAATCTAATAGAGAAAGACAAAAGACGTCGAATGAAGCCTTTTTTCTCAACGTTTCTCCATATTTTTGAAGAAAAAAAACTAAAAAAGTCGAGCTCAATGCTCCAGGATCAGCAGGTGCCAGAAAAAAGAACTGAGGTAACTGCCTCTCTCTCCAAGCACGATGGGATACTGGAGGACTGGCTGTTTTTAAAGGCACACTATCCTTTTTCTTCAATACTAATGGCAGCCTATGGGCTACACTGCTCTGCACTCCTTCATAGGGTTTTTTTTCTGATATAAAGAGGAGGAATTGTTCTGAAAAATTACATTCATTTGTCAAGTAATTTAATGCTTTTACTTGAAGGACAATCTGAATGAAGAAGTTTGAACACTGTAGCCCTTCCTATAGGCTGCATGGGAACATTCTTAAGTGACTTGGCAGGCCTTTCTGAAGTAAGGTGAACATGGACAATTAAGAAGTTAAATTGGAAAAAGTGCTCTGGGGTCCCCGCAAGCTGGCGGGGAATATTCAACGCTTATGGCTATACATGGAAATCCCCTACGAGAGAACGTAGCATTGACAAGTGAGTCCCACATAAGTCTGTTGGCTGGACATCAAGGGGTGAGTTGCAGCAAGGTATTATCCGTCTTATAGGAAATGTGAGCCATTCACGCCACCTTCCAAATTAAACAGTACTGGAGACCTTCCAGTTACTGGGAAGCAATAAGCAGGCTAGAGACAGCATTAAGTCTAGAAGAAGTTCATCTGCTTCATTTTTTATTTGTGGCTCAAGTCGTCCTAGCAGCATATAGGAGAATTCATAAGTAGAATATGTACTCAGGGTACTTTTAATTAACTTAAAAATGATATCCCAGGAATGTTGCAGTATGGGGAAATAAAAGAGCATGTGTGCCAGGTCACCTGCGTGATCGCCACAGTTCCAGCAGGTAGGTCTGATGTTAAGTTTATTTACATTTTCAGGGGTCCAGCAGTATCTGTGAATGGGTATGTATTTAGTTTCGGATAGCATTGGTGACAGCCTATTAGTGAAAGGGGATTTGTAGATATGTTTCCAATCAAATTTTATATTACGTTTCAATGGTTCTGTCTCCCATTTTTGCTCATTCCGTGAGTGCGGTTTGGAAAAGTTTGGTGAGAATAGTTTGTATACTTTGGATACCGTATGGACAGCTTTGCACAAGTTATTAATAAAACAAGGTAGCGAACGGCCATTCTTTAGTGCTGGATTTTTAGATAGCTGAAACTTGAGCCTTAGGAATTTGTATTAGTCGAGGTTATCCAACCTGAAGCTGGATTGCAAATTTGAAAAGGGGAGTGGGGAAGTACCATCAATTAAGTGTTCAACAAGGTTAATTCCTTTCTCAGACCAGTCGGGCCACATTTCAGAATATCCATGAATTTTTATTTGGGGTTGAGCCAGATAATGACAGGTTCAAGTTGTGGATCTTTAATTTTATTGTGGTAGTCCATTCTTAGAATAGCCTTTTCAGTAGAATATCTGATGTATTTATAATAGGGATGTAGTAGATGTCCATCATAAGGTAGGTGCAAATAGAATTGCCATCTAGTGATGATTTTTCTATAGTCATCCAGACTGGCAGGTAGACTGACCCGTCAAGGGGCCAGTTAGTGCCCTGTTTGAACAGATATACTGTTTAGTAGTTTTTAAAGCTAGGGAGGCCTATGTCGCCTTAATCTTTAGAGAACCTGTTTTTTTTTAGTGAGATTCTTGTTTTTTTGTCTTGCCATAAAAATCTGTTGAAGGTATTGTCAATTTTGGCTTGGAATTTGCAAAAGATTGTAATAGGAAGCACAATGATGAAATAATTAACTGGAGGGGTGATCATCATTATGAGGGATTCAGCTCTTCCCCACCATGAAAGAAATGTTGGTGACCATTCATCAAGAAGATTGCTGATCTTCTTGCCTGTGGACTCTTCTTATGTTCTAAAGTAGTAATGAGATAATTTGAAAATTCTATCTTTTAGAATTTAATGCAATCTGGTTGCCAAGCAAGGGCTGACTTGCCTACAATTTCTTTATTTCCAATATTATTGAGAAGTATAACCTCAGGCTTGTCTTTATTAAGCTTATAGCCAAATCCTGGATCAATGTCATTAAAGCAGGTAAAGGGCGTCTTAGTGGTAATTAAAATATCTGCAAAGGCAGCTATTTTTTAAAGTGGTATTACTGAACGATACACCTGATATCCCTGCATTTTCCCTTAAGTGATGATGACATGACTTTAGTGCTAGGAGGAAGATGGGGACCAAAGAAGGGGCAGCCTGGTCTAGGTCCTTGCTTCAAGGAAAATGTGTTCAAAATAGTATCCCTGGATCTAAATCTAACGAGCAGGTTATGATAGAGTGCCACTATCATTTATATCTAAAGTTCACCCAAGTTAAATTTCTCAAGGACCAAATTTAAGTAGTGCCAAGCTCCTTTGTCAAATGCTTTTTCTGCGTCAAGTGTGATCACTAATGTAGGGGTGTTTGATAGTTTAGCTTTCTCATAATGTGGCAACATTTTTCCTGTATTGTCTCTGAATATTCTATCCTTTAGAAATCCAACTTGTGAAGGGTGGCTGTGTTTAGATATGTATTTTTGAAGCCTGTGGGAAAGTGTCATGGCATTGATTTTGCAGTCTAGCTTAAGTAATAAGATTGGTCTGTAGCTTTTTTGGAAGCGTAGTGTCTTTCCCTTCTTTGGACATCACAGTTATGATGGCCTCCACGGGGTCGGGGGGAGGTCGTTTGAGTTGTCCAGATTTGGCAAAGAGGGTATAGTTTTAGTAGAGGTAGGATAATTCTTGTGAAGAAAGATTTAAAGAATTGTGTTGTACACCCATGCGGGCCAAGTGTTTTACCTATTTTGAGCTTTATAATAGTGCTGGCTATTTCCTCTTTTGCTATCAGGCCGTTACTCATTTTAATTTCTTCTTCTGTTAGTGTGAGTAAGTTGGCCTTATCTGGGTATACGCCAAACTTCTTGTGATCTATTGATATGTTGTGCGTATACATTTCCTGGTAAAAATCTTTGAATATATCAGCAATTTTATTCTGCTAAGTATGGACGAGACCTTTGTTGTCTTAAATTGCGTTTATGGAGTGCCTTTATAATTTGTGTTTTCAGTATGCGGATAGCGTTATGCCCACTTTGCATAGCCTAATGCTTTTTTGTTTATTGACCAAGACACCTGCTCTAGTGCTTAGAATTTTGATGTATTCTTATTTTGTCTTGACAACCTCATTTAGTATATGTTTAGGTTTAGAGGTGATATGGTGCTTCTCTAATTCTAGTATTTGTTTCTCTAGTTCCATGAGCTTGCTATTAGGCTCTTTGTTCATATTAGATCTAATTTTAAATATCACACATCTTAATGTGACTTTAAGTACCTGCCATCAAATGAGGTCAGAGGAAGTTCTGTAAACATTCTTCAATGATTTCCAATTGTGTTGATGTTTACGTATTTCATCATTGAATCTCCATTGCGTATGTTTTGTGGCCAGTGACAAATCAGTGATGGACAGTGATGCACACATGGTTGGAGATCAGTCTTGGTTCAATTCTTGTTGGGTCAACCCTTTAATGGGGTGTCCCGATATTAGTAAGTAATCTATTCGAGGGTACAAGTTGTGCAGGGTTGAGTGAAAGGTATAATCCCTTTCACCTGGGTTTTGTGTTCTCCAAATGTCAATTAGATTGTGTCTAGAGCACAGGTTCTTTAGGGCCTTTTGGCTTTTGTTAGCGCAGTATGTACAGTGTGAATTTGTATCTTGTGTAGGATCCATCAGGAGATTGAAATAGCCTGCAAAAATGGTCAGGGCATTATCTGGGATTAATTTAGGTTGAGTCGAAAGATCAGTCCAGATGGTTGGATTGCCAGTAGTGGGCGCATAGACAATGACCACAAGGAAGTAATTGTTTTTGTTAAGTTTTTAGATAATCCATCTCCCTTTTTCTTCAGAAAGTTTGAACACCATATCTATATTTGACTTCTTTGAGATCAAGGTTAGGATGCAGTTTTTCTTCCCGACTGCGGGGAGCATACCACACCGCTAAATTGGTTATTTCTGAGTGATGGATGAGCTGAGTGATGGATGAGCTGTGTCTGGAGTCACTCTTGATTTCCTGGAGTAGGAGCCCCCCCCCGCCCTAGTTAGTATAAGCAGTCAATTTTTTTTTTTATTTTTTTTTTTAAATAGGATTGTTGATCCTTTATACATTTATTGATATTATATTTATATTCTGCTTGGAGTTGTCATAAGGGTGGGTTCAGCTAGAACTTTGACACTGGAAAGTGGCGTGCAACGTTTGGTACAGCTCTTGCTCTAGTGGAAAGAAGTGTGCAAGCACTCCGGGGGATGCTATGTAGACAATGTGTGGTACATTTTAATGCAGAAAACGACCCATCTGGAGATTGTTCTCTTCTGTGCTGCCTGACCTTTTTTCGCAGCCACATACCCAACAAAGAGTTGGCTGAACTTACGCTCTTATTGGGTCCAGGCAGTGGAGTCTCTCCTCTTCCTCTGCACCACTTTACTTTTGAGAGAGGAAGATATACTTTCAATGCCAGGATCTCCAATAGGTTAATGTGGGGACACTGGACTATGCCGGACAAAAGATGCCTCTCATCTCCATATCTCCCAGGTGGCCGTCCTATCCTGTCCGATCTTGTTGGGGAAGGGAGAGTGATCTGCCTCTGACCCAATCACAGTTTGTTAGCCACCACTGCAGATCTCGCACAGTTCCCTCTGAGATCTGGACTATGTTGGAGAGATTCCCCTGATGCTACGCCCACTGGAACTTCATATCCCACTGCAGGACCTGTATATGCCATCTAGTATGTGTTACCAGCAGGATGCAGGAAGCCATAATGCCTAGCAGCCTCATAGTCATTCTCACTAAAATCCAGGATAGAGGATGTAACATCGTTATTATAGCCCGAATATCCTAGACTCGCTGCTTGGGAGGATAAACCTTAAACTGCACTGTGTCCAGAACAGATCCGAAGAAAGGGAGCATCTCAGAGGGAGTCAGGTGTGACTTCGGCACGTTTATAGTGAACCCCAGCAAATGCAGAAGGTCAACAGTAGTCTAAAGGTGGGAGACGACAACCTGGGGCAAGCCCGCCTTGAACAGCCAGTCGTTGATGTAGAAGACTGAAACCCATGACCTGTGCAGATGAGCTGCTACTACCTCCATTCTCCTGGTCACCCAACGGCCGCTAGTAAGGCCGAAGGAGAGCACAGGGAACTGAAACTGCTTGCGGCCTACTGTGAACCGTGAGTAACATCTGAGGGCAGGCAGGACAGGAATGTGGAAGGAAGCGTCCTGCAAGTCCAATGCTACCATCCAGTCTCCTGAGTCCAGGACAGATAGAACCTGAGTCCGAGTGAGCACTTTGAACTTCTCCTTCTTGAGGAAGAGATTCAGGGACACAAGCTCTAGGATAGAGCGGAGACCCATGTCCTTTTTGGGTACCAGAAAGTAGCGGGGATAACATCCACAACCTACTTCTAGGACAGGGACCCTCTCTATGGCTCTCTTGGCCAAGAGAACCGTAACCGCTTCACGGAGAAGTGGCAGGTGATCATCCATCCTCCGATCGTAGGATTGTGGCATGGATGGAGAGGAAGTAGCCCCTTCAGACTATCTGCAAAACCCACCTGTCTGACGTGATGGACCTCCAGCGGAGCAGGAGATGGCGAATCCTGACTCCAACTGGTCCCTGGTTTGTAAGCGTTAGACTAGGAAGGTTTGTAGGCAGCTGCAAGTGGGGAGCTGACCAGCCTGCTGGCTCCCTGATCCACTGAAACATTGGATCTCACGCCCTCGGCCACACAGAAGCTGGGCAGTATGCTTGGCACGGTGGCTGAAGGGAAACAGACTTGGTGGGCCGCCACTTCCAGAGATGGGTGCCAAAAGGGTATATTAGACATCCCCTGAACATCCTCACTCAGGTGTGGCGCATCAAGGCCACCGTCGATGCAACCGCTCTACCCAGTGAGTCTGTCTTGCCAAGCTCACATCGGATCGTGAACTTCTCTGCATCTCTCCTATTAGCAACACCTTGGGAGAGAATGGCCCGCACCTCCTCGGGGACCTGTGGCAAGGTCTACGGCAGCAGGCTGTTGTCCTGTTAACAGGAGCCCCGTGCTGGGTTTGGACTGGGTATCCAAGCAGGACATCAGTAAAGGTTTCAATTAAGGGGCAAAAGGGCTTCAGAAGAAGAAGCCCCAGGCTGAAGCACCTCTGTCAGGCGGTTAGTTCTAACTGCCATCAAAGGTATCTCGAGGTCCTGGACCTCAGCAATCCTTGGCACCACCACTGAATAGGACACTCCTTCCTCAGTAGCCACAGTAGGGGTGAAAAGCATGACAGTGTCAGGGGAAGTAACTAGACCACTGGACTCACCCAGGTCCGTCTGCCAGTCTATGGGATCTTGCAGCTGGTATTCTAAGGGGTTCAGCGATACCTCCCGTTCCTCACCATACCCCAATCCAAGGTAATAAAGGTCAGGATCTGACCTAGGGGGCAGAGCCCCCGTCAATGTCGAAATTGGCGTAGGACGACACTGGTGCGGGTCCGTGTCGAAGTTGGGGTTGGCACCATCTAGAGGTGCAGGTGGTGTCGGGAGCATTGACATTGGAACCGGCATTGGGGAAGGCCGAGGTGGTACAACCGGCGCCGGCTCAGATCCAGGAATTAATCCATGGGTGCGCTCCCTGAAGCCAAGGCCGAAGTCGCAAAACCCTAGGGGGCCCCTGCTGACCCACTGGGGCCAGAGGGCGCTCCAGCAGAGTCTGTCTGCCCAAAAATGATGAACATTCAAACTGTTGGAGATGGGCAGGGGTCGCTCTGGCTCCTGGAAACTCAAGGAGGCATTAAGCTGACCCAGACGCAGGCTCCAAGGACAGAGGCCTAGAATGACGATGCTTCTTTTTCCTCGTCTCATGACTTGACGGACAAGGTGAGGTGGAAGAACACTTGTTCTTTGACTTCTTGTGCCTCGACTTACGCAACTGTCCTGAGGACTTGGAGCGAGACGTAGATGAATGGGGACTCTACGACATTCTCTAGACCTTCCTCTCGATCGGCTTTGACAAGAACAGAAGATAACTGGGCTTCTTTGCAGATGTGTCCATCAACACACCCCCCACCTCCCTCCGCACACACTTTTTGCCCCCTTTTAGAACTGCTAGATGCTGGTTTTAGACTTACAGTGCACTGAGGCCTGCTAATCACACCTCAATGTCAGTGCTCTCTCCTTAAAACAAGGTGTGCCTGATTGTTACCACTGGCACAGGACTTTAGTACCCCTGTAAGTCCCTAGAAAACTGCACCCCTGTACTTAGGACATGGGTGCAAACGGGGTCCTTAAGGGTTGCAGTATAATTTATGCCAGCCTAAGGGACCCACCCACAAATTGTGCACAGCCTGCCGACACAGACCGTGTCAGGGTGCAAACCCTGAAGTGAAAACACTACAAGGCACATGTGTGCCATGCCAAATTCACTGCATGCATTATATATAAATCACCCATTCAGCAGGCCTTAAGAGCCCTAAGGCAGGGTCAAGTTTGATATATGTGATGACATACCTGCATATGCCCCTGTGATGTGTACTTCCATTCCTAGATATTGCAAATGACGGGCAGCCATCTTCAACCATGTACAGTTCATTGGTCAGCATGAGTGACCCAGCTACATGATGGCTACATGGAAAATCGTGGTGTTTGGTATGAAACACTTTTTCTTAATAAATGTAGACTGAAACCAGTATTGGATTTACTATGACATGCGCCCAGATGGCACATTAGGGGTGCATCCTCAAACCTACTAGTCCACTAGTATGCTGAATGACTGTTTTTGACCAGCCTGCCATCACAGATGAGCTTTTGCCCTCCTTGATGTAAGAGCCTCTGCTCTCCCAGGTGATAAGCAATGCCTCTGGCAGGAGGTGTTATCCTCTCTACCAACAGGATGGCTTTTAAATATGCATACCAAGGGCAGTGACTTCAAAGTCCCTGCCGCCTTTGTGATTCGGCCTCCGCTTCCCCCAGACCTGGGAGAGGCAACTCCCCTGCCCTAAGGCCCAACTGGCACCAGGACTGGCCAGAAAATTAGATATGCACTGCCTGGGTGGACACACCTCTAGGGTGACCAGCCTAAAGTGAACACGAAATTAGGAATTCTGGGACAGCGTGATGCCCATTCCCCAAAGAAATTGGTCATCTACGCGGTGTAGTGACAAAGGGGTAACTAGCCCATTGGTTACTACCGTTCACTCCCCTTAAAGGCCCCAAACTGAGTATTTACGGGACCCCCTAAAACCAGGAATTCAGGTTTTCTGGACTACAGAAGAAAGACCCGAAGAGCAGTGAAAAGCAAGAACAGAGGAGTTTGCCAAAAGTGGACTTCCCAAAAGCCCCTTTCTGCAGGCCCTCTCCAGCCGAGAGTATCCCTGTACCAGAACCCGAAAGAAAGACACCACTGCACTAGAGCATCATAGCCCAACGAGAAGTGGGCCAATGGTGACCTTATATGCCAGAGGATCTCAAGGGTCGAGCCCCCCTGTGGTTTCCCCTGTCTGCCCCCCATCCCCACCCCACCCCAGTCCCTTCCTGCAGCCACTTTCTAACCAAACCAATCTTCATTAAAGTGAATGGGACAACAGACGTTTTAACACCTCTGCACCTGGATGCTCCGGAGCCCACCCGAAGTGGTGTGTTCTTGGACCTTGCCCCATACTCACCTCAAGTGCAGAAGAGCAGTCCTTTAAGTCCTTGTTAAGTGCCTGAATGCAGAATATTTCTTTTCCACATAGGATAACATAACCACTCCAGAAAATGCACTTTGTCAACTTTTGAAACGTATAAAAATTCATATCGCGAAAAGTACTTACCTGATTCTGATGATCTTGGTTTTCTATGTTCACATACAAATAAGTGCTTTTTTAAATTAAATCTGTGTCAGATTTCTTTGTTGAGTGTGTGACTCGCTTACTGCCTCTGTGGTGAAAAAAATGCTTATCACTGTCCTTTAATAAGCCTAACTGCTCCCCCCCCCGCAACCACAAAAGAGAGCTTTTAGGGTTATTTTAACCTCAGTCAGCCAATATGGGTCGCCCTAGTTATCTGCATAGAGTCCCCTTATATTGGTATATTACATAGATAGCCAGCTTCCTACAATAGTGAACTTTGCTGCATTTTCCCCTTCAGCCACAGCTTGAGAGAGTACGGCCCGGGCTTGCTACCGGACCATTCGCAGCACCTGCACAACCGAATCCCACTGAAAATTTTATTAAAAGCACAAAAGGCATGTTGTGTTCACATACCACAATGAGAGGATGGTGGAAGAAAACATTTTCTTGCCTAAGGTGTGCAGCCTTTTGGCAATGTGCGCAGAACTGAATGTGAAAACTTGGACCACCAACCTCTCCAGTTTGGAGTGTTGGGTGAAGAAAGAGGGGTCCCCTGGGGTGGGGTATGGTGTTGGACAACCTTTCCGGCTCACAGAAGCCCCAGTGCATTGCTTGGAGATCCATAAGGGCTTTGTTAAATGGGATAAGTTGTTTGGAAGGTACGACCCTTGGCTGACGCACCTCTGTGAAGTAGTTAGTCTTGACAGCCACCAAGGTCAACTGAAAGCCCAGGACCTTTATCGCCCTCCTCACCATCATAGCAAATGTGGCACCCTCTTCCGCCGCATTAGTACCAGTATCTGTAGAGGTGTCCAGTGCACTGGCGCCTGCCTTTTCCACACACCAGTCCATGTCGGAGTTTAGGGTCTGGTATTCTTCGGGGTCCAGTGGGCCTTTCCAACCTTTCCCAAATCCTAGCCCATGGAAATAAGGCTCATGGTCCGGTCTGGATGGTATGCTTCCAGTCGGCATCAGGAGCACTCATCCGGCTCCGTGTCAGAGTAAGGGATGAGAACGGGGGAGCCGGAAGCATCAACATTAGGAAAGGTGTCAGGGAAGCTCGAGGTGGTATGACTGGGGCCGGCCAGAATCCATCTGTGGATTAAAGGGGCCTGACTGGCAGTGATGGAGTTCCCGTAGGTGGGAAACCAGTGGTGGCCTCTTCTGAACCAGTGGGGCCAGAAGGTGCCCCAGCGGGAATGGGCCAACCAAATGGGAGATACATGGGCTCATAGAACTTGAAGAGCTACGCAGGGGTTGTTCCCGAAAACTCAGGGAGGCACGCATCTACCTCAGGGGCAGGCTTAGTCGCGGAGCCAGACCTTGAATGACAATGCTCCCTCGTCTTGTCAGATGAGTTCAACAGACAAGGTGAACTCGAAGACCTCTGACTTCTTTACTCTCCTTTTTGTGCGACTTACCTGAATCACAGAATGTTTTTGACTCTAATGAATATCTATAGTCCCGTGACCGATCCGAGGTCCTTTCTCTCGGCCAGGATAGTGATTGTTGCGGCACTACACATCAAGCAGCAATGAGTTTGAGGGACTGCACACTCAAGGCCTTGGAGTGCATGGTGTGGCAGTCAACACAGGTCTTCGTTTTGTGGTCGCACCAGAGGCAGACAAGGTGAGCATCCGTCATCTGTCAGTGGCAGGTTGCCACAGGGCTTGAATCCAACCTTTCTAGTAGGCATGCCTGTACCAGGTACAAAATCTCCGCAAACTTTTGAAAAAAAAAAAGTCAACAAAAGTCAGTCAAAAATGAGTGGGGGCAGCTCTCACCGGATCTGCGTTAACTGTTGGAGAAAGAAAAGAAGTGACAGCGCACGGGGGTAGCACCTATAAAGGCACTGCGCATGTCACTTCCTGCGCAGACAACGCTACAGAGCCGAACAACGCTATCTAACAAGCAAAGGTATTACTCTCAAAACTCCATATCCTGTCTGAAGCGTGGGGATAATTCTAAGGTAAGGAATTTCGAAACTCTTAACATCAAGTGAATGCAAAGCCCTTTCAGCTGGAGAAAAGGGTTTCTTGAAAAAAGTTGGGAGGGAAACAATCAGGTTGACATGAAATACAAGCACTACTTTTGGAAGGAATATCGAATGAGGACAACTTTGTCTTTATAAAACGGTAAATGGCTATTTTACTAAATAGGGAACAGGTTTCACAAACCCTAATGGCAGAAGTAATGACTTATAGGAAGACCGTCTTTTAAGGCAATATGCTGCAGTCACCCTATGAACAGGCTCAAATGGAGGACACATTAATTTGCATAAGACTACATTCAGCACTTAAGTAGGTGGTCTCCCTCAGGAACAGAACCTTAATTCCTTCTACAGTACTTAATAATTGGGAATTGGAAAAAGGGATTGCAATGTAAAGTAACGTAAGGTGGATTTGTAGAGTACTGCTTGTCACCCGTGATGGTATCAGGGCGCTGAGTAGGTGAGAGTTAGCGTATGGTGAGGCTGGACCTGAGTGCAGGCTCTCTATAGTCCCACAAGAAGGCTAACTGATAAACCAGGTCTTCTGCTACTTGCAAAATTCAAGAAGTGAGGAGGAGGCCCTGATGCATTGGAGGAGGTTGTTCAGCATTTGCGGCTTGGTCGGAGAATGATCGACCTCCCATTCTGCTTCTGTGGTTGCGGTGTGTGTGTGCAAGAGAGTGATGCTGAGCAAAGTTGTCTAGTGGGTTGGTGGAAATGAAGCCGGTGACTGAGGTATGCAGGTCTTGTGTTGTGTAGTGACTTGAATGCACATGTGACAATTTTGAAGTGGCAGCACTTTTAGATCGGAAGCCAGGGGAGATTTTTGAGAAATGGTGTGGGATCGGTGTGGGAGGTTGCAGACAGTTTTGTGGCTGCATTTTGGGTGGCTTGAAGTCTGTGGAAAATGTGGGTTGGGATGCCAGTGTAGAGAACATTGCTGTAGTCCAATTTGCTCCTGATTAGGGCCTGTGAGATGGTACGTCTGGTGTCCAGTGGGAGCCACTTCAAGATTTTATGCAACATGCAGCAGATGTGGAAAGATGCAGAGGGGACGGCATTGACCTTGTACTTCATGGTGAGGTTAGTGTCCAAGATAATGCATGGGTTTCTTGCATGGTTGATTTTGGGGGGGGGGGGGGGGGGGTGAGTCCGAGCTTGGTAGCCACCAGGTGGAGTCCCAATGTGAGCTTTGAAAAGGGCATTTGTTTCTGTAAAAGATAATGGCTGTTCAGTGTACCTTCACTGAAGAAAACTGTAGCCAGACGTTGCCAAGTCAAGAAGGTAAGGAAGTACTCCTTTTTTACATCTGGTTTGACCAAGCATACCTGTAAACTACGTCTAGCTGCTGATTTGCATATAGTTGGGGACTTGAAATTGTTTTTAGCCTTTTTTTTCCTCATTTGCACATCACTTCTTTGCACTGTATTGGACTCTGGAGCTTCCCATTTCGGCTGTTAAAACGAACAGGCACTATTTTTGGGATATTGACACACCAGTCTTCCTCATCCAGAGACTACTTAAATTGCATGCCAGCTCGACATTGCAGTGGGCCTGTGCAGCTGATGTTGCGCCAAAGGAACGCCAAATGCAAGCCCGTCCACGCCTGGAATGCACCATGTGCCAGGACCCCTGGTCGCTTTTCCCCTCAGAGGTATACGAGGGAAGCACTGTTACAAACAAACCCCTCTGGCTATAAAACTTTCAATATCACCAATGTTTTCACTGCACTAACTAACTTTAGGTGCAGGGTAGAATTAGTGTCGTCTTCTGATCAGACACGGCTCAGTCTCAATTCTAAAGCAAGTTAGTCGAGTTGCTTCCTAATAAACTCTGTTCCCTTATTAAACATAACTAAGAGTTTTTAGAGTCTCATGCCCCCCATCTTGTATTCCTGACTGAAATTTGGACAGATGAAGCATCCGACCCGGATCTTGCGATTCCATTTATGGCTGGTTACATCATTAGTAGGCTTAACCGGACTGGTAAACATTGCGGCGGCTTAGCAATAGAGTATTACAACATGCTGGAACTAACATGCGAACCCTTAAATTTAGCTGATAATGAGGTCATCTCTTTAAAATGTAAACTAACTGACCAGTGTATGTTTTACGGTCTTTTAATTTATAAATCCCCTTTGCCTTAAGGCCAAATGTTTACACACTCTAGGCAGCAGTACTGAAACAAGTATTAAATATCCAATTTTACGGGATTGGGGGATTTTAACTTTCATTTAGATGAGCTTGATAATAAAGATTCGGTTCAGTTAACTGGAACAAAGTTGTCTCAACATGAATTAGTTGGTGAAGACTGCTACTCACAAGGTAGGCATATGCTGATTTGTTTCCAACTTTTCAAATCTCAAGATGGAAGCAATACTACCGTTAATCTGCTCAGATCATAAGGCAATCCACTTTAGATTGGATCTGTCAGCCCCAATGCCTGTAGTAAAATCAGCTGGGAAGATTAAAAAGAGTCGTGCCTGAACAAGATGAATTATAATGACCTACAGGACAGTCTTGAGGCCTCATTGCTGCTGCTTATTAAAGATCCTAATGAAGCAATGGAAAGGTACACTAAATGGATTAATGAGGCTGTTTCCAAATTGGTGCCGATTAAAGAGGTGAAAACTCTCAGAAATAGTTCAAAAGAACCAAGTTTTTCTCCTAAATTAAGAACAATGAAACAAAAATGTTGTAGGCAAGAAAGCATTTGGAGAACCTATCATAATGAAAATGAAAGAAGCAGATATAGAACCTTAATCCTGGAGTACGAAAACTAATTGAAGAGAAATCTAAATACTATACTAAGTAAATCAATCTTGTCACAAACTCCTCAAAAGTGCTTTTAATAACTGTTTCGGCTCTTTAAAGCTCCCAATTCTCCTAGTACCTCTCCCAGTCAGTCTTTTTGCAATGAAATGGCAGTATTCTTTAGAGACAAAGTGGAGGTAATCTTTGGTGAATTTGACTCCACTAGATCATCCAATCCTAGGACTGAACCTTTTGTGCAGATCTCAAACAACACTGAGCTCTGCAACATTCCTCTCATATTGATCAGGTGAGGTAGTTAATTGGTTCCAGTAAGTCAGGAGCTCCATCAAACTCCTGACCACCTAAAGTAATGCACAATATAGTTCATAAGATGGCTCCAGCTCTCACGGTTCTGTTTAACATCATTGTCGAGGAAACTGTAAACTGTAAACTTTGCACCCGTTAGGGTCTCAAGGCGCTGTACTCATACCGCTATGGAACCCCTCCTGGCTTTTCCCTGTGAGGTGCCCACTCCTGGGCACCCCCAGGATGGAGCCAGGCATCCAAGCGCTGTTGGGGCCGTTGTGGAGATTAAGCAAGCTATTGCCCAGAGTTGCAGAGTGGGACCCATTAATTAGATTAGGCACCGAGGCGAGAATTATCTGGTCCAAGGGAATTGAGCCCAAGACCTGCCGAAGCGGGACTTGAACCCTGGTCTTGAGCCAGATTTCTGCTACTGGGTCTGCCGCTCTAACCATTGTGCCACACTTCTCCACGGAAGGCTGTTTTCCTGCATAATGGAAGAAAGCTTAAATTCTACCATTACTGAAGAAGCCCTCTCTTGATCCTAAGGATGTAAAAAACTATCGTCCAATATCACTGCTACCCTATCCAGCTAAGGCTTTGGCAAAACACCTTAAAAGAACACTGTCAGAATATCTGGAGCAAAAATGAAATTATTAATGAGGCACAGTTTGGCATTAGGTTAAACCACAGTACTGAGACTGCCTTGGTGGCAGTCTTGGAAGAGATAGGACTTATTATGGACAAGGGTGGGAAGGCTGTGATAATCCGTCTAGACTTATCTGCCATTCAGTTCTTTTGGCATGGTTGGCACAAGCTGGGATCACCAGGTGAGCTTTTGACCTTCTCTCCTCTCATTTTTAACAGATCGAGAGCAGATGGTGGCCCTTGGAGAGTATAATTCTAAATCCTTTTTCCTGCCTTGTGGGGTGTTCCCCAGGGGTCATCACTTAACCCTACGCTTCTTACTATTTACGTGGCTCCTCTAGCCAAGTTGATTCATTCATTTGGCCATGGGGATGATTGTTGTGACTATTTCAAGTAATGAGGAGGTTGCTGATCAGTTCAATAGATGTATGAATGCTATAGTCAGTTGAATGAGTGGTAATTGTCTAAAACTAAACACACAAAAAACTGAGATCGTCGTGTTTGGAAAAGACGTTGCATTTTGGAATCAATCTTGGTGGCCTCAATCCTGCAGCTCTCTCCCCCAGCCAGTTTCTAAAGTGAAAAACATAGGGGTTGTTTTTAATGTTGGTTCATTATTTATGGATCGGATCAGCAAACTGACTTTGTCTTGATATTTCATGATGAGAATGTTGAGGCAGGTGCTGCCTTTTATTCCTATTGATCTGCGAAAATCATTTGTAATTTCTTTAGTGCTATCCAGACTTGGTTATTGTAATGTCCTCTATTTGGGCATCAAACAGAGCTTGTTAAATAAGTTACAGATGTTGCAGAATGCATCCTGCCCCTTAAGAAAATACTTACATTTGAGTCCCTATCGGAGGCCCTTGAGGAACTTTACTGGCTCCCAGTCAGGAACAAGATTGCTTTCAAAGGTTTATGCTTGGCATGCAAAGCTTTCCATGGAACTGGACCAAAGTAAAATCCAGGTAGATTGCCCCTAAAGGATTGCTACGATCTGCTGTTTCCAGTTTAGTGAATGTTCCTGAAATCAAGAAGGCTTCATGAGACGGCCACAGTTTTGTTTATTCCATGTTAACTCTGGAACAGATTGTCCCTACATATTAAAAGCCAGGCGATTTTTCTCAGTTTTCAAATAATTAAAAAACGTTGTTGTTCTCTTTGCCTTTAGTTTTCTGTCCCCTTGTTTGCATCATCGCCTAGGCATAGGTCAAGGTTAGCGCCAAGACGCCTTTGGGTATTCACAGGCTTTAGAAAATATCAAATCAAATAAAATGTTTTTGTGGTCACACGAGATGCAGAACATCTTCCATTTAAGAGAATAAGATGTTCTTGTGTAAAGGAGTATGGCTTCTCCTAAAACAGTGGTTCCCAACATGTGGTCTGGCACCCCTGGGGGTCCACGTAGCCTCCTCAGGGAGTCCGTTACTGCTTTGAAAATTACCTAATATTAACAGATTAATAAAGGGTACATAAATAAAGTGGCTAAAAGTACAATTGAAAATGTTAAAACGTACTGCAAATGTCAAGGAATTTGAAATTGGAGACTAAATATTAAATTAGTATCCCCAGATTGATTTGTGGGAACAGTTCAGGTGCATCAAACAGAATACAGTATGAATGATGTGTGGCTTCAAGTGAATTTAGAAAAGCTCCAACCTTCCTGTTAAAACTAAAAATATATATATATATTTTTTTTGTAAATTATAAAAAATGTGTTATTTGTTTTTGATGGCATGCTTGTTTCTGTATTTTGTGTGTATTCAACCAGCTGATCAAAAGTGCATTCCCAAGTTTACCTGGCTAGTAATACCTGGATACATAACTTGAGCAATTCAAGTTAAAAATCTTTATTCGGTCACAAAATATGGCCATAAAAGCACAAAATATAAAATACATTTTGAATAATCACAATCAGATAAAATAGAATAAAATGTTAAGTGTTCAATCAGTTTTATGTAGCATGCACAAAAAGACTTCACAGTTTATAATTAGAAAGCATAACTTCTCCTTAACTTTATAACAGCAACAATGTAGCTCAACACAGCAGAGAAGAGTGCAGAAGAAGTATGACTTTGTAAATAACCCAACCCATCTTTATAAGAAGTAAAGTATTTGTGCAAGAGACCAGAAAGGAGAAAGACAACTAGAAAATTGAATATTTAATCTCATCCTAGTCAATTATATTCTGGATTAGTAATCCAGTTTAAGTAAGGTTCCATGCCTACGGTGTTGGAAATTGGCATGTAACCGAGGACTGAAACCTTGTCAAGTGATCTCTCAATTCTGGCCTCTTCACCTTGTGAAACAAATTTTTTCTTGACCATATCTTTGGTAAGAGGACCAATACATTCAGGGGACAAAAAAAAAAGGGCTTAATACCAGGCTATAAAAGGTTTTCCGGATGTATGCCAACCATGGTATAGCAGCCATATTATCTAGATTTAGACAGTCTACCATCATCTCCCTCGAAACACCAGCCTCAGTGGTGCTCCAGAATTTCAGCCATGGTAATAGGGGAGCCATACCAACATGGCCCTCCAGGAAAACCATGCCTAATTCTAAATGGGTGATGAGGCTTGAGGTGATTTTAGGTATGGCTAAGAGCCTGCACAAGAATTTGTTTTTGGCTGCCTGCAGTTTCCCTGGGCCACTGTATCCCCAGACTCCCGCTCCATATATACCAACCGAAAGGCACTTCCTATTATACAGAAGGGTCATCTCCTTAATTGGTTTATGGCCTGGCCTTTTAGCAAATCTATAAAATCATTTCACAAGCCGCCCCCATCTTTGGGGCTCTCTGATGAATTTGCCTGTCCCATTTCCCGTTAGTGTCCGACAAAATGCCTAGATATTTAAAAAAAGAAAGAAAAAATTAACTTTTTTTAATAGGGGTCTTTCCAATTAAAAAAAAGTGTTCATACCAGGTGTTTTATGACCACTACTCATAATAAATGATTTTCCATGATTCACCTTAAGATTTAAATTTAACAAACATTAAAACCATTTAAAAGATTCTGGAGGCCATTGGCTGTTAGTGCTATAAGAACTGCGTTGTCCGCATATAAAAGTACCAGGACTGTGCAGGTAGCAACTTAAGGAATATCTTTACTACAGGGGCCTAAGAAGAAAAAGAACTCTAAGGAATATTGAACAAGAACAAAAAGGGGGCTAGTATACAGCCCTGCCTGACCCCTCTAACAACCTTTTTTGGAAGTATGCAATTACGTGTGTATAACACACTTTTGTATGGTATACAGTGTAGGCCCCTTACAAAGTCCAGCAAAGGAGGAATTACTCCTGCCTGCTCCTCCAGTTCTCATAGCTTACCCCGGTCTACTAGGTCACAGGCACAGAAGAGGTCCATGAAGGCCATGTGTAGGGCACCTCTCCTGGCTTTAACATACTTCCCTAGTATGGGGGATGAATTAAGAGCTTGCTCCACAGTCCCTAGATCAGGTCCAAAACCGTATTGGGCTGCTAACAAAAAGGAATTCGCCTCTACCTAATCCTCCAGCTTACCCAAAACTTTTGCACTGGAGTCTATTAAAGAAATTGGCTGACAGAATGCAGGAAGGTTCTGATCACCTTTTTTTTAGATTGGTACAATAGTACTCTCTCCCCGGGAGTCAATTACATTTCCCTTGACTACTGCTGTTAAGACACTTGTGACTAATGGTCCCGAAAAAAATCTACATGCACTTGAACAAGTCTATTGGGACCCAGTCAGAACCTGGCGCCTTTCCACTGGCAGCACTCAAGATGGCTTTGGTAATGGATACTAAATCATCTAATCTGATAGCCATTGGTCATTACAGGAATGACAATCTACCCTAATGCCCAGGTCGTACTCCTCCCCCTGATTACTCGTATTAAAAATAAGGGAGAAATTATCAATCTAATCCAGTTCAGAAATATGGCATTATTTGCCAGTGGCTGGATTATCCATAAAAAAGGTGGTTTACTACATTCCAGAAAAGTCTCTTGTTTTTCAGAAGTGCCGCTTTTTAGGTCTTCCCAAGCCTTACCTCTGATTTCCTGCTTCCTGAATTTTATAGGCCGTTATAATTATTTCTAGCTTCCTTGATGGCATCAATGTTACACGGGGTCATGTCATTGGCTTTTTTTAAGGGCTTTGAGCGCTGTGGTGCATTTGGGGCTGAACCATCAGTATGATGGGCGCTCTTTTGGGGGCTTATTTTTATTCAACTTAAGTGAAACCGTTCCACAAATTTCAATTAAACTTTCCCGAATTTTATTTCGGTCAGCATTCAATGAGAGGCAACAAGGTAATGCCTTTAAAAGCCACAGAGATCAATCAAGTCCTTAAGAAACATATGGCACATTTCATATGGACCCTTTTGTTTGCAGAATAGCAAATAGACGGCTTAGTAGCACCTAATGTAACAGAATAATGGGGAATTCAATCAATCAATTAAATCTTTATTTGATCATTATAAAATAGATCATAAAAGACAATGCATACCAAAAACTACATGATAATATATGGAAAATAGTGCAAGTGTATGAGCACAATAAAAATAAGGCTCAAAAAAGCACAACACTAAATAAACAAAGAGTCGCAAATATTAAAATAGTATTAAAATCAGCCCTATTAATAAAAACAAAATTAAAAATAAAAGGCTCTTCTCACGATTTAAACACTTCTTAAAAACAGCCAACGGCAAAGCAAGTTTCAGGATCATTTAGTTGCAGAAGGAAAAGCAGCGCAGCCCTATACTTAAATATGCACAGTAGTGGTAGCAAGAAGCACCTTGTAAGAAAACTATAGAATTTGTAGAATAAAACAATGTGCAATAAAGACTAGGGTGATTGCTCATCACATGGGCAAAAGCATACATCGATCATTGAAAACTGCCCTTGTGAAAAAAACAAGATCCACAGGATGAAGACAAGTCTAAATCGGGTCAGTAGCATTCTTTCATAGAAATTTTGCACATAAAACAAATATGGCGGGACCCCAGAAACCATCTGTGCTAAACAGAACTCTTAAGGTAGGCTTCATTGGCTCTGAAGTCTCCCTTGCAGCCTAATAAAACAATCCTGAACCCAAGCTTTGCCCTTTTTAGTGATAGTTTCTGGCTTACCTAATAAATAAGCGCAACCCAGCGCTGAGGTGGTGTCCCTAATATATTATGAACATGGGATACTTAACCCAAGATCACAAGAAATCCCTGATGATTGCACTGTCAAGCTCTGCTTCAGTGCTAGCCCAAACTGAAATACAAAGTGCCAAGGGAGCAGCATTCATGGCGACTTGAACATAGTCTAGTCCTAATTCCAGGTGGGAAAAGTAATAAGGTGTAAAGGGAATGACCCCCAACAACCAATGACAAAATCTTCTCTCTTTCACCTGGATAGTACCAAGTTCTCTGTAGCTTCATACCCCCATACCATTCCCGTTATGCATTTCCTTTTATATATTTCGAGGATAGGTACAACAGGTTTTTCCCCTCATGCTGAAGGCAAGTTGAAAGGTATCTCCCACCGCCTGCGAAAAGCGGAACACCCTGCTTTTAACACAAGTGGACCAGTTACAAGCGTCATCAAAATCCAAGCCAAGATATTGAAAGGAGCTTACCCTGCCCAGCTTGCACTGCCCTATGTTTAAAGTACAGGATTTGATGTTTCAAGCCAGTGCCCAATACCATATTAAAAAGAGTATCCCAAAGCTTTGATCTATTGACACAATCGAACGGGGAATTGAAAAAAATAAGATAATGGGACTGTGGTCACTATGAGGAAGGGGGTACACCTCTAAATGCACTAATGTCTGGGCTAGATCAGGTGACAAAAGCACAAAATCTATAGTGCTACCCTTGCCTCTACCTACAAAGGTGGGGGAACTTGCATCACCAAGAGCAAAAGCTTCAGAAGAAAAGGCCAGGTTATGAGAAAGAACCATCTGGTTTAATAATTCACCATAAACCATGGATATAAAAAAATGACTAACGTCAACCCCTTGGTCATTAGAAAACACAAGTGCACCATTCCCACTATAAATACATTTTACAATGTTGAAGTCGCCCACCTATCTAATTGACATGCAATTTCTTTGGCTGTGTACAAATTCAGATATTGACTTTCTAAGCTCTCGAATAATACCTACGGAATGCATTGCAAAGAAGCTAAAATTAAAATGTATTAACATTAAATTGAAAGATTTTGGCAAGGAGAGATTTAAAACTTGATGATGTGCCTGGATACTGTAACTCTGACCTTCAGGTTTATTATAGCACATGAAAAAGATGGCCAGACCCCTCTACCCTATTCCTGCAGATGATGGCGTTCAACAATATATGAAATCTTCAGTAAAAATGGAACAGCATACCATAATTCTTGATAAACAACATCCAATCCTCATTATAATGTTTGCAGTGAATCCCCATAATATTCCAGGATATCAGCTGCAGGTCTTGGTAACAGTTTTCTTGATTCACGTCTGTGTTTACATGTACCAGTGGCTGGGAAGAAGTGGGAGATTTGGAGGTGGGCTCCATCTGGACAGTTTTTCCCTCTGGGGGAGCTGGTCTCTGGTGCCAGTCATTATCAGAGAGGCTTGCCAGTGCTTCAAATCAGTTAGTGTGAGCAAATGGGGCACCCTGTGGGATTTCTTACAAAGTCTTTCGACTTGGGCAGCTCTGTACATAGGCGGTATGTCTGAGGGGTGGGATGGGGGTATGGCCGGACAGTAGGAAACAAACAGTCAGAATCTTCAACATTTACAACCACACATTTCCCACTTGAAGATTTTACTGTAGGGCCTACCCACTTAACCCTGCGAGCCATTATGATTTTGTCAATTACTTCAGAAGGACAATCAACACTCTTTTGGCACCAGTGTGCAGTTTTCTTTATAAGGCTCTGACAGTCCTCGTGCAGCTTCTTTCAATGGGTATACCCCCACTTAAACAACTGTGTATGGGATGCTGTCTGTAGCAAAATGTAGGTTCTCTACTTGATCTTTGGGGTTGGGGGGACAAGAGAATCTTGGATCATTTGGATGTGTACGTGAACCTACTGAGGTCACGCAGGGACTCCAGGTTAGCATCCGGTTGATCTTTGGCACCTTCTGCCCTGTGTACTTGAAGAGTTGATTACAGGCCTATTGTCAGGCTGTTGGATACGCAATTGTAGATTATCTACCTTGCATACTCCTATATTATTTGGTATCTGTGGAGTGCCTTCACCAGGCCTTGAATTTCCCATGTTAATAATTTGATATGGGCCAACATTTCTTCTTTAAAAGATGATAATACGCTCTCCTCAGAACAAATGATAGATTTGTGGCAGGCTTTAAGGACTTCCTTGGTGTTATCCATTGAAATGTGATTGATGCCGGTCTGATGTAAAGAGACGGGGTGGCAGAGTCCCATTAGAGTCCCGACAATGGGGCTCTAGTATAACACAGTCCTTTTGGGGTAAGCCCTGTCTTCTACCCTCAACCCCTTTCCTCTTAGTCGGTGGCAGACCTTTTCGAGAGATAGAACTTGAAGGTTCTAGAGCTAATCCACGAATGTTATCATGGACTACACACAGATTGTTTAATCTAGGTTTATTCCACTTTGTGGGTCCAGGGTTGCATGGCATGCCATCTTTCCTATTAATTAATTGGGGTCATATTAGAGACCTCCGCAGGAGTCTCCTGATGGGGTTCAGTTGACGAGGAAGATGGCTCCAAGATCAGCTTTCGTACTGCTTCTATGTGGTTTTGAAACAAATTAAACTCTCTAGATATTGTCCACATGGCTGGGGTTAATCAGGTGGTTATGGAGGGAGTGGAACTTAAGCTCTTCTTACCGCCTTTGGGGGCCGAAGTACTGTACTTCCCCATTGTGGTATGCAGGAGGTCCCTCCGGACAGTTGACTAAAAGGGAAAAGTCAATCAAAAACAAAAACTATCCCAAATCCCTAAAACGAAAGATGAAAACCAACCTTGTTAGGGTGTCTCAGTCAGGTCTTAAATTAATGGTGGTGCCTTCCTGGATCTGAAAACCACAAGACAGGCCCTAGCCTGGGTGCAGGCGGAAGCAGAGGGGCCGCTCTTGGCCCAGTCTTCGCTCCGGGGCGTCCCGCTCTGCAGGAGTCAGGTGGTAGTTTTGAAATGTTACCAAGTACCTCCTTCACTCCAAAGAGATGATGGGGAATGAAGTCCCACCCCACCAAGGGCCTCTCTGCACGGCAGGATGTGCAACTTGAGCATTTCTTGTTCTCAGCGTTTGCAAATAGCTATATTTGCCGAAAATCCCATTTGCAAAAGATGAAGTGCAGCACAAAGTTGTTTAAAACTCGTGATTCTCTTGAAATGTCCTGTTAGAGCAGAGGTCTTAAAACTGGGTGGCGGGCCGCCCTAGGGGGTCCTCAAGTGATCTCAGGGGGGGCGCCAGACTCTTGCCAAAAGAAGCATTATACAGATAACAGGCCTTTGTTTTAAGCAGAAGCATATTATTGCATTAAAAAAATATAACAGTAATTAACTGCAATGTTTAAAGAGGTCTAGACATATTTAAACATTGCCATCTTTATAAAATAATTGTGAAAAATTCTGAAGGGGGTCCCAATGATTTCTATTTTTCAACTGAGGGGGTTCAGCATTAAAACGTTTGGAGACCACTGTGTTAGTGGGAGCCCATATATGCACTTTGAACACCAGAGACAGACTGCTATGATATTCAAATTCCTGGCAATCAACATTTCCACATTTTCTGAGTCCCGGTACCTCTCTGCTTATTGACGTGATGAATTGCTGTTGGGTTTGTCACTTGAACAAACAGAGATGTTGTTTTGAAGCTTAGTAAAATGGATTTAAGGGCCAGGTGAACTGTCCTAAATTCCTGCAGGTTGATGTGCTATGTCATTTTTTTCCGGCCATGTTCATTGTGGTTGTAGACAATCCATGTGAAGTCCCCAATGTAACAGAAAAGCACCTGCAATAAAGGTTTGGGACAGAGTATTCTCATGGAATGTAAGCCTTTTTCAGAAGATTGGTTGACTGGCACCCCCACAGTAGAAACATAACTGCAGCCTGAGAGCGCTAATCAATCTGCCTGACAGCTGGCACCACTGATCTATCATCTATTGCTCTTTAGGCATAAGGTGCCAGAAAAATGCAGGATGCCACTGAATCTAGTAGCTATGAGAAACAGCAGCCCACACGATTTTTCATTTTTGAGAGATTTGACATTTCAGATGGCAGTCTTCATTTCCAAGTAATATATGGCTTAAACTGGGACAGCAGTAGACTCGTAGTGATTTATTCTGAGGCTCAAGCACAGAAAATAATAAACTACTATGTTGATTTGATACTGGGCTCCTTGAGAAGAGGATACTTCTAAAGCCGGAGTCAGAAGGGGTACACAAAACACTTCATCTTCCTGACGTTTTGCAACTAAGCTATGCACTCTGAAAACTGCAAGAAGCAGACTTGAGCTTTGAAGGGAAGCCTCTGTATTGATCAGGTTTGTCATATAGATTTCTATAGCACACTAATCACCGAGAGGGTATCCATGTGCTTGGGCAGGTGTGTGTTCATAAGTTGCTTATATGAAGAGCCAGGTCTACAGCTTCCTGTGCACTCAAGAAGTGTGGAGGAGGCGCTGCTGTGTTGAGGGACGTTTTTCTATGACTTAAGTGCGATGCAGGAGAATGAGATACCTCAGATTCTGATTTCATGAATGCAGGATATTTGTGCGAGTGAGACCGAGACACAGCATAGGCGTCTGGTGCATTGGTGAAAGTGTATGCGTTTGTTCAGGTATTCTGGTCCTATGTTGTTTAGGGCTTTGTATGTGTGCACAAGAAGTGTCTATTGGCTGTGCCTGTGAATGGGGAGCCAGTGAAGCTTCTTGAGGTGAGGAATGGGAGGTTCAGTACGAGTCTTGCAGCAATGTTCTGGATGGTCTCAAGTCTGTGTAGGAGCTCTTTGTAGATTCTGGCATTGAAAGTGTTGCTATAGTCCAGCCCGCTGGTGATGAGTGCATGTGAGATGGTCCATATGGTGTTCTGAGGCAACCTTTTGAAGATCTTTTGTAGCATGCGTAGGATGTGGAAGCATGAGGTGCACACTGCGTTGACTGGAGCCATCATGTTGAGCTGGTCATCTAGGATGATCCCTAGATTTCTTGATAATCTGTAGGTGTTGGTCCTCACTACGACAGCCACTAGATGGAGTCCCATGGGAAGGTCTTGTTGTCAAAGACCAGTACTTCTGTCTTCTAGGAGTTGAGCTGCAGGCAGCTGGTTTGCATTCAGTCTGCTACCATTGTCATGCAGTTCAAGTTGGTTTTGGTGGTGGTTGTCTTGTTTGTCAGGGAGAAGATCAGTTGGGTGTCATTCAGTTGGGTGTCATTGGTGTAGGAGATGATGATGATGTCCTGTGACCGGATGATGTTGGCAAGCATTGTTATGTATAAGTTGAAAAGGGGGGGCTGTGTGACAATCCTTGTGGGACTCCGCAAATCAGTTCCTTGGTCTCCGATGTGAAGGGTGGCAGCCTGACGCTTTGTGTTCATCCCATGAAGAAAGAACAGATCCATTTGAGAGCGGATCCTAGTATGCCAATCTTGTGGAGTATTGGGTGCTATGGGCAGAATGAGGGCTGAGGTTTCTTCTTGGTCCAGGATGAATTGAATGCCGCCAGTGGCTGCAATGACTGCTGTTTCAGTGCTGTGGTTCTTTCTGAATCCTTATTGAGTGTTGTGCAGAAGATGGTGAA
Source organism: Pleurodeles waltl (assembly GCF_031143425.1). Classification (NCBI taxonomy): domain Eukaryota; kingdom Metazoa; phylum Chordata; class Amphibia; order Caudata; family Salamandridae; genus Pleurodeles; species Pleurodeles waltl. Next base: position 1,143,586,159 of record NC_090440.1, on the reverse strand, counting down.
GTTCAAGGTGGGCTGTGAGTTACCTGTTGATGATCTCAATCACTTCAGCTGGATAGGGGAGCAGGGAGGTGGGTCGGAAGTCGCTCAGTTGATTCGGGTCAGCTAGGGGGCTTCTTGAGGAAGCCGTTGATTTCTGCAATTTTCAATTCCACTGGAAAAGTGGCGGAACTGATGGAGTTGTTGATGATGTGGGTCAGGATGATGCTGATTGGTGATGTTCCCAGTTTGTAGATGCAGTGGGAGCATGGGCCCGCTGGGGCCCCTGAGTGACTGGACCACACGATTGCCACTGTGACAGTTCTGGTGATAGTTGTTGATTCAGTTAAGTGTCCGTCTTTGTTGGTGGTAGGTAGGTTAACAACAAGTTGGCTGGGCTGGTGTGCGCAAAGATGTCCTTGCAGCTGTTGGGGCTTCCTTTGATCCGGTCCACTAGCGTTTTTTTCTTGGGGTTTCTTATTCGCTGGTGACAGTTGGGGTGCAGCTTCGCAGGCTCTCCATTTCCTTTCTAGCGGTTTACAGTGTTGTTTGATGTCTTGGAGACCTTCTGTGTACCAGCTGGCCTGCTTGTTTGATCTACTATGCTTGTTGGGTTTGATGGCTGCATAGGAATCTGGGCAGTTCTTGATGTTCTTGTTGAGGTTGCCTCTGGGGCTAGGTAGATCTATGCAGAGGGTGCTGAGCCAGTCTGCATATGTGATTTTGCAGCAACTACAGCTTAAAATGGTGAATCTGTTAGGATTGTTAATTTGAGGACTGTTGATTTGGAAGTAGATGACTGAGTAGTCAGTCCTTGTGAGCGGTGCGGTGGAGTTGTTTTTGATGCTGTTGCTTGTGGTGAAGATGGGATCCAGTGTGTGCCCTGAGGTGTGTGTTTTTTCTGGGACAAGCTGGGTGAATCCGATGTTGCTCAAGTTTTCAAAGAGTGCTGTGGAGAAGGGGGTAATTTTGGTCTTACAGGTCAAAGGTGGGGTCACAAAGTAGAATGTAGGTTCTTAAGTCGATGGTGAGCTCAGTGACAAAGTTGGTGATAAGGATGGTAGCTGCTGTTACTTTCTTCCACCAGAAAAAGGAACTGAAGAGAGCGAAGTAGGAGGTCACAACTTTGTGGATTTTTTCAGAGGTAGCTTATGTTTGGTACTTGGCTGATTTGAACCCGCTGTTATGGATAATGACGTTTACAGTGAATATACAGGAGTATTCAGTACTCTTTCTTCTTCTCATGCCCCATCTTTCAGTACGCCTAGTTTAACCTTTGTTCACTACATCTAGACATCTGCATGATCTCCAAAAAGAGTGCTTCCAGAAAAAGGAAAATTAGAAATTCTCTCTTGAGCTTCTGTTTTCAAGCCTGTGAGGTGAAGCCAGGACAAGCAAAGTAAAGCTAGCCCATGGCAGATTACCGGGGCAGCCTTATGAGGAAGTGGAGGCGGCAGCAAAGGCTGAGGAGTCACTGCAGTACAGGTAAGAAGCTAAGTGAAGTAGGAGGTGGAGTCGGAGAATCGCACTGCCCTGAAATTGCAAAGGACTGAATATTTTGTGGTGTAGTATTAATCTGAAGTATGTTGTGTTCTCCTCTTTTTTATCTTGCAGAGGCAATCCAAGGAGAAGTGAAATGGATCTGCTGTTGTTGTCTCAGTCGACTCAACACTGAACACTTCCTCTATAGTTATGCAGTTTTTGCTGTCAACATGCCAGTAGCCTTCGATGTCAACTGTGAACGAGCCCTTGGTGACAAAAATGATGGCTGAACTTACACTGGATGTTATGGATTTCGATGTCAAACAGATGCACCTCTTTTTCCTTGTGAGACCTTTTCTTAGAACTACTTCTCAATAGGTCCCTGGAAAAGTTTAAAAGAACAATGGAAGAGGGAGCACTTTCACCATGTCCCCCTCATCCTCAAGTAGCAATTCTTCACCCTTTACTGGCCCTCCCGCAGGCCATTTCCTCTGTACTTCAGTGTCCACCTGTACGTTCTGAGGCAAAATTGATTAGTGTTTGGACGAATGGAGCTGAGAAGGCACAGAATTCGAACATCGAGAGGGTCTGTTTGGGCCACTGTCCAGGATATTTAAAAAAAAAAGGAAATGATTTTGTTAAAAAAAAAAGTGGTTTAGAACAATTTGGAAATGTTTTCAAAGAGAAAAAAAGACTAAAAAAGCCAAGCACAGTGTTATAGGATCCCCTCATCAAGAACCAGAAAGAACAACATGATCTAATGCAACTGACTGGCCATTATGGGATACTGGTGGTAAGCTGCTCCTTAAAGTGACAATATATTTTTTTCCAGCCATTTAGGCTACAGCACTTTAGGCTACAGTGCCCCCATTGTCTTTCAACCTTCCTTTGAAAAAGGTTTGTGAACAGTTTGTTGACTCCAATCTGAAAATGGAACTTTTTCCGCCTTTTAAACTGGTTTGTCTTTTGAAGGAAAAAAAAAGTGAAAAATTGAACAACAGACTTTTATAGGGTTTCAAAAGTAATTAGGTGGCAGAGGTAGTTGCAGTAACGGGAGCCCCACCCCTTATGCTATGGCTGTCACTGAAGTAGATTCTTGGCACCTTTGGTAGCCTTCTCGACAGCTGCAACCTGATCTTCGCCCTCTACTTAAGCATATTCCTGGGCATTTTTAACAGCACAATCCTATAGCAATTAGAGTTAGGGAGGCAAAAAATGCAGAAACAGAGTCTCACTCTGCTTTTTTTGGCCACACGGAAGGCATTTAACAAACACAAATCGAAAACCATTGTAAAAAGACATTGTTTTTGTCAGAAAACATTCTAAGTCTTAAAAGAGATAGCGTGACATTTTAATAAAGATTGGAACCATTTTCAAACAAAAACTAGTCAAAAGAAGGGCAGCGTGGAGGAAGAACTGTTCAACTGTCACTGTCAAGGCATGATGAGACACTGGTGGTATGCCTCTTCCCTTAAGCAAGCAGTGACAGCTTTCTTGTACTTTAGGCAGATGTTATTGCCTTTCACCTCCCTCACCCTCTAAGTTTATTCAAGACTATTTTTATCACTTTAAAAAACTAGTAAAAGTTTTGCTTTTTTAATAAATCAGCTTAAGAAAATAAATGAAAATTGGTCAAAACAGACCACTGTAGGTTCTAAAAAAAAACAACAAAAAAAAAACTTTAATAGCTGACTTTTTAGAATAGAAAAGGTTTTCTGTGTGTATTTTGCAAAAAGTGCTCTGGAATCCCACACAAGGACTAGACAATTCAGAGTTAATGGCTAAATGAATATCTTTATCCAAAGTTCCTACTTATTCATATGACAACAGGGGAGGGATCAAAGAACATTTCAGGCTCAACTAGTTCTCTGTTATTTATCTTGCCATAGATCCCCCTTTCCCATAAATAAAGGTCTAAGGGCCAGATGTTTGAAAGCATTTTGCATTCGCAAACAGTGCGAATGCCCGTTTGCGAATGCAAAATGCCATTTCAGAATGTATGAAATACATTCTGAACGCAATTTTAAGGAATTGCTAAAATAGGGATTCCTTAAAATTGCGACCCCGTTTAGAAATCGCAAATAAGGATTCCTTATTTGCGACTTCTTAGCACATGTATGAAGTAATTCCTAAATGCGATTTTGGCATTTAGGAATCGCTAATTACCACCAAGTTGAACTTGGTGGTAACCATGTGCAAAATTTAAAAATGCATTTAAAATGCATTTTTAAATTGTACATGTAAAGCACACATGCCCTTTTGGCATGTGTGCACCTTACATGTCCCCAATTTTTTTTTTGGGGTGCAGCAGAGGGGGCCTTAGCCCCCCAGCATCCTGGGGTTTTGCATTTCCAAAATTGCGATTTCTGGTTTAGAAATCGCAATTTTGGAAATGCAAAAAATTCGCAGATATGGGCCAACAGGCCCATAGCTGCGAATGGGGCCGGTATTGCAAATCGGTAATAGCATTTGCGATTTTTAAGAAATCGCTATTACCGATTCACAAATGTGATACAAGGCACTTTGCGAGTCGGAAATAGCGATTTCTTAAAAATCGCTATTTCCGAATAGCAAAGGGCCGTGATGATACATCTGGCCCTAAATTCCTATGGGGATGTACAGACAATTTTAATTCTCTAATCTATCAGACACTACACCCATTATTATCACTGACACACAAGCATTTAACACAGACAGCGAACAGATCCTGACTAAAGCACCCTCACTGATGAACCCACTTGGCATTGCTTAGCCCACCTATTGTGGGACAGAAACCTATAATGCACCTTGGAGGGAGAGTATTATTTATTTTACCAATGCCAAGGATAATGCCACCACGTAGTTAGGGACAGTACTAGTCCTGTACATCGCTTCATATCTGGGCCACGCTCAGTCACAAATCGGACGCCTAAATGAAGGTTTGCACTGGATTGCAAAACTGTTTTTAGTGTGCAGCAAAGGTAGAGTTGACAGACAGCTCATCACAATTCAAACATGGCTTATATGAACTAAGACAAGAAGTTTGATAGGTCACTACATAATGTAATCTTGAGACAAATGATTTGGGATTTTGCACATTTGTTGTGGTAGTAGATTTACAGCTGTCTAGGTAGACACCAGAGTTGCTTAATCTCCACAGCTACAAGTCATCGAACTGTGGACCACTTCAGTGAAGACTGTGATTGACCCATTTGTGACAATCAATGTTGCTTGGACCTTACCAGCATGTCCTCGTCTAGCTGTCCAACCTGGTCCTCAGTCAGCATGATACTAGAAATGTGATCTTCACTGGCTGAGACAATCTCTCCAAAAACACTGTTAAGCAATTCCTGTACAGAGGCAAAGAACAGAAGTAACAATGGGAAGAAGAAATAGACTACTCAACAAATCCATAAAACACTTTATTCAACATGTAAACCATTAATGGCTCAAGGATATCATTTCTTTCCAATACTATGAAAGTTCACAGGTTGAAAAAAATTAGAACATACATATAGCTAATTTTTTGAAACAACGCCACAAATGAGGCACAATTGTGTAAAACATCTCACTATTGAACCACACACGTCAACTTTTGGCTCTGAATGGTGTCCTGTAACAGAAGGACATCACATAGGGAAACAATGGTGTAGAAGTACTGACTAACGTAATCAAACAAAATGAGAGCATCACAATTAAGTCAACATGAGAACAGAAGTTTTAAGTTGTATCTTCAGAAGGAGACCAAGTTATATCCTGCTACAGGATCTTCAAATCTGCCATGCTTTACGAACATTTCATTTCTTTGTGATTTTTTTGTATTGCAGCTATGCCTCAGGAGGCATAAGTGCGCTTTATGTATTATCAACTGAAACACTGTCAGGTATCAACAATCTGTGAACTGAAGGTAGCAGTGTAAATAAATAGAACAGAAGGAGGATGGAGGATGGAGGATGGCCATCAATCACAGGTTAGAACAGCAGATTGTTTTCAACGATTTCCTGATCAAGCCCTACGTCAGAGTAGGAGTTCCGGAATGCCAATTCAAACTTTTGACACCACAGGACCATGCTTGCACACCTCCCCTTATAGGTGTGACCATTTATATTTAATACAAAATCTGAGTTCTCACTTAGAATTCAATAGATAGACTGAATTAAAAAATGGTGAGCAAAACAAGCAGTTTTCTGAAAACTGATTAATCAAATGCAATGCAACTCTCGTAACCAGCTATCTCTCCTGCATGCCTAATTCAGATAGACTGCTTACTAGTGGAAACTATTGGCAGAAATAGAGATTTTCAAATGTCTGCTGGAAAAGGCCCCAATTCAACAGTTTTCTAGGTCACCGTCTACCGAATTGTGCATATTTCTGTAACTTCTTGTGTGTCCTGTGGCTACTCTTCTACAATGTTCCTTTCTTTCAAATTAATTGCAAGAGTAGGATGACAGGTTTAAAAAAAAGATTAAGTGCATCAACCAAAGGATTTCATGAGGGAGGATACACTGCACTAAAATGTGGAGGGTTTTCCAACAAAAAAGCTTCAACTGTTCCATCAATGTGAAAAATATCAAACATTTTTGCAATAAAAACCTATGTGCTCTCTTCTTCTGTAACATGTATGCACATGCCTATGTTTTCTTTTCCCAGGGTAGAACAATATATTATCAATTTAACGTTAAACTTTTTTTATTACTCTCATTTTCTACAAAATGAAAATCAGACTGAACTAAAAGTGAGGCAGAGAGACAGTAATTCTCAGTAAGAAATAAAAACTTTGTGGCTCCTTTAGTGCAGCAATGAAGGATACTGGGCACTAGCTTACAGGCCCCCAAAATAAGCAACAATCAGCTGGACAGGGAGATGATTCACTGGCTCATGAAGACTTTGATCAGGGAGACCTTTGTAAAATACACATTACAACTATATGAAGGGACAATATGCCTCAAGTTCTTCAAATGTACCCCAAACTAAAACATAACCAAGCAAAAGTAAATCCTTCTTACTGTGCATTACATGACGGATACATTCATAATCTGCGTATAGTCAACTTCAGGAAATAACTCAAGGCATTTGTTCTTAGATGTCACTGTACAGTGTCTATATAGCTAAACTATCAATACTTATTTACCCGGGTTCATCCCCCTTCAGGATCAGCTAGTCAAGGGTGTGTAGTGCCACATTCTTGAAGTAAAGAAACATTCTATGTTTGGTGCAATATTTCACAATTGATCAACCCCACAACTAGTAACCAGAGCCATTTTCCAGTAGTTTGGGCCATGTTCCCATTTCTCAATATGTTGTTTGGCCATCCACTCAAAGCTGACGTTATAGTAATTTGCGTAATAGCTCATGCAATCATCATCTTGGCCCAATCACAAATGTAGCCATATTTTAGAACATTTGTATTGGGCACCAGGCATTTATGAATTAGTGAAAATGTACATTCTTACAGCATGGATAATTTCATGGATTTATTTTCACTGAAAAAGAATGCAATTTATGCCACCAAGCTGAAAAGTGTTTGTCCCCCCTCTCTGCCATGCTTAAAAGGTAATTATCTGAAATATTTTAATGCAGAAACACAGAATTTCCCAGGCTAATCACCGTGTACTTGGCAGATGAGGAGCAGTAATTCACAAAGATTCACCTGTGACTTCTACCGATTTGGATTGTAAAAGAAACATATCAAGAAGGTTCCACTGCACCCTTCGGAGAATTGACATATTCATGGATAGTAGCACCAACATGTACATCTTCATCCTGAACAACAGAATGTCTTCTATGACTTTTCAGTATATTTATGGCTGAAATGCATGGTCTACCATCGCCTCTCCTCCTTCTTTGGCTGATTGTGTATATAAATGCAGGAAAAACTGGTACAGAGTTGCCAGACTGACTTATCGATTAAGGTTTTATCCCTCACATCTGTAGTTCATATGAGAATTCTTCTTTCTCAGACATGCCTGTGGGGCCAGAGCAGATATTTTCGAACAAAATGGCAACACGTTAGAAAAAGAAAGGTAGACAGTGCAACAGCGTTCAGAGAGTTTGTGATAGTCATCAATGGGGTAGGAAGCAACGACACAGAATGAAGGAGGAGAGAGTAAGATAAGAGAGTTGAATGGGTTCTCCTACTTGCAACCAAATCAAACGTCAGTTACTCTCAAACAGAAAAACTGGTATTCACGTTGAGGCCGTTAGAGATATATGCTCAGATGATCAGCAACTGATTTAATGTATGCATTTGGTTGCAATGAAGTGTTATGCACATTAGGTTAGACCATAAGAACCCACCTGAGTCTCCTCAGGTGAACTGGCATGAGCATGGCAAAGCCTCTGCAGAGCCTCAACTGCTGGACTGACCACTTCAGGGGCAGAGTGAAATTCTTTAAGCCAAGTCTTAATATCACCTAGAACATGAAAAACAGTGAGTATGCAAAAATACTGAAAAAAAAAAAAAAAAAAAAGAGCACCTTCCAGAGGACGCACTAAGGTAGAACAGGATAAAAAAAAACTGATTCACTTACCAATTAGTCGTTCGCGGCCTCCTGGAGGAAGATGCTTTGCTATGTGACCAATGACATCCAATATATGTCCAGTAGTGCTAATAACTGCATTACCATGCCTAAGAACATAGGAAAACACCAGTTAAAACAAAGAACTAGTATGGTCATATGACAGATTTGATATAATAACACTATGAATGGCCTTTGGTATCATGAAATTAATGGTACATATGGCTACAATATGGAATAGAACCCGCTTCACAGAAAGAATCTACTGAAAAAGAGTAGAAGGTCAAAATCAAATGTTAGTAAGGGGGGTTGACAGCCACGGTATAAAAGACAGACAGACCTGTTTATCACCGCAAGATGCTAGAAGCATCTGTGATTCCTATTCAGGTACAAAATATTTAGTGCTTTTGGTATACAGTAAAGTGTATAAACGGAAAAACATCACTATACTTTAGTGAAATTACAACTACTGAAACCATATATAGGTTATTCCTCCAATTTTCAAGTTTGGCGCATGACTGAAAAATGGGTGCCTGATTAGAAAGCACAGAGAGCCCCAAAATCAGTTCTCTACACACAAAACTCATTAGTTTTTGGAGACTTTTAAGGTCTGATCCCAGAACAATACAGGGAATATGAACTATAGTATGACCTAAACAGAAGAATTCAGGAAGCGTTTAAAGGGAAACCCATAGTTAAAATAATACCACTGGCTAAACGTGACCCTTGCACTGGCAATCACAAAAATACCCCTTGCAAGACTCGTGGAACGTTGTAAACCAGAAGGTGAAGTAGAAAGGGGGCAGAATACCAGCTCAGGGTAAGAAAAGCTTAATGAGTAGTATCACCACATGCACATTTTACTTAACACCTTAAGCCAGTGGTTCCCAACCTTGGGCCTGCGACCCTTGGGGGTCAACAAAGCCTCATCAGAGGGTCCCCGGATTCCAAATATGATTCAGTGGGGTCCCCAGGTTCCAATAATGATAAAGTGGGGGTCCATAGAAGTCAGAAGGTTGGGAACCACTGCCTTAAGCTGTATTGGTTAGACAAATTCACAATCTCAAAATAAACACAAAGGGCCAGATGTAGCAAAAATCCAATTTGCGAGTTGCAAATTGCGAGTCCTTCCGACTCGCAATTTGCAACTTGCAAATTGGTATGCAGAACGGTGTCTCAGACACCGTCTGCGAGTCGGTATGGGGTCGCAAAGACCCACCTCATTAATATTAATGAGGTGGGTCGCAAATTGCGGCCCCATAGCGACTATGGGCACTCGCAAACATGGAGGCCTGCTGTAGTCAGCAGACCTCCATGTTCGTGACTGCTTAGAAATAAAGCATTTTTTTAAATTTATTTTTAAGTGTAGCCCGTTTTCCTTAAAGGAAAACGAGCTGCACTTAAAAAAAAATCCGAAACCTTTCGTTTCTGTATTTTTTCAGGTCAGGTAGTGGTCCCTTGGACCACTACCTGCCCTGAAAAAATAATTTGTGGTCCATTCACAAAGAGGAAGGGGTCCCATGAGGACCCCTTCCAATTTGCGAGTGGGTTACCATCCACTTCAAGTGGATGGTAACTGCGACACCATTTGCGACCGCATATGCGGTCGCAAATGGTATTGCATACCACTGCGAATCGCAAATAGGAAGGGAACACCCCTTCCTATTTGCGATTCGGAAATGCATTTTGCGAGTCGGTCCCGACTCGCAAAATGCATTTCTGCACAGGAAACTGAGATTTGCGACTCGCAAACGGCATTTTTTGCCGTTTGCGACTCGCAAATCGTTTCCTACATCTGGCCCAAAATGTTTTAGAATGCAGATTCTGTGAAAAGACACAACCACTGGCGGGGCACTGTCAGCCTATCCCAAGGCCAATATATTCATAAAAACACATGCTACTTCTGTATTTCCACATCGGGAAACTGTGATGAATGAACACTATAAACCTACAGAACAGCTTTCGTTTTCGCTCATGGGGAAACCTAGCAAAAATTTAGAGCTTACAAAAAAATTCCAACTTTAGGGAACTTGCAGAAAGGAATAAATCCATTTTCAACGTTGTTTTCTTGTCAGCAAATCAGAAGCAACTAAATATTCCACACATCAACCGATTCAGAAATATGCTATATCATTTTATGGTTCTGCAGTCTACACAGTGTCTGAAAAAAATCTTAGGGCAAAGCAGAAATTACGTACAGATGGTAGTCAGGGGTCCTAGGTGCACCTGGGTATGTCTGGATTATTTACAATCAGGAAACTAAAGGTCCTCATCGATGCCTTAGGGTGTGAGTGGGCAGGTAGGAAGCATATTTTTAGATTATTAATTTTAAGTCTCCTGGTGACCAATCAGAGGGCTGAACTATTAATATGCATCAACTCTTTAGAATTGATATTTGGAAAACAAATGTTAGCTTTGTCTTTCCCCAGTTCTAGGGTATGCCCCAATAAAGCAGAGGATTAGTACATACATTTCTAAAATAATATAGTAAAAACATAAGTAGGTACAGGCCTCGGCCACAACTTCTAAGAGCCTACAGTCCCCAAGGATGAAATAGCGGTGCCCATCTGTCCCCATAACATTATCGAATATGAGACAGGCCTAATGGAATTATACGTTCCTGGCCAATCCAATAAAAATTTACCTAGGTGCCCAAGCTTCATGCCACAGTATGTTTCCCAGCCTGGTGGACCCCACCCGAAACGTATTTATGCTCTGGGTGCATCAACCAATGCTGCTATTCATTTGAACAGGAGACATCACCGTTCCATGAAAACAGGCTTTTGGGTAACACTCCCCTATGCTACTGTGGCTCCAAGGTGGTAACCATGTCTGTCCGATGACAGAAGTGCAGGTTTTTGGTGAACTGTGAGCCTGTGAGTGTGCTTAAAGTGTAAAAAGGTAAACACCGTCACCAGTGTCTGCGCTGGATCCAGCTCCTGCTGATTTGATTCCACGGTGTACTGTTTGGGGACGAATCTGCTGTAATTAGGGATGAGTCCTGCTAACCCATGCTGAAAACGAGGACAAACTATACCATTCACCCGTAATCCGTGTTGATAGCTCACAAATTGAACCTTTTTGGAACACAGGGGTAGCGCAATCAGCTGAGCGGCAGTAAAAAGGGCAATTTGTGACTATTTTAGATTGACAGTGATGGGGAAGCTAACGAGCCGTGGTCGCACACGAAGCAAACCTGCTACACAGCAGTGATTAAGCTTATTATCTATGGAATGTTACTTTTACAATGGCACACATTACATTGTTGGAGTGAAGATAGCAGATGATGCGCCAAGGTTTAATCATCTGACCTTCCTAACATGGAACAATTCCTCATAACTAACTAGGAAAATATTTGCAAAAAAGTATGTAACATTGAAACCTCCATGATAGATATGAGAGGTAAACTGGAGAAATGACAATTAGAGTGGTAGCTGTGGAGACGTCTATACAGACAGCTGACCAAAGTAATAGGATCCTAAAGTATCTGTGACCAACCTACAGGAGACCAACAATTGCTTTGCTACTTTGCAGCAAGGCGCTATCCCTACAATCAAAATTGCACATCCGCAGGAACATAATCATGCTGCTTAGGTGGGAGGGCACAAGTGAGAAGGCAGACCTGTGAACGTCCACAGATAGCTTGCTCAAGGATGAATTGAACTGTGACTCCAATCTACCTCCATTATTGTAAATAAGCAGACACAATTGCCCAGAAGAAGTGAAGGGGCTAGTGGAGTCCGCCAAGGGACCACTGTACCCACTTTAGCTGATGAATCCAAGCAGGACACAATCCTGCAGTGAGCAACAAAACATAATAAAGTACTGTGCAATGATAAGAGGTGACTGGAGTTTCCAGACATCAGCCAAGTCACTGTTACTAGGAGAGACCAGCAACCCCTCAGGAAAGACGTTCTTGCATAAGGGGCACAAGCGAGTGCACAGCATTCAGCGCATTTGTGAGTGGTTGCACAAGAGTAAAGTCACACTGTCTAGGCAGAATCTTTACCTGCCAACTTGTAATCACTAAAAGTGAAAGAGGTTGCCTCACTCTGATCCTGACTACCTGCTTTATTCTTTCTTCGCTCTGTTGGTGTTCATGCAGTACAACTGATATTCCCTGTCTGATTAAAGGCAAACATAAGATACAATTCCCATTTTGCACAATGACCAGACGTTTGCTCTCAATTGAGAGGCTGTTTTCCGAAACTGTGGAGTCTCCCTAAAGTATTCCTCCAAATCCACTAATCCTCCATATACTTAACACAAGAGCTCTTTCTAATGTTTTATGAAGCACGGATGATGTTTGTTTCATACAGATTTAAACTGCATTTTCTTGGACACTGGCAGCCAGTTAAGTGATGCCAGGGTAGAGGTGACAGAATAGTGTTTTGTGATTTTTAGCAGAATGTGTGCTGTGGCATTCTTGACCACTTGGAGTTGTTTAACAAAAAAACAAAAAAAGGAGGACTTCCTAAATATAGCGCATTACCGTAGTGACACGCAAGTTTGACGTACTAGAAGATCACAGTAAATACAGCAGGTTGGATAGCACCTCAGGTCCAAACGGCATATCAGCCGCACTGCTCAAGCATAATAAAGAACACAGGATCCCACATTTACAATACCTATTCTCAAATTGATTGTCTACATTGATAATTCTACACTCTTGGTGTGGATTGATTATAACCCAATCTATACAAAGAGGCACAACTTCAGATCCTAGCTGCTACATTTTAATAGATCTCTAAGACACTGTAGCTAAGTATTTCACAAAACTACGACTGAGGATCGGGAGACATGGGCAACTGATCTTAATTTATTACCTTTTAACCAATCCTGATTTATTTCAACCGCAAACAGCATTGATAACCTGGCTAGCCTCACCATGTTAACTTACACATTTAAAGGAGAGAAACATCTTTTAGAAACTTGTCTCATCAATCTTAGTAAAGCTTTTGATTGTGTAAACAAACAATTACTAGGTGAAAAAGTAGCAGCTTGGAATATTTCAGATCACTTTCTTCGGGTGATCCAATACTATTCTATATCATACTAGGCACTTATAGAGCGCATGGCTACCCAACAGGCCTCAGCTCTAAATGTCGTGTCCATTCCTTACTTCCCCTTAGAAGAAACGTGATACTCAAATAATTAAGTCTAGAGATGTTTTCTAAAACTAAGTTCTTCCTTGATCTTTCTTAGTGATAGCAACAGACTGTTATAGGGTTGGGATGCCAGGTAGTCAAACAAACGTCCACCACTCCTTGCTTTCCTGACCATGGGCATTGTAGAAACCCTCTGATCAGCAGATCTTAAAGGCCATTTGGGGCTGTAGGGACTGAAAAGCCGCTGTAGTAGATGTGGGCTTTTGTCGTGCATCACCCAGTAGGCTATGCGCAGAGATTTAAATTAGATTATCTTCCATACTCGCTTCCAGAGAAGAGATGCCAGAATAGAGGTGACAGAATGATGTTTTGAGATTTATAGCAGAATGCATGCTGCAGCATTCTGGACCTCTTGGAGTCGTTTAACAATAAAAAGAGGACTGCCCACGTATAGTGCATTACCGTAGTCCAGGCGGGAAAGCACAAGTCCCTGGACTACCGTTCCATGGGTGGCAGGTAAAAGCCAACTCAGAACCTTCCTAAAGGTCCTGAGCAAGCCAAAGCAACAGGAGGCTACTTTCATCAACTAAACTTCCATAGTGAGGTTACTATCGATCCAAAAGCCAGGAGTTTTTATTTCTGCCTATAGAGGGTGAAGGTCTCTTAGGCAGTTGGGCCAGCATAGTTCTGTCCAGAGGGAACGGTTGTTGCTGACTACCAGAACCTTGGTTTTGTCACTATTTGGTTTCCGACTGCTGCTTGACATCCATTCAGTAACTTCCATTAAATATGAATTTGGTTGCTTTGGAGAGTGCTGCTGGGTCTGGGGTTAGTGAGGTAATGATCTGTAATCAGCATATGACACCGTTGAGAATTCATACCCAATTATTTCATCTGCCAGCAGGCATTCATAGACATTGAACAGCGTGGGGCTCAATAACAAGCCTTGTGGCACTTGGTGTTCCAAAACACCCAAGTCTGAGCAGAATGTTTCCTCACAAACTTGGAAGTTTCTGTTGCTCAGAAATGAGGCAAACCATTTAGAGCTGCATCCTTAATACATACTTCTTCCAATCTCTTGATAGCATCAAGTGGGACACAATGTCAAAAGCAGTGCTTTAGTCCAAAAGTATATTTGTAGCAGAGCCACCTAGATCCTGAATATTTTAAGCTCATCGGTTACAGCTAAAAAAGCTGTTTCTGTGCTATCATCCACTTGAAAGCCAGTTTGAGTAGGGCGAAGATTTTCCTGTTTCTCCACGAATGAGGAGAGGTTCTCATTGACAAATTTCTCAACAATTTTACTGACACCCCGTAGCTAGGAAAAAGGTCTACAGTTTTCAGCTAGTGCAGGGTCTAAAGAAGGTAAGGAGGTTTTTTACGGGTTTCACAGTTCCATGTTTCTAGGCAGGTGGCACCACGCCACTCTCAGGAGAGTGGTTAAGCATATTAGCTAGGAACGTTAAAATAGCATTTCCGCCTTTCATGGGCATGTTAGGGGGGCTGGGCCTAATGGGAATCCTGATTTAATTGAGGTTAAGAATTTCTTCAATTCTGACCTCTGGTAAGGCTGACAAGTTTTTCTCCATGTCAGAGTATTATTTTGAGAGCAGTGTTTGGGGCTGTTTCCTTAGTCAGGGAGGGGCAGATTTCGTTTGTCTTTCTCCACTGTCTTCACACATCATCCTGGGGAACAGTAATAAGGAATAGTTTCTCACCTGCAACTCCAGTTCTCTCTTATGGGTATTTCCATGATAGTCGTAGGCGCTGAATAGTTTCGCCCGCTTGCGGGGACCCCGGAGCACTTTTTCCAATATAACTTCTTAAGTGTCCATGTTGGTCTTACTTCAGGAAGGACTGCCAAGTCACTTAGGAATGCCCATATGCAGCCTAAAGGAAAGGCTACAGTGTCCAAAATTCTTCACCCAGCTTGCTTTAAAAAATGGACAAATTAGAGACGCATGCATTCAAATGCCTGAATGAATGAAAACATTTGCAGAAAAATTCCTTCACAAACCTTTTTATATTGCAAAACAATGATGGAGTGCAGTGGAGCCCTGCCGTCGTCTTTAAAAGGCAATTGTCAAAAAATAATCATGGCACATGGATGGTCCACACCAGGCAGGTGGCGGCTGGAAACAATGTCAACATACGCTTAAACTAAAGGTTACCTCGTTATGGTTTTCCTTTAATTCTTTGTTAAAAGACAAAAAAAATCCCTCGCTACATCCAATTCCGAGTCGTGAAAGATGAACTAACTACCACAACGTTATATGGCGTCAAAATCTTTCTTTGAAAGCTTAGCCAAATATGTAACATTTTATAATGCAATGTTTACAGATAATTATTTAAACTCCCTAAAAATTCCTCGCAAGCTCAAATAAGTCAGGAATTTGGCCTGATAGACACACACCTTGCTATGATGTTGTCTTTTGTGAAATACTGATATGCATTAAAAGAAGCAGAAGGACATAGACTGAAGTACTGCATCTGGTCAGAACACACTGCAGAACCAGGCACTTAATTTCACTCAGGAGTGGAATCGCTACACACAATAGACTTGAGAAACCAAAAATAACATATGCTGGCTTCAGAAGAGTTATAAATAAAAAATATGAACTATCTCACGCTGCAAAATGACAAACTGGCCTTCAGCCGTAAAAGACATGCTTAGTTCATTAACAACTACAAACAACTGCAGCCACTAAAATACATAGGAGACCTATCCAATCTACTATAAGATTAAGTTAATGTAGTTGCATTTCATGCACACTCCAACAATGGAACATTCACTACCCTGGAAATCTAAACCAAGCACAAATACGGGCTTTGCAGCAACAAACCGGAGTCATTGCTGCATGGAAAACTCAGATATTGCAAATGAACTATATCTAATTTGAATAACGTATGTACCCAATGCCACACAGTCAGTTTTTGTCTTGGTGGTGAGCACCCTCATTATGTGACCACGTTCATTAAACACTATCTGGTGTTGAATGACTTAACTAATCTAAATGCCAGTGGGGGCCACCTGATGCGCTGAAAGCGTGATTGTCTACCCTCTGCGCAGGACGCTGACACTATTCCGGCTGGGGTGGAACTTCATCTACTTATCAAAGACAAAGAGAAGAGGGCCTGAGAGCCACGAATGAAGGTCCAGTACAAAGGCTCCGAAAATATATGCCACAAAAACTAGGTACTGTTCCTCAATAAAGATAAAGACTGTAGGGCAGACAAGGAGCCTACGCTCAAAAGGGAACCCTATGTTATTTCAAGGTGATCTCACACACCTCAGTGGGATGCCATGCTTCATCATAAGGCCTGCTCCTCGTAGGACCAGTGCTGCAATGTCCTACGGTCCCCCGAACAGTCACTTTATCGGAGATCTTTTAAATGATGTCTTATGACGAGTCCGAAAGCAAAAAAAAATGTGTGATTAAAACCAACTATCCCCACGAGGGTCATTGGGGATTTCGAGGCCATACTCCCAGTTTTTGATAGATTTCTCTCTCTTCTGGATTTGGCTGAGTTAGACTGACTCCAGATTCCCCAAATGAGTCACAGTAAAGTCATGACTGTTAGGTGGGGCGTCCCCTGAGATCGAATCTATCCTAATGAAGGAGCATGTGGCGCTGGGCAATGTTGTTGTACCTCCGCCCTGTTGTACAAGTTACTTACCTTCAGTAATCAATATATCTGGTAGAGATATTCTAGTTGCATATTTCTTACCTTTGAATTTCCCCAGGTGTCAGACTGGATCCGTAGATTTTTCTTCAAGCAGTACCTCTGCACGCCGTCAGTTGACTCCGCAGACATCGTTGGCATCCTGGTCGCCGTGATGACATCGCAGTCGTATATAGGCACCACGCTGACGGCAGTTTCTTTTCATGACTTTCCACGCAAGTAGCACGGAGCCATGAAGAACACTGAGAATGGTGTGCCAAAACTAGGGCCCTTAAAGGGAAGTTCCTATCCCTAGCAATCAGTTTGCAATGCGGGAAAAATGGGCGGGTCGGTAAAGAATCTGCAACTAGAATATGTCTCTAACAGATGAACAAGTTACTTACCTTCGGTAACGGCTTTTCTGGTGGTTACACTAGCTACCTGTGGATTCCTCACCTAATGAATTCTCCCAATGCGCCAGCATTCAACAGAAATTTGCTTCCTAGCTCTGCACGTCGACGAGGACGTCACTACTGCCCGACTCCCACGCGACTCCGTCTGACGTCATCGTGGCAATAAGAGAACCTGTCGTCAGTTTTCACCATTTTTTACATGCCTTTGAGGCAAACAGGTGATCACCTGACATCACATACTCAACATGACTACATCAATCAAATATAATACACAACATTTAATCAAGTATAAACAGCAAAATATACACACATATATATATATATATATACACATACATACATACACATATACAATCAAATATATATACACATCCTTATATAAAAACACCCTAGTAATCTTGGTAAGACCAACCAGGCAACGGGGAGGCTGGTGGGACCGTCAGGAATCTACAGGTAGCTAGTGTATCCACCAGAAAAGGCGTTACCATCCTTCTGATGGATACAACTACTTGTGGATTCCTCACCTAATGAATAGAGTACCAAAGCAGTACCACACTCGGTGGCGGGTGCCTGAATGGTCACACCAAGAAATCCTGCAGCACAGACCGTGCAAAATGGCAATCCCTCCTAACCTCAGAGTACAAGCAATAATGCTTTGCAAAAGTGTGGAAGGAAGCCCAAGTTGCAGCCTTACAAATTTCTGCCTCAGGAATACCTCTAGCCAAAGCCGAAGAGGTAGACTTAGCCCTGGTGGAATGGGCTCTAATTCCAACAGGAGGAACCTTCTTTGCCAAGGAATAACATACTTTTATGCAAAGAATGACCCACCTGGACAGTGCTCTTTTGTGGACAGCCTTGCCTTTCCTCTTCCCCATGTAGCCAACAAAGAGCTGATTGCCCACCCGGAACTCTCTCGTTCTCTCGATGTAGAAACTTAAAGCTCTCCTCGGGTCAAGCTGATGCAGTCTCTCCTCCTCTTTTGATGGATGGGGAGGAGGGCAGAAAGACAAGAGCGTTATAGATTGTCCCAAATGGAAAGGTGTAACAACCTTTGGTAAGAAAGCCGCCCTGGTCCTCAACACCACCTTGTCTGCATGAAAAAAAGTAAAAGGGGTTTAACAATAATCGATTGAAGTTCACTCACTTGCCTAGCCGACGTGATGGCTATGATTAAAACAGTCTTTAATAGTAAAAACCTTAATGGACATGAATGTAAAGGTTCAAATGGCGAACCCATCATGAATGTGAGAACCACATTAAAATCCCACTGAGGTATAATAAACGGAGTGGGAGGAAACCTATTGGTAAGACCCCTTAAGAACCTTATAACTATAAGGGACTTAAATAAAGAGGGTTGATCAGGAAGGCAAAGAAAGGCCGACAGTGACGACACATAGCCCTTAACAGTCGCAACTGCACAACCCCTCTCTGCGCCAAGGACAATACAAACAATAAAATGTCTGACAAATAGGCTCATAAAGGATCAATTTGCTTCTCTCCACACCAAGCAGCAAATTTTGCCCATCTGCCAGCATAGATAGATTTGGTGGAGTGTCGCCTGGCCGATAAAATAACGTCCACCACTTCTGGCGGGAGAGAAAAGGAACTCAGATTGCCCCGTTCAATCTCCAGGCATGATGGTGCAGGCTCTGGAGGTGGGGGTGTAGAACCTGCCCCTGCGACTGCAAGAGGAGGTCTGCCCTGTGAGAGAGACAAGGCGCAGGACACAGTGAGAGTTGGAGAAGGTCTGTGTACCACACCCTTCTTGGCCAATCCGGAGCTATTAAGATGACTTGGGCCCGGTCTTGGCGAATCTTCCTCAGAACCCGAGGAATCAAGGGTATAGGGGGGAAACGCGTAAAGCAACAGGCCGTACCAGGACATCTGAAACGCATCCCCCAACTCTCCTTGCACAGGATACTGGAGGCTGCAGAACGTGTGCATTCTCCCGAGTGGCAAAGAGGTCTACCTGAGGGAATCCCCACATCCGGAAGATGTGAAGATCAGGTCTGGATGGAGACGCCACTCGTGATCGGCAGAGAAGTGCCGGCTGACACTGTCCGCACATACGTTCAGAACTCCAGCCAGATGGTTTGCTTCTACGCAAATCTGATGGTCCTGTGCCCAGGACCAGACCTGCAGAGTCTCTCTGCAAAGAAGGTACGACCTTACTCCTCCCTGCTTGTTGATGTACCACATCGTGGTAGTGTTGTCTGTCAGGACCTGAACAGACTGACCGCAAAGGGAAGGGAGGAAGGCCTTGAGAGCCAAACGTATGGCCCGCAATTCTAAAAGATTGATATGAAACATCTGTTCCACTGGAGACCAATGACCTTTGACCTCCAGGTCCCCCAGATGAGTTCCCCACCCTAGAGTGGAGGCATCCGTTATAACCGTGGCCACTGGTGGTGGTAGCAAAAACGGCCTTCCTTGGGAAAGGTTGTCGTCCGCAGCCCACCATCATAGATCCACTGCAGTGTCTCTGGAGATCTTTATCGACTCCTCGAGATCCCCTCTGTGCTGAAACCACTGCCTGCGGAGGCACCACTGAAGAGCCCTCACGTGCCAGCGTGCATGAATGACCAACAGAATTCATGAAGTGAACAGACCGAGCAGACGAAGGACCTTTAGGACTGGAACAACCGCTCCACTTTGAAACATTGGATTTAACACCTGAATGTCCTGAATCCGTTGAGGCGGAGGATAGGCCCGATTCAATGTTGTGTCCAGTACTGCCCCTATGAACAAGAGGTGTTGAGAGGGCTCCAGGTGAGATTTGGGCACGTTTACCGAAAACCCCAGATCGAACAACAACTGGGTTGTCATCTGCAGGTGATGCAGCACGAGCTCCAGAGACTTGGCTTTGATCAACCAATCGTCCAGGTAAGGGAATATCAATATTCCCTTCCTCCTGAGATTTGCTGCAACAACCGCCATCACCTTCGTGAATACTTAAGGTGCGGGAGTAAGTCCAAAAGGAAGGACCGCAAACTGGTAGTGTTGTGACCCCACCACAAACCAGAGATACTTCCTTTGAGACGTCAGAATAGGGACAGGAAAGTAAACTTCCTGTAAGTCGACAGACACCATCCAATCCTCTTTGCTCAACGCCAAAAGCACCTGTGCTAGAGTCAGCATTTTGAATTTTTCCCGTTTGAGGAACCAATTCAAAACCCTCCGGTCTAGGATAGGTCTCAATCGACCATCCTTCTTGGGGATCAGGAAATATATTGAATAACAACCCTGACCCCCCTTCCTGCTCTGGAACCAACTTCACTGCACCTTTCGATAAAAGGACTAGAACTTCCTGCTTCAACAATAGGAGATGGTCTTCTGTGCAAAAGGATGGACGGGGAGGGATGAGAGGGGGAAACTCCCAAAAAGGAAGGGCATAACCTTTCCCCACAGTATTGAGGACAGAGGAGTCCGATGTGATCAGCTCCCACATGCTGAGAAAATGAAACAACCTTCCCCCTACAGGAGAAGCATGGGATGCAATGGTTGGAGGACTTAGGCTGCTTTCCCTGTTGCACCCCCACCCCCACTGGAGGAAGAGGAAGAGGTAAGGTGCTGCTGGGTGGCCCCTCTCGTTCTAACCCTACTACGCTCTCTATAGGACCTATATGGAAGACTAGAAGGTTGTTGGCCTGCCGGTTGGGGTCTCCCCTGAAAGGAACTTCCTCGTCCAAACCCCCTGAATCTTCTAAAAGTCCTGAACGGGGTGGTCATAGAAGCCTGCAGGCCTAGGGACTTGGTCGTAGCCCTGCTCTCCTTAAAGCGCTCTAAGGCAGAGTCAGCTTTGGAACCAAACAACTTGCCCCCATCAAATGGCAAGTCCAACAGGGTTGTCAGTACATTTGTTAAAAATCCACAAGACCTCAACCATGCATGTCTCCTGGTGACAATGGATGTGGCCATTGCCCTGGCCACCGAGCCCGACGTATCCAGCCCTGACTGAATAACCTGAGTCGCTGCCGCTTGCACAGCAGATAGGAGAGCTCGCATATCCTGAGGCAAATCAGGTAGCACAGCCTTGGCCGCACCCATCAGGGCATGAATATACCTGCCCAAAACACAAGTGGCATTTGCAGAATTAAGGGCCATTCTGCACAAAGAAAAAGTCTTCTTGGCAGACTGGTCCATTCTTTTCTACTCCCTGTCCGATGGAGCCCCAGGGAAGGAATCAGGAGCCGAACACGAGGAGCACGAGGCCTGAACCACCAGACTCTCCGGAGTCGGTTGCCAAGAGAGGAATCCTGGGTCCCCAGGAGCCACTCTATCTTCTCGCCACTGATCTGCTTACAGCAGTCGAAGATACAGGTTTCCTCCAGACTTCCAGGATTGGTTCTGTGAGAGCTTCGTTGAACGGAAGGAGTGGCTCCGCAGCATCCAAAGCAGGATGCAAGACTTCCGTCAGAATGTTCGTCTTTACCTACGTAAAGTCCGCCGTCTTCCTTACCACTGTATGGAACGAGGTAGCCTCCTCAGTAAATTCCCCAGGAGAGGCCAAATCCCACTCAGGGGAGGTATCGAGACCACTTGCAGAGTCCAAACTCTGAAAGTCCCCCAGGGGCTCACCGATCTCTCCTTCCTCCAGGAGCTGCCTTCGATACTTTTGCTCCTCCAAAAGCCTCAGGGCCTTTCTTCTTGAGAGCAGCCTGGCCTCTGTCCTTGGCGACGACACAGAATTGGCCGACGTCGATGACCTCAGCTGACGCGACCCAGGAGACACACCCCAGTCTCCGGATTCGTCCGACGCCGGATCCATCGGCGCCATGGATAAACGGGCTCTCTTCACCGGCGTCGACTGGATTCATGGTGAAGTCATTGGCGCCACCGGATCAACAGAGGCCACTGGCGTCGAAGGTCTCCTCTGCAACGCCAACAGTACCGGCGCCGGACCAGCACCCTCTGCTGAACAGATGGGCATGAACGGCGTCTGCTTGTATGGAGCCGGAACATCCAATCCAAAAGCCAAGGGACCTGCGGGACCAGCCAGTGCACCGCCAGGGGCCATGGAGCTAAAGATATTAAACATAGCATTCAAGAATGCTGCTGGTTCCGCTCCTAGAGCCGGGAATGCTAGAATACTCCTGTGGCGTTGGATCAGGCACCTCTGACTGCGCTGCAGCCGAGAAGCAAGGACTCTGGTGAGGCTCGACGACCTCGGAGACTGACGGCGCCAGAGAAGCCTGAGGGCTCTCAGACTGAGGAGTCACCGTCGGACTGGCAACCCACGTCGCACAATGCCGAGTAGATGGTGACCTCGACCGAGATCGGTCTCTATCCGAACGGCACCGGGAATCATGTTGACGCCGTCTCTTATGAGACCTTGAGGACTTCCCTGAAGATGACATCCGATGCTTCTTTTTCTTTTTAGCCTTGGCCAAAAACCGCTTGGCCTCTCGCTCCATGAGCACTTTCGGGTTCATTTTTTGACACGAACCACACTCCTCCACGTCATGCTCGGAACTCATACACCACAGGCAGTCATTATGCGGGTCTGTCACTGACATGCGACCCCCGCACTCCCTACAAGGCTTGAATCCGTATTTACGAGGTGGAGACATTTTAACAAAGTAACACCTTTGAGAAACAGTAGCTCCCCAAGAGCCAGGAGAAAAACTGTTATGCTTCAAAGGCAAGGAAAAAAGGGAACTGACGTCAGCAAGGTCCTCTTATTACCACGATGACGTCAGACAGAGTCACTTGGGAGTCGGGCAATAGTGACGCCCTCATCTACGTGCAGAGCTGGGAAGAAAATTACCGTTGAATGCTGGCGCATTGGGAGAATTCATTAGGTGAGGTAGTTGTATCCATGAGAAATATCAATACCAAAGGTAAGTAACTTGAACATCTGATAGAGACTTCTAGTTGCAGATTCCTTACTTTTGAAAAGATACCCGAGCAATATCATCCCCGGTGGTGGGCTGCAAACCAAGATCACACCCAGAAGTCCTGCAAAACCGAACGGCCAAAGTAGACATCCCTGCGGACCTGTCTGTCCAGGCAGTAGTGTCTGGTAAAAGTGTGCAGAGATGTCCACATTGCTGCCTGATGGATGTCCAGGACTGGAAAGCCCCATGCTAGCATTGTGGTAGCAACAGTAGCTCTGGTGGAGAGAGCACGCAAAACTTCAGGGGGTTGCATCTTAGCCAGAGCGTAGCACATTTTAATGCATACGAGCACCCATCTTGAAATGGTCCTTTTCTGCACCGCCTTCCCCTTCTTTGCACCCATATATCCCACAACGAGTTGATCATCCACCCAGAAGTCTTTGGTACGATCAAGGTAGAACGTCAACACTCTTTTTGGAGCCAGGCAGAGGAGTCTCTCCTCTTCATGTGAGGAATGTGGGGGATGCATAAAAGGTAAACAAAGTGATGGACTGCCCGACATGGAAGGGTGTCACCACTTTAGGTAGAAAAGAAGCCCTTGTGTGAAGTACCACTTTGTCAGGGTGTACTGCCTGAAAAGGTGCTTTAGATGCAAGTGCTTGAAGCTCACTTACTCTGTGGGCAGAGGTGATGGCAACCAGTTTTGATGGTTAAGAGCCATAAAGGGCAGCTGTGAAGCGGCTCGAATGGGGCACACATAAGGTATGTTAAGACTAGGTTCAGATCCCATTGGGGCATGATGAATGGGTTAGGAGGAAAAAGATGTGTGAGGCCTTTAAGAAACCTCCCAACAATGGGAGATTTGAATAAAGAAGGTTGATCTGGCAACCTCAAGAAAGCAGAGACAACAGAGAGATATCCCTTAAGGGTGCCCAGGGCAGAGCCTTGTTGGTCAAGGGAAAGAATAAAAAGAAGGACCTGAGAGAGAGGAGCAGATACAAGATCGACCGATTTGTCGATGCATCATGCCACAAATTTCTTCCAACGACAGGCGTAAACAGTTTTGGTTAAGGGACGCCTGGCTGCCAAGATGACGTTACAGACTTCGGGTGGAAGGTCAAAGACGTTGACTGTCGCCGCTCAATCTCCACGCAAGGAGGCAGCGGGTGGACAGTTTCGGGTGGATGACCCTCCCCTGTTGCTGCGACAGAAGATGCTTCCGAAGAGGCAGTCTGATCAGATGAGCTATGGCCATGCTCAACAGCTCAGGATACCAAACTCTTCGTGCCCAGTCCAGAGCCACCAGGATTACTTGGGCCCAGTCTTGCCTGATCTTCTTCATAACTCTGGGCAGAAGTGGTATAGGCGTAAAGGAGGCCTGAGTTCCACTCATGGTGTAAAGTGTCGCTGAGAGAGTGCCGCCTTGGAAACTCCAATGTGCAAAACAGACGACATACTGCATTATCTACAGAGGAAAATAAGTCTAACCAAAGTTCTCCCCACTGAAGGAAAATACCTTGCGCCACTTCCGGATGGAGACACCATTTTTTGCCCTTGCGTTCACGGAGCCCGCCAGGTGTTGAACCATCAGGGAAACGCCCTGATGTTCCAGCCAAGTCCAGACACGAAGAACCTTTTAACAAAAGGGTCCACGACCCCACTCCGCCTTGTTTGTTGCAGTACCATATGGCGGTGGTGCTGTCTGAACACCTGCACTGGTTTCCCTTTGAGAGAGGAAAGAAATGCTTTTAATGCTAGTCGAATCGTTCGGAGCTCCAGAAGGTTGATATGGAGCCCAGTTTCCACCGAGGACCAGAGGAGTGACACATCTATCACCACTGTAAGATCTGGTTGGGGAAGGGAGAGGGATCTGCCTTCGACTCAAACCTGATTCGTTAACCACCACTGGAGGTCTCTCGCAGTTCCTTCCCAGATCTGGACCTTGTTGGAGAGATTCCCCTGATGCTGCACCCACTGGAACTTCAGGTCCCACTGCAAAGCCCGCATTTGCCATTTGTCCTTTTGAACTAGCAGGATGCATGAGGCCATGAGGCCCATCAGCCTCAGAGTCATTCTCACAGAAATCCAGGAGAGAGGCTGAAACATCGGTAACATAGCCCGAATATCCTGGACTCGCTTTTTGGGAGGATATGCCCAAAACTGCACTGTATCCAGAACAGCTCCAATGAAAGGGAGCGTCTGAGAAGGAGTCAGGTGTGACTTCGGCACTTTGATAGTGAACCCCAGCGAATGCAAAAGGTTCGCTGTAGTCTGGAGGTGGGAGACAACTGTCTGGGGTGAGTTCGCATTCAACAGCCAATCGTCGAAGTAGGGGAAGACTGGGACCCCCTAACCTGCGCAGGTGAGTTGCCACCACTACCATCACTTTCGTGAACACCCGAGGGGCACTGGTAAGGCCATAGGGGAGCATGGTAAGATGAAAGTGCTCGTGACCTACCACGAATCGTAAGTAATGCCGGTGGGCCGGCAAGACGGGAATGTGAAAGTATGCGTCTTGCAAGTCCGACACTACCATCCAGTATCCTGGGTCCAGGGCAGATAGGACCTGAGCCAATGTCAACATTTTGAACTTCTCCTTCTTGAGGAAAAGATTGAGGGACCGAAGATCTAATATAGGACGAAGACCCTTGTCTTTTTCGGAACCAGAAATTAGCGGGAATAACAACCATGACCTACTTCTGACAGAGGGACCCTCTCTATAGCTCCTCTAGCCAAAAGGGCTTGGACTTCCTCGAGGAGAAATGTCACATGATCCTGCGATTGTATGAAGGTGGCATGGCTCGAGGGGATGTCTCAAAGGGGAATGAGTAGCACCTTCAGAAGATCTGGAGGACCCACCTGTCCGAGGTAATGGATTGCCATTGGGACAGGTGATGGCGAATCCTGCCACCAACTGGTTCCTGGAGTACCCGCGGACTAGGAAGGTTTTGAGGCTGAGGAGGGGGTGGATTGGGTGACCCGCTGGCTCCGTGATCCCCGGGATCCCGCGCCCGTGGCCGCGCAGGGGCTGTACAGCACGCACAGGTCGATGGCTGTGGGGAAATTGACTCATTTGGGTGCCCTTTCCATAGCCACGAAAGGGGCGAAAGGCGGACTGATGGGGTCTAGGAGCAGGCACGAAGCCAAGGGACTGGGCGGTGTCTCAGGAATCCTTGAAGCACTTTAGCACTGAATCCGCCTTGTCTCCAAAGAGAAGTGTGCCATCAAAGAACATGTGTCCATCAGAGATTGCTGGACATCCCCTGAAAAGCCAGATGCTCTCAGCCAGGAGTGGCGTCTCAATGCCACCATCGATGCAACCGATCTGCCCAGAGAGTTGGTCGTTTCCAGCCAACAATGAATCATGAACTTTGCTGCGTCTCTCCCATCTGTCACGGCTTGGGAAAGGACAGTCAGGGCCTCCTCCGGAACTCTAGGCAGCACTTGTGCGACCGTATCCTAGAGAGTATGGGAATAGTGGCCCAAAAGGCATGCGGCGTTCACGGACCGCAGCGCTAGACTGGTAGAAGAAAACATCTTCCCCAAGTTGTCAGTTGTTTTGATTCATTATCCAGGGGTGCAGTAGGGAATGTACCTGATGAAGATGATGCCTGGATGACAAGGCTCTCAGGCGTGGGATGTTGAGTGAGGAATTTGGGGTCTGATGGCGCAGGTCTATGGCAGCGTGCAATCGTCCTATTCACAGGAGCCCCTCTGCTGGGTCGGGACCAGGTACCCAAAAGGACGTCCGTCAGTGCTTCGGAACAGGAAGAACTGGTTGAAGCACCTCTGTTAGGAGATTAGTCCTAACCACCACAGAAGGAAGCTCGAGGTCCAATACCTCAGCTGCCCTTCTTACCACCATAGAGTAAGAAGCTCCCTCCTCCGTAGCCACGGAAGGGGTAGAGAGAGCATGCCAGCATCAGGGGAGGAGTCCAGACCACTGGTGCCACCCAATTCCTCTACTCATTCCATGCTAGGGTCAAGCTGGTATTCCAAAGAGTCTACCGGCCCCTCTACATTCTCCCCATATCCATACCCAGAAGTATAAGGGTCCGGATCAAACCTGGTTCCAGCAGAGCTCATGGAGAATGCAATCAGCGTCGATCGACACCATTCCAGCTACGATTCTGGGAACAATCGGCAACGGGAGCGTCAACATCTGAGCCAACGCCGGGGACGGTCGCGCTGGAACGACCGGCATCGGGACGGATCCAGAAGCAGATCCGAGGGACCCTCTGGAGTCTGGGCTGAAGCGGATGACTTGGGACCCGAGGGGGCTCCTACTGACTCACCTGGGCCCGAGAGCGCTGAGGGTAGGTCAGTCTGCCTGAAAATGAGGCGCATGGCCTCAGAATTCTTTCAGTTGGGCTGGAGTGGCGCCGGCTCCCGGGAAGTTGGGGAAAGGTGGCGCGGACCCAGATGCAGGCTCTGATGACAGAGGCCTAGATCATTGACACTCTTCCCGCGTCACATCATCCGATCGACAGGGCGAAGTCGAAGAACGTAATCCTTCTTCGACTTCTTTTTCTTGTGACCCGAATGCCCCCAAGACTTCGAGGACGAAGAGTGGAGGTGACTCCGTGGGCGGTCCCGAGACCTTCCTCTCGAGCGAGACCGGGAGCGGCGCGCAGTCAAGTGTCTGGCCGCTAGCAGCTTTAGGGACCGCTCCCTCAAAGCTTTCGGATTCATGGCCCAACACTCAGAGCATGTCTTCGGGTCAGGGTCGCGCTCCAAGCAATAGAGAGACACAAGGTGCAGATCCGTCACCGATATAGTTCGGGGACAGGAGTCGCAGGGTTTGAAGCCGGTCTTCCGTGACATCTGTCAATACATCCACAATCTTGTCACAAAACGTTTGACAAAAAAGAAAAGAACTGACATGCTTATTTAAAGAGACGTGGTCTGTAACGGCTAAGCATTGTGCAGGGTTTGACAATTTGGGTTAAAACTACTTTATGTTGTAACTCCAAGGTGACTGATACCTTGATCTACTCTGTGTATCTCTATCTTTTACCCTGGCAGGGTGTTCTATATTTATAATGTATATTGTAGATCCCCAGCTAGTGGAGTACAATGCTGAGCTGCATGCTATTGACCTAATCAGTAAGCATATGGATGATCTTCTTCTGGGCCACCCTTAAAATTGTGGCAGGTGACTAACTGTAGGTTTGAGTCATGGACTGTCGCTCAGGATTCTCCCGTTGGTGAAGAGGATCAGCTTTGGGGAATCTTTGCCCTCTATTTCCCCTGTCGAGAGGGGGTTCTCTGTTGTACGCCAGCTAAATGTATTCACACTTGGTCATGGTCTTCGGGCATGCAATGGGAGATCAAAGTCCAACCGGGATGGGATCCATACTTACCATCGACCACACTGTACCAGTCTTATAGATTATATCCTTCTTGATATTCGGCTCTGGCACCAATTGGTTCACATGACTGTAGCCCCCAGGCAGGACAGTTACCATAAGGCTCTGGAGCTTACAGTGACAGCCTTGGGTGTTACCTTGCTGAGTACAGATGAAGCACTTGACCGAAAGTTGACTCCATCTAATTGGTGTAGGTTAAAGTGGAGCACCATGATAAGCTCAAAACAAACTCTGGGTAAAGTGTTTGGAGTTGCTTTAAATGGTCTCTCCGCAGTAGTGGATTAAGTTATGCCCCTTGGTGCTCCAGATGCTGTGGTAAGCCTGAGCGATATCCCTAACACTATGTTTGCCTCTCTAAAATATTTTTTTTCTGATAGACTCTAGGTTTATACCTACAAGGAAGAAAGAGGACTCTTGGTTTTCAGCATGTTGCATTGCTAAGCGCACTCTCTCTATTGATCTATCAAATCTGGTTCTAGAGAAGCAATTCGGACTGCTAGAGTGCATTATAAAGCTACTATTACTTGCACCAAGAGAACATGGAAGCGTTCCAAGTGGAGTACAATGCTGGGTTCCAGTAAGATAAGGATTATCGTTCTTTTTGGCAGATTGTTGCTAATGGTGCCACTGGTAATCAGACTCCACTGGATAGCAACATTCCTGCCTCTGCCTGAGTAGAGCATTTTTCCAAGTTAGGCATAAGGATCACAGCACAGTGCTAGCAGCCTCTTCTATTGAGGTCTTAGGGGCCTTAAGCAATACATTATCTGCTCTCACCCAGGATGGACACTCTATTGAGATAGTGTTACCCTGGATCCACCAGATCACCAGTTCTGAGATTTCCAAAGCATTAGACTGTATTACACCTAATGAAGCCCCTGGGTTGGATAAGGTGCATGATGATCTATTTAGATCATACAAATATGTCTGGTGCCCTTAACTAGCCCTGCTTTTTAGTGCTATAATGAATGGCGCGCCTATCCCTTCTACCTGGGTAGGGTCTAAAATTGTTCCAATCTATAAAAAGAGCACCATATCCTTACCAACTAACTAAAGACCAATCAGTCTTATTGACAGTTTGCTAAAACTGTTTAGTCGGACTGTTCTGAATAGGCTGACTGAGTGGGTTTCTGACTCAAATGTTTTAACTCTACTTCTGGCTGGGTTCAGAGACCGTATTGGGACAATTGATCAGGTTTTCCATTTGCAATTGCTACAATGAATATTTGTTAACACTGAGGGGTAACAGACTCTATTTATCTATGTGGACCTTAAGTCTGCTTTTGATCTTCTCCCCAGGAATACTCTGTGGCAGTCCTAGAAGAGTTGGGAGTTCCTAGCTATCTCTTGAGTAATATAATCAGAATACATTCCAACAACTATGCTCAAGTTAGATGTGGGCCAAGTGTGACAGGGGTGTGTGCTGGCCCCAGCCCTCTTTTATTTGTATATTAATAAGCTGGTATCCTAGGTACAGCTATGTGAGGGCGATGGCCCCACTCTTGCTGGGGTTAAGACTCCCTCTCTACTGTTTGCGGATGCCAATCCTCTGCTATCCAAGTTCCAGATGGAGATCCAGAAGCTTCTGGATTGCTTCAAGTCATTCTGCAGACAGAGAGGGATGGAGATTAACCGCAGCAAGACACAATTTATGGTTTTTAACCCCTAACCGACCTCTCTTTCCAGCCTGACCCTCAATGGGGTGCCACTGGAGAGGGTTTCTGTGTTTGATTAGGTAGGGGTTACACTCACTGAAAACTTTGACTGGCCTCCTCATGTTGACTCAAGTTACCGCAATTCTGTGGAGGTATTTTGAAGGCTCATCGGTTCTCTTCTTTTCGAGCACTGTCACCCACCCTAAAGATCTACAGAAGTCAGACTTTGGGGGACAGTCTATACAGTGGGGAGCTTTCATGATACAAGAGCTCTAGAAATGTCTGAAAATTTCTTCTTGAGAAGCTTAGTCAATCTTCCTGCTAGCACATCATTTTTCCCCATGCAGCTGGGTTGTGGTCAGACAGGGTAGTGATTTGGATTTGGTTGGGTTAAGACCCCTCCTATACTGGCAGAGTCTCTGATCACTTCCCGAGCTGACACCCTCCCGCGAGGCCCTGGAAGATGTACTGGGGCAGTATGGCGTTGTTAAGATTCCCTGGTTGAGATCCCTGAAAGCGTGTCTGAGTCACATTGGGTTTGGGCACTTATGGTCTTGTCCTGCAGCTATTACTTCAATGTTTAAGTCCGACCTGAAAGGTGCTTACTTGCGCTACGTTGACAACTAATTTGCACACCTCCATGGTCGGGTCCCTTATTGCATCTTTTTTGGAGTTCAAAGTGGTGAGTCAGTTTGAGGAGTTCTTGCATGAAATCGAACCTCCTCCTTCGAAGAGTTTATATCTTAAATTCCGCATGGGAACTTTCTCCCTTGGTTTCCTTTCCACCGTGTGGAAAACTCATTCTAGCGATCAGGGCCATTTTTGTCCGTTCTGCCCACTAGTGATAGAATCACCCGAACACGCTTTGTTGTTTTGTCCCGCCTACTTAGGGGTTCGAAGAAGATGGATCTTATCTGTTTGTCGCAGTTTGGGGGTTACTGAATTTTAGGATAGCCTTAAGAGTACTACAGAGTGACACTAGGCAGCTTACTGTCTTTGTTGTCTCTTAGTTCATGTTGCACATACCATAGGCTTAGGCAGAAATTGTTGTCCAGATGTGGTTTAGGTTTTTATTCAGTTCCCCTTTCCTTCTTATCTGTTTGATTGTATCATTCATATGGTTTTATTATGTATATTGATATCTACTTATGTCTTAATTGTTCAGATTTTAAAATTAGAGTTGCTCTATTGCATATTTATTGTTTTACATTGTTGTACTGTAAATGTAACATGTTTTTATGGCCTTGTAGAGGAAACAAAGACTGATTGACTAATGACTAATCTAAACCAGCAGCCTCCCTCTCTCTGACTGATGCACATGTTTTGTAATACTAAAGTATCCAGCATACTCGCTTTGACTACTAGAAATTGCAATTGATTAGACACATGGACTGATACCGAACTCTGAATCTATTACGAACTATGCATGTCTCAAGAGAATAAAAACAGCCAGTGCATAAATCTCCGTACTTATTATTGGACTAGAGTCCAGTTGAAATGGCAGGTCTAGCACCATAAGCACGGTTTCTCCATGCTGCTCCTCGGGGGTCTGGTTTCAGATAATGATACTGACATTGAATAATGATGCACATCCATTCACGGCTTACAGCACTTGTTTAATTTAGGAGTAAGCGCTGAGCGCCCATTAAGTTCTTCTGTTTTTAAGTGAATGCAGACTTAAAACCAGAGACCAAAAAATTGCCACTAAATGTTTAATGTCGCAAACTGTATACGATGGAAGCAACATGAAATACTGTTAAATGTATTTCTTTTGTGGTTTGTATCACACACCAACCCGTCATTTTGGTAACCTTTTCTACCAAACAAATACATGAAAATGTGGACGAGGATGAGCTGGGAGTGGGGTGAGCTGTGAGAGTGAATTTTGCCCATTAAACACAAGTTGGGGTTGAGACAATATAAACATACTAAGAGTTACCCTGTCAGGTGTCAATCACTGTAATACGTTTTTCTAGGATTACTACTCGGATACTTTTAAAGAACATTTTTTTCAAAATAAGGTGACTATTTTGTTCTGCTCCAGTATTCAATTTGCTTCTTTTTTACAGTGCAAAAAACGAGAAAGAGGCAAGAATTTTAGAAAGTGCCCAATTGCTATAACAACAAAAGGTGGTGTTTTTGAAATCCTAAGTAATGCAGGAACTCATACGAATGCATTTCTTTGAATTATTTTTACGGATAATCGTGGCAGAGATATAGGAAAAAGCTCCCAAATGAGTAAGATTTTGGTTTCAGCTGCAAAGGTATTTTGTTACATTGAGTAATGAAAATGTCACTTACCCAGTGTACATCTGTTCGTGGCATTAGTCGCTGCAGATTCACATGTTTGGCACAGTCCGCTGCCTGGTGTTGGGCTCGGAGTATTACAAGTTGTTTTTCTTCGAAGAAGTCTTTTTGGTCACGGGACCGAAGGACTCCTCCCTCTTTGGCTCCATTGCGCATGGGCGTCGACTCCATCTTAGATTGTTTTCCCCGCAGAGGGTGAGGATGGAGTTGTTTGGTATAAATAGTGCCCATGCAATGGAGTGAATATGTATGTATGATAAGAGTTTCTAAAAATTATTTACAAATGTTCAGATGTTTAAGGTTTATGATCTACTTCTAAACGGCTACAGGCTTCCCGGGGAGGTGGGAGGGTACATGTGAATCTGCAGCGACTAATGCCACGAACAGATGTACACTGGGTAAGTGACATTTTCAGTTCGATGGCATATGTTGCTGCAGATACACATGTTTGGCATAGACTGTAAAGCAGTTACCTCCCCTAAAAGCGGTGGTTTAGCCTGTAGGAGTTGAAGTAGTTTGGAATAATGTTCTTAGTACAGCTTGGCCCACTGTAGCTTGTTGTGCATTTAGTACGTCTACACAGTAGTGTTTAGTAAACGTATGAGGCGTAGACCAGGTTGCAGCCTTACATATTTCGCTCATAGGAATGTTTCCTAGAAAGGCCATTGTAGCACCTTTCTTTCTGGTTGAGTGTGCCTTTGGTGTAATAGGCAGTTCTCTTTTGGCTTTAAGATAGCATGTTTGAATGCACCTGACTATCCATCTAGCAATGCCTTGTTTAGAGATTGGATTTCCTATGTGTGGTTTTTGAAAAGCTATGAACAGTTGTTTTGTTTTCCTGATTAGCTTTGTTCTGTCAATGTAATACATTAGTGCTCTTTTGATGTCCAATGTATGTAGTGCCCTTTCAGCCACAGAATTTGGTTGTGGGAAGAACACTGGCAATTCTACTGTTTGATTTAAATGGAATGGTGAGATTACTTTTGGCAGAAATTTAGGATTTGTTCTTAGAACTATTTTATTGTTGTGTATTTGAATAAATGGTTCTTGTATGGTAAATGCCTGTATTTCACTTACTCTTCTGAGGGATGTGATTGCAATGAGAAATGCGACCTTCCAGGTTAGATATTGCATTTCACAGGAATGCATGGGTTCGAAAGGGGGACCCATGAGTCTTGTTAAGACGATGTTAAGGTTCCATGAAGGAACTGGTGGTGTTCTTGGTGGTATAATTCTTTTTAGCCCTTCCATGAATGCTTTAATAACTGGTATTCTAAATAGAGACGATGAATGAGTAGTTTGTAGGTAAGCAGATATAGCTGCGAGGTGTATTTTTATAGATGAAAAAGCGAGATTCGCTTTTTGCAAATGTAGTAAGTATCCTACTATGTCTTTAGTAGAGGCATGTACTGGTTGTATTTGATTGGCATGGCAGTAGTAAACAAATCTTTTCCACTTAGATGCATAGCAGTGTCTAGTGGAAGGTTTTCTAGCTTGTTTTATGACCTCCATGCATTCTTGTGTGAGGTCCAAGTGTCCAAATTCTAGGATTTCAGGAGCCAAATTGCCAGATTCAATGATGCTGGGTTTGGATGTCTGATCTGTTGTTTGTGTTGTGTTAACAGATCTGGCCTGTTGGGTAGTTTGACATGCGGTACTAGTGAAAGGTCTAGTAGAGTTGTATACCAAGGTTGTCTTGCCCATGTGGGTGCTATCAGTATGAGTTTGAGTTGGTTTTGACTCAACTTGTTTACTAGATATGGAAGGAGAGGGAGAGGGGGAAAAGCGTACGCAAATATCCCTGACCAATTCATCCATAGAGCATTGCCTTGTGATTCGCGGTGTGGGTACCTGGATGCGAAGTTTTGGCATTTTGAGTTTTCTCTTGTTGCGAACAAATCTATCTGGGGTGTTCCCCAAATTTGAAAGTACTTGTTCAGAACTTGGGGGTGAATTTCCCATTCGTGGACTTGTTGGTGGTCTCGCGAAAGGTTGTCTGCTAGTTGGTTTTGTATTCCTGGAATAAATTGTGCTATTAGGCGAATGTTGTTGTGAATCGCCCACTGCCAAATTTTTTGTGTTAGGAGGCACAATTGTGTTGAGTGTGTTCCTCCTTGTTTGTTTAGATAATACATTGTTGTCATGTTGTCTGTTTTGACAAGAATGTATTTGTGTGTTATTATGGGTTGGAAGGCTTTTAACGCTAGAAATACTGCCAACAGTTCTAGGTAATTGATATGAAGTTTTGTTTCGTGTATATCCCATTGTCCTTGAATGCTGTGGTGATTGAGGTGTGCTCCCCACCCTGTCATGGAAGCATCTGTTGTTATAACGTATTGAGGCACTGGGTCCTGAAATGTCCGCCCTTTGTTTAAATTTTTGCTGTTCCACCATAGAAGCGAGAGGTATGTTTGGCGGTCTACCAACACCAGATTTTGAAGTTGACCCTGTGCCTGTGACCATTGTGATGCTAGACACTGTTGTAAGGGTCGCATGTGTAGTCTTGCGTTTGGGACAATGGCTATGCATGATGACATCATGCCTAGAAGTTTTAGCACAAGTTTTGCTTGTATCTTTTGGTTTGGAAACATAGCACTTATTAGCTTGTGGAATGCTTGCACTCTTTGTGGACTTGGAGTGGCAATTCCTTTTGATGTGTTGATGGTTGCTCCTAGATATTGTTGTGTTTGACACGGTTCTAGGTGTGATTTTGTGTAGTTGATGGAAAACCCCAGTTTGTGAAGGGTTTGTATGACAAAGGTGGTGTCGTTTGCGCATTTTTTTACTGTGTTGGTTTTGATTAGCCAGTCGTCTAGGTAAGGGAACACATGTATCTGTTGTCTCCTGATGTGTGCTGCTACTACTGCTAGACATTTTGTGAACACTCTTGGTGCAGTTGTTATTCCGAATGGCAACACCTTGAATTGGTAATGTATTCCTTTGAATACGAACCGTAGGTACTTTCTGTGAGAAGGGTGTATTGGTATATGAAAGTACGCATCCTTTAGGTCTAATGTGGTCATGTAATCTTGCTGTTTGAGCAGTGGAATGATGTCTTGTAGTGTGACCATGTGAAAATGGTCCGATATGATGTAGGTATTTAGTGTCCTGAGATCTAATATTGGTCTTAATGTTTCGTCTCTTTTTGGAATTAGAAAGTACAGGGAGTAAACTCCTGTGTTTTTTTGTTGTACTGGTACTAATTCTATTGCATCCTTTTGCAGTAGTGCTTGAACTTCTAGTCCTAAAAGTTCTAAATGATGTTGTGACATTTTGCGTGTTTTGGGGGGGATGTTTGGTGGGAAGTTGTGGAATTCTATGCAATAGCCATGTTGGATTATTGCTAATACCCAATTGTCTGTTGTAATCTGTTGCCAAGCTTGGTAGAATTGGCTTAGTCTTCCCCCCACTGGTGTTGAGTGAAGGGGTTGCGTGACTTGAAAGTCACTGTTTAGGTGGAGGTGTTTTTGGAGTCTGGAATCTTCCCCTACTCCTTGGGAATTGACCCCCCCGATATCCCCTGAAACCACCCCTTTGGAAGGAACCCTGATATGGTGTGGTTCTTGATTGTTGGCTGGTGGTGTCTGTGGGTTGGCCACGAAACCCCCCTCTAAATGGAGTTTTTCTGAAAGAGCCTCTGCTCTGCGGGGAGTAGAGTGCGCCCATGGCTTTGGCCGTGTCTGTGTCCTTTTTAAGTTTTTCAATGGCTGTATCCACTTCCGAGCCAAACAGTTGTTTCTCGTTGAAGGGCATATTAAGGACAGCCTGCTGGATTTCAGGTTTGAAGCCTGAAGTGCGTAGCCAAGCGTGTCTCCTTATGGTGACAGCAGTGTTGACTGTTCTTGCTGCAGTATCGGCTGCGTCTAGTGAAGAGCGGATTTGATTGTTTGAGATCGTTTGTCCCTCTTCCACTATTTGCTGCGCCCTTTTTTGGTATTCCTGGGGAAGATGGTCTACGAGAAGTTGCATCTCGTCCCAGTGTGCGCGGTCATATCTGGCCAGCAGCGCTTGTGAATTTGCGATGCGCCACTGGTTGGCTGCCTGTGACGCCACTCTTTTCCCTGCCGCGTCAAATTTTCTGCTTTCTTTGTCCGGAGGTGGGGCGTCGCCAGATGTATGTGAATTTGCTCTTTTGCGAGCTGCCCCTACTACCACAGAGTCGGGTGGTAACTGTGAAGTAATAAACACTGGGTCTGTGGGTGGTGGTTTGTATTTCTTATCCACCCTTGGGGTGATGGCTCTTGATTTTACGGGCTCCTCAAAAATTTGTTTTGCGTGCCGTAACATCCCTGGTAGCATTGGGAGACATTGATATTGGCTATGTGTAGCCGAGAGGGTGTTAAATAAGAAATCATCCTCTATAGGATCGGAATGCAGTTGGACATTGTGGAAGTCTGCAGCCCTAGCCACCAGTTGCGAGTATGAGGTACTGTCCTCTGGCGGTGACGGCTTTGTGGGGTATGACTCGGGATCATTGTCCGGCACTGGGGTGTCATACAGGTCCCAAGCGTCTTGATCCTGATCGTCATGACTTATGGTAGTTTGCGCTGGTGAGTGCATTTGTGGCGGTGTTTGTGCCGGCGATGCCTGTGGAGGAGAGGGCGGAGGCGTGACTTTTTTAACCACTTTGGCTTGTGGTTGTGTGTCATCCTTTGGAAGTCCGATCTTTCTTTTCCTCATGATTGGGGGAAGGGTTGATATCTTCCCTGTATCTTGCTGGATGCACAGTCTCTTTTGTGTGTAGTCCGATTCTACACTTTGGAGCTCTTGTCCAAATTTGTGCATTTGGCCACTTAGTCCTTGTTCCTCTGAGTAGGATGAAGGTGTGGTATTTTTCGGCGCCGAGAGAGAATGTTTTTTCGGTTTCGGCACCGACAGAATTTTTGTTCCTTTCGGCACGGATTCTCGGTGCCGATGTCTTTCGGTGCCGGTATTTTGTTTTTGTCTCTCGGAGCCGCTTTCTCGGCTCCGAGGTTGCTCCATGGCGGTCCCTCGACCGGAGTCGGGTGTCTTCGCTATGGGCGTGCCCTTTTTCGGCCCCTTCGACGGGTCGCCTGATTTATGGGTCGAGCCATGGCCTGTTGGCAGTGGCGTCCCCTGGGCTTTTGGTTTGTCGATGGATTTACTTTTCGACGTCTTACTCACAGTTTGTTGCTGTTGTTCGACGTCGGAGTCTCCGGATTCTGATTCCGGAACCGAGAATGTTTCCTCTTCGTCGTCGAAACGTTGTTTTGTCGACGTGGACGCCATTTGGTGACGCCTGGCTCTTCGGTCCCGGAGTGTTTTTCTGGACCGGAAGGCTCGACAGGCTTCACAGGTATCCTCCTTGTGCTCGGGGGACAAGCACAAGTTACAGAC
Organism: Pleurodeles waltl; assembly: GCF_031143425.1. Taxonomy (NCBI): domain Eukaryota; kingdom Metazoa; phylum Chordata; class Amphibia; order Caudata; family Salamandridae; genus Pleurodeles; species Pleurodeles waltl. Next base: position 1,143,548,494 of record NC_090440.1, on the reverse strand, counting down.
CAAGTGCTGATCTGTATAAGGATACTTACTGTGACATTTTGGGCAGAAACGAAACGGGGTCCGTTCCATCGGCTTCGATGTCGCACGCGGTCGGGCCGACCAGGCCCCGATGGGGGATCGAAACTGCCCCAAAGTCTTCCGATGATCGGTGTCGATGTACCTAACTATCCCGATACCGAACGGAACAATACCGACGCTTTCTTCCGAGATTCTGACTAACTTTCCGAACCGAAACACGGAGCGAAAAGGAATACGTCCGAACCCGACAGCGGAAAAAAACAATCTAAGATGGAGTCGACGCCCATGCGCAATGGAGCCAAAGAGGGAGGAGTCCTTCGGTCCCGTGACCAAAAAGACTTCTTCGAAGAAAAACAACTTGTAATACTCCGAGCCCAACACCAGGCAGCGGACTGTGCCAAACATGTGTATCTGCAGCAACATATGCCATCGAACATGAAATTATCGCTTGCCACTAATTCTTTCCTTTCAGCCACAGACATTCTTGAATGAGGAAAACCAAAAAAAACTATAGGTTCTTTAGCACATTCCAATTGGGTTTAGAAAATAATATTGTTGTAATATGATTTCTAAAAACCTATTTGACATTTGTATGCTTTTTTTGGATAGAGAATCCTTATTCTGATACAGACCCCACTCACACTTTAGCTCCCCAAGTCTTAGAGGTTGAACCACATAATGACTGAACAGTGATGAAAATATTATCAACATATTAATACAGCATGACCATAAATTCACTAACTGTTACAAACTGAAAGAATTCATCTAAACCTTCAGTGGGGTCTAAAATATGTTCTTGAACTTGGGATTCTTTTTGAATATAGCAAAATTCTCTCATATATTAACTGACAACATGGGCAGTCAGATTGGGATGCAACATCTGGAAGGCACACTACAGTTATGAGTTTTGGAATGCTTGGAAGATATTCTTAAGTAAGTAATTTTCAAACAGCAGAAATAATTTCCTCATCAAAGTATTCTCAGATGCAGATAGGTGCCAATGATGCTTCCAATTACTTCACAATGGCTTCCCGAAACAATGTCTTGCCTTTGGAAACGATTTCAGGCCAGAAACTGCAGAAGTCTAATGCCACAGGCAACATGGCAACCTCAATGGGAACAGATTCGTCTCAGAAGAGGGAGGAAAAATAACTTTCATCACTATTGTAGGAACGTGCCTCCTTTCATATGGTCGTCGCAAACCCCTCAATTTTGCCTGGTTTCTGGTGCAATTTTAACTGAAAGGGCACTGGGTCCCTGCTAAACAGGTCCCTATTGCCAGATCTCCTTTCCCAAAACTGCACCGTCGTTTTTCCCAATCGGCAAACTTTAGCTACCACTATAAGTCCCTAGTAAATGGTACCCCTGGTACCTACGGCACAGGGTACTAAAGGAAGGTCACTCAGGGCTGCAGCACGAATTGTACCACCCTCAGGGACCCCCTCGCTAAGTGCACAAAGTGCTGCTTTCGCAGCCTGCGTGTCTTGGTGCAGAACTAAAATATAAATACGACATGGCACACAGCTGGTGTGCCCTGTACTCTTTACACTGCATTCAATATATGTAAGTCACCCCTCTAGGTGGTCTCCAGCCCTAAAAGCAGGGTGCATTATATTACATGTGAGGGCATACATGCATGAGCAGATATGCCCCTGCCATGTCTTTGTCGATTCTCATACATTGTAAGTGAGCAGTGAAGACATTTTAGGTACACGTGCTGGACACTGGTCATTAACAGTTCCCCAGCTACATGATAGCTTCACTGACATAGAGATGTTTGATATCAAAGACCTCGTATTAATAAACTCTCATTGAATCCAGTGATGGATTTATTAATTATATGCACTCAGAGGGCACCTTAGAGGTGCTCAGTGAAAATCTACCAACTCCTAGTGTGGGCACTGACTGGTCAAAACCAGTGCAGCCACCTTAGGCAGAGTTCTAGCCCCCTGAGTTTAGAGCCCACATTTGGTGGCAGGGCTGGCAGGAAAATTAGGCGCCCACTTCATGCCAGTACCACCCCTACTGTTGACAAGCTGAAGTGGACACTACCTTTTAAATTCCTCCAACTTGTGAGGAAGGAATTAGGCAAATATAAATACGACATGGCACACAGCTGGTGTGCCCTGTACTCTTCACACTGCATTCAATATATGTAAGTCACCCCTCTAGGTGGTCTCCAGCCCTAAAAGCAGGGTGCATTATATTACATGTGAGGGCATACATGCATGAGCAGATATGCCCCTGCCATGTCTTTGTCGATTCTCATACATTGTAAGTGAGCAGTGGAGACATTTTAGGTACACGTGCTGGACACTGGTCATTAACAGTTCCCCAGCTACATGATAGCTTCACTGACATAGGGATGTTTGATATCAAAGACCTCGTATTAATAAACTCTCATTGAATCCAGTGATGGATTTATTAATTATATGCACTCAGAGGGCACCTTAGAGGTGCCCAGTGAAAATCTACCAACTCCTAGTGTGGGCACTGACTGGTCAAAACCAGTGCAGCCACCTTAGGCAGAGTTCTAGCCCCCTGAGTTTAGAGCCCACATTTGGTGGCAGGGCTGGCAGGAAAATTAGGTGCCCACTTCATGCCAGTACCACCCCTACTGTTGACAAGCTGAAGTGGACACTACCTTTTAAATTCCTCCAACTTGTGAGGAAGGAATTAGGCCAATAGGGTAAGGGCTATGCCCACTTCCCAATGGAAGTGGTCATAGGAAGGGTATAGTCATCCTAACGGTGAGTAGCCCATTGGCTACCACATGGCACTCCCTGTAAGCACCTAAATTCTGTATTTAGGTAGCAACCCTGTACACTAACTCAGATTCCTGTCGACCTAAGAAGAGCCGGACAACACAGAAGTCACCGCCCCCCCCCAGAGAAGACTGAAGATACCAACTTACTTGGCCCCAGCTCTACCAGCCTGTCTTCAGGCCTCAGAAAACCTGTACTCATAAGACAGCGACCTCCAAAGCCTTGGGAGGACTGCCTTCCTTCAATAAAGACCAAGAACTCGCATGGACAGCAGACCTGTCCAAAAGAACTCAAACTCCAAAGAAGAAGTTGTCTTCCTGAGAAACCATAAAACCACCGCCTGGAACCACCTCAGCACCTGACGCCCACGGTCCATGTCCAAGTGACCTACCAGTTCTGTGAAGGTTCCCCAGCGCTTCTGAACAAGAGCCCACCGTGGTCTGACCAATGCCAGACTCCACAGCGATGCCTGCAGCCTAAATCTGAGAACTCTCCCTGACTGCAACCTGCCCGGTAAGCTGTTTCGGACCCTAAAAGATACCCCTGCACCCTGTCGAAGTTAAAATCCATTTGTATCTTTACTTATTAATGGTCATCCTTTATTATGGGTTTCTTCTCAATATTCAGAAATCGATATGACAAGGCAGTGATTCCAGTGAACTAATAACTGTTGAAACTAAGGGGAAAACCTTATTTTTATGTTATTTTCTACATTTAAATTTAAAGTCACAGGGGTTGCAACAAGAACTTCAACAATGTCTCTTTAAAGATGTCAGGCCACCAGCACCCATAATGCTCTGCACCACCTTTCTATACTTTAACAATTAAAGCCAAGGAAAGCATTTTAAATGTTCTGCTCAGTTGTCATTTTTCCTATACCATTTCGAAAAGTAATGAATGCAAAGGCCTGGTGAAAGGTAAGGATGAAGTCACGGACCTGCAAAATTGAAACTCTCCACTTGACTAAAAGATAATAGAAAATCTGTTCCAAAGGAAGAAAAACTCAATTTGAAACAGAGGCTCTCTAGTGTGCAGAGCTCTTTTCCCGGCAGAGTGGAAAAAAGAACTGAGGAAGAAATACGCTTCTCACTTTCAACAACAGTTCAGTATGGATGGCTGGTTGCCCATTAAAGACATCAAACACGGTTCATTCCACAAGGGGTGTATTTGCAACAAGGACATTGGTTGCTGGCATTCCTCTAATATGCGCAGTGTAGCAAGGATGCAAGAGTCGCCACGCATTCGTCAAACAATACTGCATAGATATGGAAACCTCTAGAGATTCAGCTGTGGGACAAACAGCCCCTAGTAAACTGTTGTGGTAAGGTGAGCCTGTTTCTGCTTCCTTCTTCTGTTGAGTTCTATCCATGTTCTAACGGTCACTGTAGCATGTTTTCTTATGATTTGCATATTTAACATTTAATACTTATTGTTATTCTGATTCAAGTACGTGAGTCTAAGAAAGATCCACTGCCAAAGAAGAAACAAGTTACTGACCTGTAAATACAATTGCCCAGTCTTGGTATTTCTTACAGAACCCTTCGAAGTAAAAGGATGTTAATATTTATTCTTTGACACATGCTTTCAACATCTGATGGACGTTGGACTCAGTGTTGCAATATCAGTGAGCCTTCACATCATTGCGTTAACTGCAAGTCATGAGAAAAGGGTACTAAAGAAAATGTTTGCCATGCGTGACTATGGAAGTGTGACCTTACAGCTATTTTAATTTTACCATGGGACTACAGACGAAATGACTGGGAATTGATTCAAGCATATGACTGATAGATCAAATGTTGAAGAACTGGGCGAGTCCATGCCATTGTGGATCTTTAAGAGCTGATAGACTTAAAATGTTAGCATCACAATTCCCCAGAGAGGCTCTAGCTGGGTGATTTTAATTTTACAGGTACAATAAATGCATTTTCTATAATTTTCTACATAATTAGTTAACAGTTTTTTTTAAGGTGCTGTTGAACACCGCTGGGTGTTGGTAATGTTCCAGCAGTTGTGAATGATGAAAAGCAGACAACAGGGACTAGAACTTCGAAACCTGTGACATGTGCATGTCTTCAGCAAGCAGGGCAATTGATCTTTTAAGAAAACAGGCTTTTTGCAGGTTCACCCCTACTTTTTGTTCGCATGTTGACTAGTAGGCACTAGTGAAATGTCCCTGCAATGCCCCAGGCCCTCCTAATCAGGGCTCCCTGCAATGCCCCAGGCCCTCCTAATCAGGGCTCGGTGATGTGCTCTGACCATTAAAAATACATCTTTAATTGGCTTAATCCCAATTGGTATTACTTAATTATAAGTCCCTAGTATGGGGTACCCGAGGTACCTAGGGTGTGTCACTTAAAGTGTCTCTCGTGGGTTGCAGCACCATTTGGGCCATGAATGAAACAAAGCAAACGCATGACTCACAGCCTGCCACCACTGGCTGGCAAAGCAGTTTTAAACTGCTAACTCGACTATGCCATTTCAATCCACGACAGAGCCCATGTCTTTGTTATTTAATGTTTGTAAGTCACTTCTAAAGCAGGCCTACTGACCCCTAAAGGCAGGGTATATTATATTAAAAATCTGGACCTGTAGTTTATGTGTTAAAGGTCTTAACAGTAAAATTCCCACATTGTAGTTTTTACTGACTAAAGTGTAGTATCCCCTTTGGAGGGTGCAGGGTTACATACTGACATTTCAACAGTGCTAGCATATGAATGGGATTACTAAGGTTGGTTCTTCAAAGTATCAAAAGAATAAGTGCATTAAATCTGAGTTAGAGGTTAAATCAAATGTAATGTCACTAGTAGAGAAAGTGCTCACAGTTGCCTCCTGGGGATAGGTGTGAACAGCTCCCAGGAAGGGTCAGAAAGAGACTTCAGTGCGAGGAGGTATTATCGCCTCCAAGAAGGAAGGAAACTCAAACAGGGAGTGAACCCAAAAGGCAAGCTTCAAAGGGGAAGCCGGCTTCGAAGGGCAAATGGCAAGCACACATGAGAGGGGCTGCTCTCTATTTTCACTAGACAGGATGGCGTCGGCGAGAGAAAAGAGAAAACAGTGGTCAGTCCATTTTTCCCGTGGGAGTTTAGCCCTAAGGTAGTCACACTCCTGGGGTGAGCTACCAATCTACACAAGCCAAGAGAGTTGAGAACATGGCATTCTTGTATAGCTAGAGGGACCTCTTCAGAGGATGTTGTCAAAAATCAGGAAGGACCAAAGTAACCCATTGGCTTGTGACCGCCACGTTCCCTGAATACCGTTTCTGGCCATGTAAGTGGCACTCCAATACCATAGATTTAGTCTGTACTAGAAAAAAGGACCCAAGAAGGACTCCCCCACTGACCCTAGACCTGGCAAAGAGAAGGTGTACATAAGAAGGACTGCACCTGCTGATCCTTGTGCTAGCAAAGGAGGACTGTGCATGTGGTGCCCTGCTTGAGAAGTCATCGTCCCCAAGCCCCAAACAGAAGAAGAGACTCCAACAGTGAGTTGGCTGACTTCCTGTTTCCCCACCCTGAAGAAGCCTGCCTTGGCAAGTTGGTAGCCAAGATCAATATGTCGTTGCTTACCACCTAAGTGCAGCCTCAAAAGAGTCTGCTGGACCCAGGAGAGGCATCAGAGTGCAGTTTGGTTACACAAAATAAAACTGTTTGCCAGTAAAAGGGAACTGTTGGTTTCATCGCTACCGGAGACCAGTGGCAGCTGGTTTTTGGCTGGACTCCATCCAAACTTCAAGGGACATCAACCTCTGTGGCCAAAGTCCACACCCCCCGTGTTCATGGACAAAGGGGTTTACCCAGGAAGATGAGCATCTTGACAGTCCTGTATCCCCTGCATCTGAACTACTCCATTGAAGTCAACTGCAAACTGAAATAAACATGGAACTGATCTGGAAACTGCTTTCATTGGTAAATAACTGTTTCTTGGGACCTTGTTAGTCCCCCTGACCTCCTATCTCCTGATGCTGGTCACCCAAAGTAAATGGAAGTGACAGCATTCAACGTTGACAAAGTTTGATAGAAGTTTCCAAAAGTTAAGCAGAAAGCTGTGATTTATTGTTTCTTCTAGTATTTATATCTTTGGAGCACTCCAGCAGATTGCGTTCATTTTGGTGTCCATAAATTCCTAAAAATAAAACTTTTTTTTATAAATTGGTGTTGAATTTCTTCTGTTGCTTTTCTTTCTTATTCAATTGTCTTGATACTTCTAAATGCTTTGCACTTGTTCTTGTGACCAAAGTCCAACAGCTCGAAGCCACAGCTACCCACAGTTGAGCTAAAGTTTTACAAAAAAGCCTGGTAGGACCCATAGAGGATAATTATCTTAAAATACAGTGAGGTCACACAACCACACCCTATAATACACCCCATTTTTTCACAATCATCATAATCCACCTAAGACAAACTGTAGACCTGAAATACCACAGCCAAGCCCCTCATTCCACCACACACTTTGTTCATATGCTAACCTGTCTAAAGCTTGCAAATGCAACATTGTCATTAAGGCATTCAGACAGTCTAACCTGACTTCTCTCTAATCTGTTTAAGAGGAAAACACTAAAAGAGAGATTACAAGTCAGCTCTTTTTGAAAGGAGAGAACTTGCTGAAAGAGCTCGTCAGTGTGCCAACTAAAACTGAAAGTACACTAGTGAATGATCATCTCCACAAGCAAAAAAGGCACAGCATGTAGCTTTATTTTTTATCTGATGCTCAAGTATTACTTAGTAAAGCAAGATGTTCTCAATCCGAAAAAGCACAAATGAGGTCAATCAATTTGAGAGGAATCCAGATCGGACGATCGTCATGAAAGTTCATGCCATGGTGTTGCAATTTGAGTCTCTCACTTATAAACCTGAATGAGAATAAATGAAGGATGACTGAAGTTCTGCTCCCAAGAAGGTTTCTGCTCTCCTCCACTATCTCCACTCAAAGTTATTGTTACGCCCCGGGTAAAACTATAACACAATAAAAATATCTAACACATGCATCTACGGTGATTTCAATACTTCTGAGGCAAGAAAATAAAAAAATGTAACCCAAACTTTCATACTCATGTTGTCATGCTAGAAATCGGTTAGTACACTATTTCTATGCTCCCCCCTAAAAAACATCGGCTAGACACAAAGCTCTTTGGGGGGGGGGGGGGGGGGTTCAAATAAAATCATCAAGGATAGTGAAAAAGTGAGTATAGTCTGAATTCACTTTTAATTAGTCCTTACCAGACATCAACATGTCAGTGTACAAAAGGGTGGGGTGTGGCGGGACAGGGGGGGGATAGAGACAAATTGAGGAGTCGGCCTACAAAAAAACTGCTTAACAGCCAGTCTTGTCCCAAGCTATAATATTAAAATTTAACATTTGATTAGTGGCTTATACACATCTATCAGGCAGTCATAATAATATAATTAAATCAGTAAAGTGAAACAAACACAAGTAAAAAAAAACATAAAGCCTTCATGAGGTTCATACCTGCGAGTCTGGTCCCAAGCATCAATGATTTTGGTGTAGTCTAGTTTAGGACAGGATCCAGCAACCTTCGAAAGTAGCATCCAAGCAGCGGCAGAGTGATCGGTCTCAGTATGTGAGATCAAATTGTTGATGAAAGTGGATGAAAATTTGTCTTTAGTTGACCACATGTAAAAAGCCTTGGATACATAGCGGCTGTAAAGAAAAACAAAAGGTTGCGAGAAAGAAAAAAATAACTAAAATATGGGTAGCAGACATTTTCCAAAACAGTGGAGGCGACATGTTTCTTTGGCTAAATCTGTGTTGTCCAATATTGGTCCCTCAGTCAGAAACAACAGAATACCATGTCAATCACTAAATGAATTTCATTAAAGGATGCAGAATAGGAGTAATTTACAAGATCTTTCATTCAAAAAATCTGGCATGGGCCTGCCTGTTGTGGACAAGCCTCAGACAGCACTAGAATAACTTAAACTAGCTCAATGTTATGGGGGTCGTGGCTTGGCTTGTCAACATGGTGGTTGTTCACTCCTAAAGTTCCACGCTATCGGCCACCTTAATCCTGTATAATTCTCCTTCGGGCCCGCCATCGGTCCTCACCTGACTGTTCGAGCACGGGGGAGGACCGGGAGAACATCTGCAGACCACGGAGGGCCGACCCCACGACCTGAGAGGTGCTGACCTCAGTGGGAGATCAGTGCCAGCCTCCCACACATCAGGGCCCAGCGCTCACTCTGCTCCCCGTTGGCCCTGAGATCACAAGGCCCTAGGAGGCACAGTGCAAATTCACCTTTGGTGCACAAGGACCAGTGGGCAGCGGCGCGGCTCAGTGGCGACCAAGGGTGAGGAGGCCAAGTTCTTCACTCTCCAGGGAACACCACTAGACAGCCCTAGCTCAGCAGTGCTTCCTGGCAGAGAGAGGCCTGAATGGCCCCGCTCAGCCTGGAAGGCAGCATCTGAGGAGTGCACTACGAAGGCAAGCCAACGTCTTTCGGGCTGGGGCAAAGGCCCCCCACTACACCCGCTGCGATCTGGTGGGGTAGCACAACGTGTAGCCTGTGGAAATCAGAGTGCCCAGAAAGGCTGCAGCACAGTCTCACACAGCTCTCAAGGCAGGCTAGGATCGCACAAGAACTGAGAAATAAGGGGAGGGGGCCCCAATAAAGTGACTCAGGAGGTCCACCAGTGGTGCATCTCCCGTCTTTCCATGAAGTCGAAGGTGGGGTTCCCTGGTGGCCGAAATCTCATTCATCAGAGATGACCTCTGAAAACAATCATGCCGAGTGGTGGAGGTCGAAGAGAAACTCTCAGCGCTGCAGCCTCAGATTTCGGAAGCCCAACAGTCACTAGAAGACCTCCAGGACTGAGTGAGGACCCTGGAGTAGCAAGTGGAGGACGCAGAGGACTGCTCCCTTCAAAGCAATGTTTGTGTCATAGGACCCCCGAAGGGACTAGAATGCTGTGTTCGGCTGACTTTCGTGGACAAGTGGTTCTGCTCCTTTGCCCCCGCCTCAGATCTCAATCAGTTTTTCTCCACAGAAAGCGTGCACAGGATCCCAGGCATGGCCGGCAATCCCAGGAGCGCCTCATGTTAGCCAAACTGCTCCACTACAGGGACTGGGACGCCATTCTCCGGGATGCGATATCTGCAAGCCCCCTCAAACTAGACAATCAAACATTAATGCTAAAAACCAGTTGTGCAACACCAAAGGACTTTGTGTCTGAGCGCAAAATGCAATATTCCTTAGGGTTTCCAACCCAACTACAATAACTGTCAAGAGGCAAGCCTCTTCTTCGCGGACCCTAATGATGTCTGGGACTGGCTAGATCAATATTATGCCCTGGTCCATTTTGACCCAAGGGGGAGGGAGCCCCCCTCAATCACCAGGAATGGGACAGGAGCAGTGGGGTAACTCCTTGCCCCCAAAGCTGCAAAGCCCCCCTCCTCCACTGAAAAACTCATTGCAGACAGACAGTGGCATCTCCTGCGGACAGCGCTGGCTCTTTGGAGGAGGACCGGGCCCCTACATCTTCATGACAGATGAGGAATCAGCCGCAACGGATGGTCTGTGCCTCAGCTCCTAGACCCCTGCGCTGCCCATTCTGCAAACAGGAGACTCCAGTTTCACTTGGTTTACTCATCCTTAACTACTATAACCCCATCCTCAACCTCCACCTCCCTCCTCCACCCTCCCATCCGACGCCTGGAGCCCCCGACCATTTTCTCCTCACAACTGTTGTAATGTTGTATTTTCCCCCTTTCCTTACCCCTCCGCAGTGAGGCCTGTCCAGGGCCACACTGAAAACACCTTCCACAACCAGGTAAGCACAATATTGACTCACTCACACCCTAGCTGCTCCGGGAGGGGGGGGTCTTAACTCACCTATAGTATGGCCTGTAGTATGGCCCCATAAGCAGAAACACGACTCCTAACTCTAAATGTTAGACGGATGCACAAAACGAGGAAACTCTATGGCATTTACTCCTACGTGAAACAGCCCAAATTATTTTTCTCCAAGAAACACACTTCACACTTGCAGAACTGCAGCGCTTGCACAAACGCTGGAGAGGACACATCATAGCTACCACCTACTCAGCTTATGCGCAAATTGCCCTACTCTGGATTGTACCCGGAGTCCCCTTCCATGCCTTGGACACCATAGTACACAGAGAAGGACACTTTGCTATAGTAGAGGACTGCCTTGACAGCTCAAAGGTCCTTCTGAGCCTCATCTATGCCCCCAATACAGAGCAAGAGGCCTTCTGGGAGACGCTGTCACAGATACTCACACACAAAACAGGGAATCCACGTATCCTGGTCAGCGACTACAATTCCCCGCTTGACATATCCTTAGATCCTCCCACCCACAGCTCCCCTATGCACAGCCCCACACACTGGCAGCACGCATTCAAAAATGGGTCCATCAGTGGAAGTTAGCGGATGTGTAGAGGTTCATCCACCCTCATAGATGATTCTACTCCTACTACTCAGCAGTGCACGACCTGTATGTGCATCTTGATCACGTTCCAGTGTTGACTACCCTTTGACATTATACGCAAAGCAGGCTACCTTGGCTGCCTCCTCTCCCATCACGATGCACATTCAAATTAACATGTCGCGAAACGCTCCTCCGGTACCCATGTTGCAACTGCCTATGGAAACACTGGAGCACCCTTCCTTTCATGAGTCTCATAGCCAGCACCTCACTCAATACTTCTCCAACAACCGTGGAACAGCGTCCTCAAGAGCGGCTGAGAGGGATGCCTTCAAGGTGGTCACACTATATGCAGGAAATATCAGGTGTCCATAAGACGCTTGACCTCAGTCCGAATGCTGTATTGCTGACCTGCGCCAAGCAGCGCTCCTAGAAGCCTTCGGAGGAGTGGAGTCTGCGGAGGCCAAAACCCAGTACATAGCCCTCCTGGAACAATTATGCTGCTTCAATTTTAAAGCCTATGATGCCAAAGTGCACCGGAAGGGAGATAAATCGGTCAGCCTCCTTGCATGGCTGGTCAACTAGGAGTCCCACTGTGTCAATAATTGAGATTTCCTCACCCGCTGGTACCAACCTCCACAGTTAATGTGCCATCCTTAGTGTTTTTATTGCCTACTACTCCTCGGTTTACGCTGTGGCCCCGTCCACGGAAAAAGTCAGGTCATTCCTTTTGGGGTGCCTCCTCCAGCACATCACACCTGTCAGCAGGGAAGAACTAGATGAAGCCCTGACTGTTTGTGAATTCAAAGAGGCCATCCGTACCCTTGCCAGGAATAAAACACGTGGCCTGGATGGTCTTTGAATTGAGTAATATAGTACCTTCCGTTCCCTCCATCTCCCCACCTAGCCGAGCTGTATGAAGAAGCTCTGCCTGCAAAGAGGCTGCCACTATCCATAAGTGAGTCAATACTAATCTTGTAGGAAGCTGACTTTTTATGTAGCCAATGTACGGGTGCATCATGCAAAAAGTCCAGACGACCTTTATCAGTTTAAAGAGGCTTATTTTAATATTCCCAAATGCCCTATTTGTGGTAGTGTATCCGAGCAGCTTAGGCTTATTGGGAGAGTGTTGAACATTTGTTTTACACGGTCAATAAATGAGACACACTAATAAAGAAATTCGAGGCCAACTTAACACAGATTTTTATATGTATGTAGACACCAAGATCATTGATACTGGATAAGTACTTTATGTAGGAAGCTGGCCTGGTGTGTGGTAAGCACCTATGGTCGTAATACCTTATGCCAGGTCCAGGTATCCCCTATTAGTGGAGTGTAGCAGTATTTAGAAGAGGAGGCAGCCCCCACAGGCGACCTACGGGAAGCCAAAACAAGAGTCGCACAGTGAGGCCCACTCAGCACACCTGAAGAAGTGTCCCATGTCGCTGGTGCAGCAGGCAGGAGACTGGGCGTTGAAGGAAGAAGTGCTGGGGTCCGGTGCTGCACAGACCCTGAAGATCCCTTGGAGGAGGAACAAGCAAACCTCAGTAGCTGCAAGAGTCACAGTGCACAGGGGCACTGTTCTGCAAGGAAAGGCAAGGGCTTACTGTCTCCCAAGTTGGACAGGTGGCAGAGAGGACCAAGGGGACCACTCCAGACCACCATCTGTGATGCAGGATACACGCAGTTCCGAAGGAGAGAAGATCCACACAGCCAGTAGTCGTCGGAGTTGGTGCCTGCGGATGTAGAGGAGTGACTCCTTCACTCCAAGGGAGATTCCTTTTTACTTCTTGAGCCGGCTGAAGACTCATCGTCCTCAGAGGATGCACAGCCAGGGAAATGTTGCAGTTGCTGAAGGAGCCGGAGAAACAATGTTGCAGAATGGAGTCGTCGCTGAAGTTGCAGAAGGTCCAGTTGCAGTCCCAGTGGCCAGAAGATGAAGTAAATGATGCCGAGGAGTCCTGCTGGAATTTTGCATATCGAATCTAAGGAGCCACCCAAGACAAAGACCATAAGTAGCCCAGGAAGGGGGTTTGGTCACCTAGCAGGGTGACCACCTATCAGGAGGGGGCTGTGACGTCACCTAACTGACCTGGTTACTCAGATGCTCCCAGAGGCCTCTGCCCACCTTGAATTCAAGATGGCAGAATCAAGTGGCCACCTGGAGGAGCACCCCTGGGGGTGGTGATGGACAGGGGTGAGGTTACTCCCCTTTCCTTTGTCCAGTTTGACGCCAGAGCAGGGACCGGTGCAAACCGGTTTATGCAAGGACGGCACCAAATGTGCCCTTCAAAGCATACCGTGGCTTGGGAAAGCTACCCCTCCCAAACCATCTAACAGCTATTTCCAAGGGAGAGGGTGTTACCTCCCTCTCCCAAAGGAAATACTTTGTTCTGCCTTCCTCTGCCTGTGCTGGTCAAGCAGCAGAGCGGAAGGGCAGAAACCTGTCTGATGCGTGGCAGCACCGCAGGCTGCCCGGAAAGTCCCAGAAAGCTAGTGGGAGCAATTCTGTGGGTCCTCCAAGGAGCCCCCAGCGTGCATGGAATCATTATTGGTAACAGTATAGAGGTATGATTCTGACATGTTTGATACCAAACATGCACAAGTTTGGAATTACCATTATGCAGCTGTTTCCAGTACACAGGTAAAATTGCTTCCCTGCACTTACGAAGTCCAGTGTAATGGAGATGGAGCTCGTAGGCGCACCTCTGCTCGTGCCGGGGTGCCCTCACACACAGGTACCTGCACCCTGCCCTTTGGGCTAGGAAGGCCTACCACAGGGGTGACTTACAGTGACCTAGTGCAGTGATGTGTAGTGAAAGGGAGCATGCACCTTTTCACACAGGCTGCAATGTCAGGCCTGCAGACACATTTTGCATGGGCTCCCATGGGTGGCACAATACAAGTTGCAGCCCATGGAGAGCCCCTGGAGCCCAAATGCCCTGGGTACCTAGGTACCATATACTGGGGACTTACATGGGGGCACCAGGATGCCAACTGTGGGATGTATAAAGTACCAAGCAACCAAATTTAGAGGTCGAGAGCACAATCACTGTGGTCCTGGTTAGCAAGATTGCAGTGAAGATAGTCAAAACACACTGACGGCAGGCAACAAGTGGGAGTAAACAGGCCAAAAAAGCATACTTTCCTACACCTTAGACATAGTAGATTTTACAAGAAAACACAATAATGTTATCCTATTGGAGAAACATACACTGCATAAGTATAGTTACAAACGTTTTTTGCAAGGGGAGAGGTTGCCTTCTAGGACTTAAGGTGCTTAAAGGCCATGGTCCAAGAAGTCACCAGGAGTTCAGTTTTACCTGCCCTGGTGTGTCTGGATGCAGAGGTGCGGGTCATGTTGGCAGCCTCAAGTGCTATGCATTAAAAGCTAAGGAAAAAGTACTTGTAAAAGGGAGGCTATAAGTGGGAGCTTAGGGATAAGTCTGGCAGAACCCAAAGGGGGACTCAGCTCTTGAGGGTCCCTGGAGCACAGGGAAAGATAGGTTTACGTGAACCAGGGCTAGGGGGCTCGGAGTACAGGTGATTGGTCCAGCAGGTCGCTGTAGTTAGAGGCTCTAACTTGCTACTGGTGACCAGGAGAGGGTGAGAAAACAAGGCAATAGAGCCACTCTCGACGAAGGCCTTGTGGAACCTAACATCCCTCAATGGCAAGTCAGCGCCAGTGGTGTCCGGATTAGACACGCATCAAGCTTTGATAGATGCAGGGGCTCCAGTACCCGTGGTTTTGGCACTGACCTCCTGGACTCATGACAACCTCTTCCTGGCAAGCTACTCCTTCCATGGACCCGATGGCCAGCAAGACAAAGTACCAAGTTGGTGCTGTGGGTGTCTGCAGATGCAGGGGGATGGCTCCTCTGCCCCAAGGAAGATGATGCTTGGTTTTGAAGGGAGAACAATTCTCTAAGGGTTTGGTGCCAAATGGGCCTTAGGGCACGGGGCAGCATTCTCCAGGTCAGGGAAGAAGCTACGATTGCATATCAAAGGCGGCAGGGGCTTTGAAGCCTCTGACATGCAAACTAGCTACCCATCTTGCTGGAGGAGTTCTGATCACCTTCCTCCAGAGCAAGCTTTGTGTCTGGCCTCTAAGAGTGAGGGTTGCTTTGCAGAGGGATAGGAAACTTGTCTCGGGTGGCAGGTTGGTCGATTTCAGTCAGCCAGCATACTAAGGGACTTGTAGTTTTCAGGGGCCTCCTCTAAGGTTCCCTATTGGCGTATTTCATAATAAATCGGATACTGGCATCAGTATAGATTTATTAAGATGAGGTGTTTGATACCAAACACCAGTATTTTTTAGTGAAGCCATTATGTAGCTGGTTAACTCGTAGTGACCAGTGTCCAGTATATGTTCTCAAAATGACTTTCTGAACATTTGTAATGTTTAGCAATTGAACTAGGCATAACAGGGGTACATCTGGTCATGTAGAGGTGACATCACAAGTAATACAATGCACGCTGTCCCGCAATATATGAAATGCAGGTCGATGCTACATTACATGAAGTGGGTACGGGCATTGGACACAAGGTGTGTGTAATGTTGCATTTTCAAAAAGGGTTGCACCATTTCCTGCATTCTGCAATATCAGTCTGCATGTGTTTGAGTGTATGTCCCTTAGGGTGGCATAATACATACTGAAGAACTTAGACCGTTTTCAGAACTCAGGCCCTGGGTACCAGGGGTACCTTTCACTAGGGACTTATAGGGGTGCTAATGTTCTTGCTAATTGGGTTACAATTGTCATTTGTCTCATTTTTAGGGAAATAGCACTAGCACTCTGGTCTGTTCAGCAGCCTCCAGTGCACTTTCAGAGTCACAAAACAGCTAATGGGGCAAAAAAGGAGGGGCCCTGCAAAAAGCCTGTTCTCCAACAAATCTCACTCTCAAAACCCAACTGAGTCCCGATCCTTCTTGCATACTACCCGGTTGCTATACTGGGCACATACGACAAGATCCTTGGGAAAATCCTGGTTGAGCGCTAAGCTCAGATCCTGCTGACCCTAGTGCACCCTGACCAAAACGGCTTTGACCCTGGGTGTAACACCTCCCATAACATAAGCAGACTTTTCCTTCTGATGGACCGAGCCTCCTCTTGTCGGGTTCCCCATGCGGCCTGCCTCATTCTGGATCTGGAAAAGGCTTTCGATACCCTTGAGTGGGACTACCTCTCAAATGCTTCCGTAGCAATACATAGCTACTTTACGTGACACCCCCCACACCCAAACCCCCCAAATCTACTGTCTTGCTGGGCTGGATAATATCCCCAGCATTCACAGTGTAGAGGGGCACTAGATAGGACTTGCCCCTTCTCCCCTTTATTATTTACTCTTGCGATTGAACCCCTGGCATCTCAACTTTGTTTGGAGGGTGGGGGGCCTGGGGAATACCCATGGACGGCACCACCCACACAGTTTCCCTCTATGAGGATGACCTACTCCTCTACATCCGGGACATCTGCGTATACCTCACTCCTATCTACAATATGCTGCAACCATAGGCACATTTTGGCGGTTTGCATGTTAATTGAGCAAAGTCATGTGCCTTTCCCTTGAGCGGCACCCTGCCCATGATCCAGGTTCGTTTGGGAGGGGCGGATGGTTGCTGAACTGGAGAGGTGACACTGTCCTCTAATCTCAGAAGGGCTTTCGCAGCCCTAAAACCTCAGGTAAAATTTGGTAACTGCTTCCCCATCCATGACCGGAAGATTCGCCATTTCTAAAATGACCATCCTCCTCTAGTACTTCACCAACTTCCCCATCGTTCCCGCATCAGCTTCTTCCATGATTTTCATGTGCTCCTTGGAAATCTTATCTGGGACAATAAATGGCATTGTACTGCTGATCTCAGTGGACAGAGGCAGCTTAGGCGCTCCTTCGTTTGAGGCCTACTACGTGGCAACCCAACTTTAGTGGGTCTCGATGTGGTTGGCACAGTGCAACCTGATCCAGACGTGCGCAGACTTGGGATCCCCTAACTCCCTCGAAGGGTTCAGAGATTCCTATTGCCTAAGACAGCCCCCCTGAGTCTGCAGCCACAACTAGTGAGAATCACTCGCAAATGCATTAGGCAGGTACTTAATCTTACCTGCCATGTCACTCTGTATGTCCCCGCCATTGCCCTCCAGGGCATCCCTTGCACCCCCCAACTTTCACTACTTTGTAGACTTAACCCCCTGGCTCAATTGTTTCCTCACTACCTGACCTATTTACAGAAGGCCAACTCTTCACCCTTGACCAATTGATAGACAACTTACTCTTCCCAGGGGTCAATACTTATCACCATATGCGGTGCACAATCCATGCCCAATCCATACTAGAAGCTGAACTCCCCACCCATTCTGTCATACAGAACCTAATAGGTATGGGAACAGGTCTCTGCTGCACAACATGGCAGTACATGGCATTGAGGGATCATACCGGGACCTCACTGATGTCACTGAGAGGCAAATGGGAAACCGACTTCAGACAGCGCTCCAGGGCAGCGAAAGGGATAAGGCCCTTGAAAACCCACACCAAATTTCCTGCAACACTATGTTTAAAAGTATTCAATTCACCATCCTTCACAGGGCCTTGTCCACCACCACATCAACTTAACTGCTTCTTTCCCACCACGGCTGCCCATGCTGACACGTTATTTCAGCAGACTTACAACATGTGCTGTGTTCTTGCCCTGCTCTCACCACATACTGCAATACAATTCATACCATAATATGCAAGGTGATGAAGCTCCCAGACATCTATACCTGGGAGGCCGGCGCTTTGGGCACTTTTAAGTATGACAAGTGCATATCGGTAAAGACACGTTTAGCTAGTCTTGATTTATTCCTCGCTAAGAGCACCATCACTTAAAACTGGCGCAGTCAGGTCCCTAAACGTGAGACCTGGTATGGTGCAGTACAGATATAGGGGAGGGCTGAGGGTGAGGCCCTGTGCTTTGATGATATCTGGCACAAACACAACTGTCTCATTTTTTCCACATAGGACACCCTTCTTGATCACTTTCTCCAACTCACTCAAAACAATGACCTATCCCTGTGAGCTCTGGGCTGCAGCCCCCATCCACCGGCCCTCCTTTCCCTGACTAATGTCCTCAGCATATCACCGGCCCCCTGGCTGCCCCCACCAACGATGGATTCACCTACCTCCTCGCATTATATTTTTTGGCCCCACTGGAGAGCTCCCTCAGCAGCTATACCAGCCTAGCAACTACAATGCGCATAAAACAGCCACATGTCCAGTAATTGACAGAAAAGCTTTCTAAACAGCACCCTGGTCTGTAACTCTTCCCATATATAACCCAACTCAGCTCTCTCCCTCTCCCAGCACAAGGATTTGCTACATCATTTCTAGTTTAGTCGGACAGTCATACCCATAAGGTATTCTATGAACACAGCCGAACTCACACATTGGATAACTCGCTGCCTTGCCGAACTTGGTGGCCAGGCTGACACCTGATACGAACACAAGTAATCCATGACCTATTTCTGTACCTGCTATTGCTTATTGAAAGCATCAATAAAAACACTTGGTAAAAAGAACTAGCTCAATGATATTACAAGCCATATTCTAAAGAACAAGTAAAGAAGTAATTAGCATGTTGTGGTAGGTCATTTGTAAGGGTTTTGGATGTTCACATTAATTTAGTCAACTTTGCAGAAGTTAAAGCATTACCAAAATTAAACCCACAAAGGATCAATGTGGGGAAAACAACAGTATGGAAATAAACTCATACATACTCTGAAGGCTACAACTTTGGAAACTACACTGCTCTGTTGAGCTCCAGGATGGGCTATCAGTGTTTGTATTTATTATGTTTTGAGAGCAGCACAGGCAGACTTCAACCAAAAGCAGAACATGAAGCGATGAGGACACTACCTGACCAAAGGGAGTTCTACGAAGAATTAAAACAGCCAGAGATTCAAAAAGCCACATAAAAAAAGAAATCAGTGGCTTAGTGACTGAGTTAGCCGTCTCAACAAGGGCAAACAAGTGATGTGGTCAGCAGAACTACAGGCACCCTCAACGTGTGGAGATATTCAGACTACTAATGTAGAAGTTTAAGAAAGAAATGCTGACATTGCAGAAATGTTTCAATAGATTACAAAGAAACTAATCTTTTGCAGAAAGAGGAATCTTTACTAGAACACTAAAACAAGCAGAAAGCAGCACAATTAAATATGCCCATGGACATCGTGAAATATTATAAACAATTTTCGAATAACAGAAAAATGCTGCTTGGGAAAAGACCGTGGGCAAAATCAAAATCGCAGAAACAATGTTTCCATCTGTAGCGAACAGTCAAATCTCAAATGCAGACCTAGTGTTCCATATCCAGCACCCATTGTTCAGTATCTTGCATTTCCCATATGATTTTGAGATAATACTAGATCACATTCAAGAGTATAATCAGCGTTCCAACTCAGGCAAAAATTGGCATCAAACATTTTAAGAATTTATTTTCCAATTAAAAGTGAGAATTCTAGGAATTAATCAGAAGCAAGATAACCTATCTTTACATGTGATACAATGCAACTGTTAAAAGATATATCATCAACTATGCCTCTGAAAAGGAAAAAAAAAAAAACTAAAAAAGAAAAGGACCTTACAAAAAAAAGTTACTTCCCTTCAGTAACATTCTTTGTGGTGGATGCTTAATCTACCTGTAGATTTCTCAGCCTGTAAACCTATCCTGAAGCCACTCTGGCCCATAAACCCTTCTGTAGTACTTCTTCCACATTAGTATAAAGCACAGACTCCATTACAACATCGGTAGTCGAGAACCTGGTGACATCACTGGTGGTATGAGGTGCGCCCCACTGACTTTCCAGCATTAGTTTCCAGTCCATTTTTTCCGCACACACAAGGCAAAGGATAAGAACTTTATAATAAATATGTACAATTGAACATATGCTTAAGAGTACAGAAACAGTAATATCTGGCAAAAGTGTGCAGAGTTACTTATTTCTTCTAATAAAAAACCCTTTGCCAAAGAAGAGGTAGAACATTTTGCTTCTGCAGAATTAGCATGTACGCTCTCAATGGGCTCCTTATTCACTAAAGAATGAGAAAAATGGTAATGCCCAATGTAATACACATCAATCAAGGCCTTTTCCAAAGTGACTTCCCTTTCTGTTCCCTATCTAGCCACAGAAAGCTGGTCGTCACTACAGAAGTTTTTTGCTCTATGTAGAAAGTAACCAAAAGTTTTGATACAGCCTATGGAGCCTCTCTTCCTTCTTAGAAGGATGAGGAGGTGGATATAAAGAGGGAAGGGAAATGGAATGACCTAGGTGAAATGGGGTTACAACTTTAGGCAGAAAGGCAGGTATGGTCCTAAGTACCAACTTTTTATAAACAACAGACAAAGGGTGGATGAGCACTAAGTGCATCCAGTTCACTGGCACGTCACACTGAAGTAACAGCTTTCTAAAGTCAACAACCTTATATGACAACTATGTCAAATTTAAAACGGACAGACTGTCAAAAATCTTAGAAAAAAAAACTGAAGTCCCATGGCAGCCCTATAAAGGAAGTAGGTTGAAACTTACTTGTAAGACCTTATAAGAAACACAAAGCAATAGGTGATTTAAATAAAGATAGTTGGTCCAAAAGCCAGAGGAATGCTGATAAGGTGGCCAAGCAACCTCTGACCAGCTCTACAATACAGCCATATTATGTTGAACAGCAACCACAGAACATGAGCTCTAAAAAAAAATCCACTGTAATCAGAATACAAGTAACTAACTTGTTCCACCTTTTAGACAATATCATTTTGGGAGTCGGTGAGCAAACAGGATAATCAAACACTTCAGATAGAAACTGAAACAAAGCTAAATCTCGCCGCTCAATCTCCAGGAATGGAGGTATAGGCTTTAAAGTTTGGGCTGCAGAACTGGAACAGAAGATCCATCAGGAGATGAAGACAGAGATGTGGACACAGAGAATGGTTCAGGAGGTATACATAGCACACCCTTCTTCAATCTGAGGTCTTGGAGAATTTTCCTCAAAACCTGAGGAATCAAGGATATGGGAAGAAACGCGTAATGAAGTAGAAAGATCTATTCCATGTGGAATTCAACCACCAAGGCTCAATGCAACAGACAGTGAAGAGCACAGAACTTCAAGCAATGCATTTTGTCATGAGCAGCAAGTAAGTCCAACTGGGGGACGTCTCACTGGTTGAAGATGTACTGAATTACCTCCAGATAGAGACGTTTCTTATGGTCAGCACAGCTTAGCCAAATGAGGTTGTCTGTCCTGATATTCTGAAAACCTGCCAAATGGATCATCACTAGCAACATTTCGCCCAGTTGGTCTAGAGACCATAGACCACTAATCTCCAGATCCTTCAGAAGAAACCTTTATTGTGATCACTGTCAGAATATGTAAAGACAATCCCTTAGTTGTGCTGTTTTCCTCTTCCCCGCAAGCCAGGTCTGCTGCAACATCCTGGGAGTGATTCCATGTTGGGAATCACTGCTTGCAGAAGCATCACTGGAGAGACCTTGTGCTAAACTGCACATCTGACCAGTAGTATGCAAGATGGAAGCAGAAATAAATGTAAGAACTTCAGGACTGGAATTTGAGATAAGTCTCACAAGAACAGAATAATGGACTGAATAAGTCAAATCCTCAAGCTGGTGGGCAAGCTCAG
Organism: Pleurodeles waltl; assembly: GCF_031143425.1. NCBI lineage: Eukaryota > Metazoa > Chordata > Amphibia > Caudata > Salamandridae > Pleurodeles > Pleurodeles waltl. The sequence goes on along the minus strand of NC_090440.1, from coordinate 1,143,526,639 downwards.
AGATGATATCTCCAATACTTCTGTTATGAGTAGGAAATACTAAGTGGGCCTTACTTGAGATTTGGGTCTATTTGTAGAATAGCCCAAGTTGGACAGAAGAGATGTTGTGGTCTGCAAGTGACAAGACACCATCTCTCTGCTGAATGAGCTCACACAAGCCAATTGTCTAAACATGGAAATATTGAGATCCTTGCCCATCTAAGATGGGCCGCTACCACTGCCACCATCGATATTAAGGTGTGGTATTTACTCCAAAAAGACAAAACTAACTAGTGAGTAGTGAGAACCCAGGGCAGATACTTCCTGAGGGACTGTAGGATCAGGACATGGAAAATTGAGCCCCACAAGTCCAATTACACTTTCCAGTCTTGTACTTTCAGTGCCAAAAGTACCTGAGCCAAGGATGACATCCTGATTATCACCTTGCTGAGAAATACGTTCAAGGCCCTGAGGTCTAGGATTGGGCTGAAATAGCCAGCCTTTCCATGTTTTTTTTATTTATTTTTTTGTTTTTTACTTTTCGTTATTCACAATACAACATGAACTTTCCCAAAGCAGAAATCAAAGATGGGCCGCTACCACTGCCACCATCGATATTAAGGTGTGAAAGGGCCTTATTTGTTTTCCAGAGCGGGGAGGGTTGGTAAGGAATCTGTAGCTAGATAGAGTCTCAACCAGATAAGGTGTTACCAAAGGTAGTAACTTGTCCATCTGATAGAAGACCTCTAGCTGCAAATTCCTTACTTAAAACAAGTATCTAAGCAAAACCTCCCCAGAGGCGGGTTTGCAAATCATTTCACACCAAAGGTCCAACAGGATTGAACGGGCAAAATGCCCGTCCCAGTGGACCTGACTGTCTAGGCAGTAGTGCTTAGTAAACAGGTGTAGTGGGGCACAGATGTCCAGGACAAGGACACTGCACGCTAACACAGTGTTCACAGCCTTGGCTCTGGTGGAGTTAGCACGCAAGCCCTCAGGGGCTGATGCTTGGCCAATGTGTAGCAGTTCTTAATGCACAGGACAATCCATCGAGTGATGGAACTCTTCTGTTTGGCCATCCCATATTTTGGCCCCACCTACCCCATGAAGGGTTGATCGACCACCTGGAATTCTCTTGTGCAAAGAAGGTAGGACGACAGTGCTCTTTTGAGATCCAGATGATGGAGTCTCTCCTCCTCTTTGGAGTTGGAGCAAAGAACGTACACAGGACAATGTTCTGGCCTACATTTGATGGAGTCACAACCTTCAGAAAGAAGGAGGCACGTGTTCGGAGAGCCAGCTTATCGAGGTTGAAAGTGAAGTAAGGAGGGTTTTCAGAGACTGCTCGTTATTTGCTGGCCCTAGTTATGGCCACAAAGAAGGCAGTTTTTAAGTCAAGAGCCTAAAAGGGCTTAGCTGTGAAGAGGCTCAAACAGTGTATACATTAGAAAAGTGAGAACCAAATTGAGGTCCCACTGAGGCCTTATGAATGGTGCAGGGGGAAACATATGTTGCAGGGCTTTAGAGAACCTAACCACTATCTGTGATTTAAGAGAGAGGGTTGTTCCGGCAGCCACAAAAATGCCTAGCTGGCAGAAAGGTAATCATTAACTGCACTCAGAGCAGAGCCTGCTTGACCAAGGATAAGGCAAACAATAGAAGTTGAGATAAGGATGTAATAAGGGGCTCAATGTTGGGGAAAGCACTCCTTAACACAAACTTGTCCCGATGGCAAGCGTATCCTGACTTGGTGGAGGGACGTATGGCAGCCAGGATTACATTACAGACTTCAGGATGAAGGTCAAAAGCTGTCAACCGATGCCACTCAATCTCCATGCATGGATGTAGATAGTGCACAGGTTCGAGTGCAGAGCCATCCCCTGTTGTTCCTGTTGTTCCTGTTGTTCCGACATGAGATCCTTTCCAAGAGGCAGCCTCACTGGAGGATTGATGGTCATACTCAATGTAGGAAATTACCATCTTGCCTGGCATGTTACCCCCATTTTTACTTATGTGTCAGTTTGGTTTTGCCTGTCTCACTGGGATCCTGCTAGCCAGGACCCCAGTGCTCATAGTTTGTGGCCTAAATGTGTTCCCTGTGTGGTGCCTAACTGTATCACTGAGACTCTGCCAACCAGAACCTCAGTGCTTATGCTCTCTCTGCTTTTAAAATTGTCACTACAGGCTACTGACCATTTTTACCAATGCTGATTGGCACACTGGAACACCCTTATAAATCCCTAGTATATGGTACCTAGGTACCCAGGGTATTGGGGTTCCAGGAGATCCCTACGGGATGCAGCATTTCTTTTGCCACCCATAGGGAGCTCAGACCAATATTACACAGGACTGCCACTGCAGCCTGAGTGAAATAACGTCCACGTTATTTCACAGCCATTTTACACTGCACTTAAGTAACTTATAAGTCACCTTTATGTCTAACCCTCACTTATTGAAGGTTAAGTGCAAAGTTACTAAGTGTGAGGGCTCCCTGGCACAAGCCAAGGTGCCCTCACATAGTTCAGGTCAATTTCCCCAGACTTTGTGAGTGCGGGGCACCATTACACGCGTGCACTACATATAGGTCAATACCTATATGTAGTTTCACAATGGTAACTCTGAATATGGCCACGTAACATGTCTAAGATCATGAAATTGTCCCCCCCATGCCAAATATGGTATTGTGGTGCCAATCCCATGCATCCCCGGGGCTCCAGCATGGACCCTGGGTACTGCCAAACTAGCTCTATGGGGTTTTCACTGCAGCTACCACTGCTGCCAACCCACAGACAGGCTTCTGCTCTCCTGGGGTCTGGGCAGCCCAGTCCCAGAAAGGCAGAACAAAGGATTTCCTCAGAGAGGGTGTTACACCCTCTCCCTTTGGAAAAAGGTGTTAAGGGCCTGAGAGGAGTAGCCTCTCCTGGCCTCTGGGAATGCTTTGAAGGGCACAGATGGTGCCCTCCTTGCATAAACCAGTCTACACCAGTTCAGGGATCCCCCCCAGCCCCTGCTCAGGCACGAAACAGGACAAAGGAAAGAGGAGTGACCACTCCCCTGTCTATCACCACCCCAGGAGTGGTGCCCAGAGCTCCTCCAGTGTGTCCCAGACCTCTGCCATCTTGAATGCAGAGGTGTGAAGGCACAATGGAGGCCTCCGAGTGGCCAGTGCCAGTAGGTCACATCAGAGACCCCTCCTGATAGGTGCTTACCTGGTTAGGTGGCCAAGCCTCCTCTGAGGGCTATTTAGGGTCTCTCCTCTGGGTTTCTCTTCAGATAATGAATGCAAGAGCTCACCAGAGTTCCTCTGCATCTCCCTCTTCGACTTCCTCCAAGGATCGACCGCTGACTGCTCCAGGACGCCTGCAAAACCGCAACAGAGCAGCAAGATGGCTACCAGCAACATTGTAGCGCCTAATCCTGCCGGCTTTCTCAACTGTTTCCTGGTGGTGCATGCTCTGAGGGCTGTCTACCTTCACCCTGCACTGGAAGCCAAGAAGAAACCTCCCGTGGGTCGACGGAATCTTCCCGCTGCTAACATAGGCACCAAACTTCTGCATCACCGTCCTCTCGGTCCCCTCTCATCTCGACGAGCGTGGTCCCTGAAACACAGGAGCTGGATCCAAGTGACCCCGACAGTCCAGTGGTCCCTCTACCCAAATTTGGTGGAGGAAAGTCCTTGCCTCCCCAAGCCAGACAGTAATCCTGTCTACTGCGTGAACTGCAGCTGCTAGGGCTTCTGTGCACTTTTGCAAGGAATCCTTTGTGCACGGCATAGCCCAGGTCCCCAGCACTCCATCCTGCATTGCTCAACTTGCTGAATTGACCACCGGCTTCGTGGGACCCTCCTTTGTAGTGTTGAGACGACCGCCGTGCTCAGATTTCCTAAACGCCTGTTCAAGTGCTTCTGCGGGTGCTGTCTGCTTCTGCGTGAGCTCTCTGTGCTGCTAAGTGCCCCCTCTGTCTCCTCCTCCATGGGGAGACCTCCTGGTCCTTCCTGGGCCCAGACAGCACCCATTTTCTTCAAACGAAACCTTTGCAGCTAGCAAGGCTGGTTTGCGGTCTTTCTGCATGGAAACAACTCTGCATCCTCCAGCACGCCGTGGGGCATCTTCTGTGCAAAGGACCAGTTCCTTGCATCCTCCGTTGTTGCAGAATCTTCAGCTTCTTGCACCCAGAGGCAGCCCTTTTGCACCTTCATCCGGGGTTTAGTGGGCTCCTGCAACCCCCCACCCCCGCTTTCTCCCCCCCCCCCCCCTCCCGGACACTTTTGTGACTCTTGGACTTGGTCCCCTTCCTTTAAAGGTCCTCAGGTCCAGGAATCCGTCTTCAATACTTTGCAGTCAGTTATTGTCTTTGCAGAATCTCCTATCATGACTTTAGTCTGTTTCTGGGGAAGTAGGGTCACTTTACTCCTACTTTTCAGGGTCTTGGGGTGGGGTATCTTGGACATCCTTAGTGCTTTCTTACAATCCCAGCGACCCTCTACACACTACACTAGGCCTAGGGTCCCTAAGTGGTTAGCATTCCACTTTCTTAGTATATGGTTTGTGTTGCCCCTAGGCCTATTGCATCCTATTGTATTCTACAGTGTCTGCACTACTTCTCTAACTGTTTACTTACCTGATTTTAGTTTGTGTGTATATTTTGTGTATTTTACTTACCTCCTAAGGGAGTATATCCACTGAGATATTTTTGGCACATTGTCACTAAAATAAAGTACCTTTATTTTTAGTAACTCGGAGTATTGTGATTCTTATGATATAGTGCTATATGATATAGGTGTTATAGTAGGAGCTTTGCATGTCTCCTAGTTCAGCCTAAGCTGCTCTGCTATAGCTACCTCTATCAGCCTAAACTGCTAGAACACTACTGATCTACTAATAAGGGATAGCTGGACCTGGCACAAGGTTTAAGTACCATCAGGTACCCACTATAAGCCAGGCCAGCCTCCTACACTCAACAGCTGAGGACACCAGACTCACCTGGCCCAATCTGAAGCCACACAAACGAGTGACACAGTTGTTCTGGATCAGTTTCAAAACTTTGGCAGGAGTGTTATTGGTAGAAAGGCGCACAGGAGGCGCCAATAGAGAACTCCAAATGAGTCTCCCTTGAAATTCCAGCATGCAAAATTGCAGACATAGCGTGTTCTCTGCATTGGCTAATAGATGTAACAAAGGCTCTCACCACTGCTGAAAGAGACCTTGCACCACCTCCAGATGAAGACGCCATTTGTGATCTGCTAGGCATCTGCAGCTGAGTTTCTCTACAACAGTGTTCTGAGAGCTCACCTGGTGTTGAACCATCAGGGAAATGCCCTGCTGTTCCAACCATAGCTAGAGATGCTGGACCTCTTTACAAAGGGTCTACAAATTCACTGTTTGTTGCAATACCACAGGTCTGTGGTGTTGTTTGTGAACACCTGCACCAGTCCTCTCTTGATCAAAGGAAGAACGTCTTTCAGGGTCAAATGAATTGCTAGGGGTTCCAACATGTTGATGTGGAGCTCAGACTCTGCCGGAGCTATATGAGGCCTCTGAAATCCACCTCTCCTAAGTGGCCTCACTAGATGCATTTGTCACTACAGTGTGCTCCATCTGGAGAGAGGGATCTGTCACTGACTAATTTGTGGTTTATTAGCCACCCCTGCAGATCTTTTGCAGTCAGTTCCCTCCGAGATCGGACCATTTTGGAAAGATTTTCCAGATGCTGTGCCCACTGTGACTTCAGGTCCCCCTGCAGAGTCTGCATATGCCATCGGGAATGAGTAACAAACAGGAGGCCCTAAGGACCAAAAGAATCAGACTAAGCCACACCAAAATCCAGAATAAAGGCTGAAACATCAGAACTGTAGCCTCAATATCCTGGCCTAGCCGCTCATGATGAAAGGCCGAAACTGCATTGTGTCCAGATAGCTTCTATGAAAAGCAGCGTCTGAGAGGGAGTCAGGTGTGACTTTGGCATGTTGATAGTAAACCCTCACTAATGTAAGAGGTTTGCCGTAGTCTGAAGGTGGGTGATGACTGCCTGGGGCGAGTCTGCCTTCAACAGCCATTCGAAGTAGTGGAGTACTGAAATCCCCAACCACCGCCAAAGACCTGCAACCACGCCATCACTTTTGTGAATATCCAAGGGGCACTGGTAAGGCCAAAAAGGAGCATGGCGACTTAAAGTGCTGTTGGCCCACCATGAACTGCAGGTAATGTGTGTGGGCAGGCAGGAAGGGATGTAGAAATATGTGTCCTGCAAGTCCAGCTCTAACATCCAGCCTTCCAGTTCGAAGTCAAACAGGACTTGGGCAAGCATGAGCATTTTAAATTTCTCTTTCCTCAAGAAGAGTTTGAGAAGGCACAGATCTAGGATAGGACAAAGTCCCCTGTCGTCCTTTGGCATCAGAAAGTAGCAGGAATAATAACTACAACGAACTTCTGATACAGGCATCCTCTCTCTATGGCCCCCTTGGCTAAGAAAGCCTGCACTTCGTGATGGAACAAGGCAAGATGGTGCTCCGCCAGCCAACTGTACATGGGGGGTATAGTTGGTGGGGTATTCACAAAGTGGAGGGAGTAGCCCCTTCTGGATGAGCTGGAGAACTCAGCACTCTGAATATTACTGTCCGCCAGTAGGGCAAGTGATGGTGTATCCTGCCTCTAACTAGATGCATATGATGGTCGGAGAGCAAACTAAAGAGGCTTGGAGGCAGCACCTGACAGGGGAGTGGTGGACTGACTCAATCACTGGCTACTTGTCCCACAACATCTGTAGGACCCGTGCACTCAGCCAAGAAAAGGCTGGGAAGCCTGTTGGCCATGGTGGCTGAGGGGTTAAGGATGTGGTTTGGAGACCCAATCCATGGTCACAAAAAGGATGGAAGGCAGACTGGGGTTAGCAAAGAGGCGATAAGCAATCCCAGGGACCTGGCCACAGCTCTGCTGTCCTTGGAGCGCTCCAGCACTGTAAGCCACCTTCTTTCCAAAGAGATGAGAGCCATCAAAAGGCATGCCTATGACCAAAGACTGGGCACACCACAAAAGACCAGTTATTTTCAGCTAGGTATGGTGACACAAGGCCACTGATGAGAAATCGCTTTGCCAACAAGTCAATTGTGTCATGCCTGAACTTTGCTGCATCTTGCCTGGCAGCAATAGCCTGAGTGGTATGGCTCGGGGACCTCCTCCAAGACTATAGGCAGCACTTGCGTAACAGAGTTCCATAATGTATGAGAATAATGGCCCAAAAGGCATACAGTGTTCACTGATCATAGTGCTAACTTGGCAGAAAAAAAGCATTCTCTTGCCAAAGGTGTCTAGCCACTTGAATCCCCTATCTGGTAGAATGGTAGGGAACACGCCGGGTTGATCCTGGAAGTGGATGCTTGGACTACCAAGTCCTGTGGGATGAGGTGTTGGGTGAGGAAACTGAGGTCCGCAGCATCAGGGCGAAGGAGGTGGGCAACTATAACTGTCTCAATGAAAGACCAGAACAGTATCTGGTGAATTGTTCAAACCACTGGCATCTGCCAGATCCTCGTACTAGGTGTCTTCTGTGTTGTCAAAGGGATGTTGGTAATCATGAGGGTCCTCTAACCCCTTCCAATTGTCACGCTCTCCAGGCCTGTCAAACAAAAAAGGGACTGACTCAGACTTGGGAAGCATGGACCTGCTTGGCATCAGAGACGGCATTGGGCATCACTGATCCAGCTCCGTATCAAATTTGGGTATAACAATGCGGCCCAAGCCCCCAGAGGGCACCGGTTGCATAAGGAGGGGTGTGGCCTCACCAGTAACGTTGCTCCATATCCAAGGGGTCCAAATGGCACCGAGGGTGAACTCGCCAGTGCAGAACCAGTGGGGTCCCTCCCACACCCATGTCAACCAAAGGCGCTCCAGAGGGGTCGCACTGCCCAAATATGAAGTGCAGAGTAGCTCCAGCTCCAGGAAACTCTGGGAAGTGCAGAGTTGTTCTTGGCACAGGCTCCACTGCAGAGCAAGGTATAGAGAGCCAATGCTCCCACACCAGGCCTGAGAATTTGGACAGACGAGGAGGAGATGAGCACTTACATTTCTTAGACAACTTCAATTTGGACTTATCAGAAGATCGATACGACTGTCTGGAGCATCTCCATGAGCAATCCCTGAACCTTCTCTTTGACCTGGAATGAGAATGGCATGGAGTCAACCGACATCGGGTGACAAGGGGCTGGAGGGACCATTCCCCCAGTGCCTTTGGATTCATGACAAGGCAAATCTTGTAAGTTTTGGAGTCGTGGCTGAGCTCCAGACACCAAAGGTAAACCAAATATCGGTCTCCAGAGAAATCTGCCTGTGACGGGCACCACATGGTTTAAACCCAGTGGACTTCTTGGGAGACATCCCTAGCACACCAGGAGATGGAAATCTCAAAAAGGCCTGGACAAACGATGAGACAAAAGAAATGTCAGTCACAAAATAATGGGTTTAGCTCTCTCCAGATCTGTGCTTCTGCGCCACCTGGTGTGGAAATGAAAAAAACTAACTGGGCGTGAGTGCCACCTATATAGGCAACAGGCAAATGACTTCTGGTGCAGAAAACACATTTCCCGATCCAGTCTAACTAGGGAAAATTGTAACATAAGCAATCTGTGGCTACAAGTCTCTATCAGATGTGCTCTGTGGCAAGAAAGATCCCTCATGGTAGAGTGGCCTGAAATCAATCTTACCCACATCAGAAGGATCAGCGAGACTGGAGTCCGAGCTCGCCCCCCTACACAGGCACTGGAACTGCAGCGGCTGCCTCTGGTAAGTCTTTCAGACGTGGCCCAGGTGGGCTGCAAAAGGCTGTCCTCGAGCTTCTCACACGCAGCCCTGAAGCGGCCAGGGGTGCTCAATGCTCCTCCAAGCTGGTAAAGTTATTTAGCTCGTCCCAAAGGTATTTGGGGGGGACCTCAGTAATGGCTTAGGCCTTCAAGGGTTACCGCAAAGGCCTCTCTCCTTCGATGCTGAACTCAACCAGATCACATTTCTTGCTTGGTCTCAGTGGCCCCTATGGCATATAGGGTCACAGTTCCTCCACTGCACAATGGCCCGAACTGATCTGCATCAAGGCTCTCTTCACAGTGCCCGCCACCCACCCACCTCCCCGACACACGGTATCTCAGAATTAACCTGTGTACAGGGGATTATCTGTTCGGTGCAGCAACGATCACAGCTCACTTCACAGTGGCCCTCCCCTGGCACAAAAGGGTCACCAAATTCCCCTGCACAAGGGCATCAACCCTCTCGGTGCAGCAGTCATCTTCTATCCGCTTGCCAGAATACCACAGTGGCCCTGCTCCCTTCAATGCTCTCAAAGAGTAAACTGGTTTTGACAAGCAGGCAGGCACTAGCGCTCCAGGGAAGATGGTCTTGAACTCCCTGGATGAGGTCTCCTCACCCAGCTGGGAGACGAGAAGTTGTCTACAGGCAGATGTCTTGAGGAGATTCTCCTCACACAGCCCAACTGGCTTCTTGACTGTTGACATTTTTTGGAGTCTCAAGCTCCCCTTCTTATAGTTTGAGTCTTTGACATTTACGTTGGGGGTCTGCTTCCTTTTGAAGTGCCCACTCCTCTCTTCCTCCTGAAAGCAGTATGGCACTGCAGCAACAACTTCAAATTTGATAGCCCCACAACACATGCCATGGGAGCGATTACAGGCTCACATCTGGATATGAGCTGCGTTGTATGTATATCAAAAGATTACCCCAGGGCCTTACACCTACTCTATATCAGTCTCATCTCCTTCTTGAGATGCTCCCAGGGCCCCTTCCCTGTGAACTCTCACTCAATCCAAGAGCACCCTTTGAAGTGTGCTGGAGAGCTTGGCTCTCCCTTCCTCAAGCGTGCCCCACCCAGCTTACAGGAATGCAGCAAAACACAAATCTGTCTTTGGTAATTCCTTTACCTTCTCTGCAGTACATCTCTAAGAATGGAACCCAGTCTTCCATGTATTTTATCATTCACAGGCACGCATACATGCACGCATACACCAAAGCGCATGTACATGCACACTGCACAGTACTACATCCTTTATGCATTGTACCACTCACAGCACACATACACCTAACACATAGAGATCACACATGTACTCTGCAGCACTACACACCAAACGGATGTAGGCCAAGGGTGAATTAAGCACACAGAGGTGGACGTTTAAATGAGTGAACCTGCAGGCCTCACTCCAGTGACACAGGTAAAAAGGATCCATTTGTTCCTACAGATCACTATACGATATCCTGCCACCAATACTGCTGTTCTATTATTACTGTTGTGAAACTGTACTTCAGTGTCTCCGTGCTGTAGCTCTATAACAAATAAAACATTTTTATAAAAAGAAAAAAAACTCTGGTAGAGCAGAGCAGGCTTCTAAAGCCCTTATGGTGCAGCACATGCTGGTAAAATTGAAGAACCTTTCAGCAGAGGAAATTTCTGCAACTTGCACAACGGTATAAGTAGAAATGCCAAGAAGGCAAACCAGACCACTGAGGCTGCATGGAATCTGTTGATTTCTTTTGTGTAGTGCTGCAGAAGATCCTACATTCTAAAATAAGATGAAAACAAGAAGGACAGAGGTGACAGTCTCAAAGGTGTGTAGGAATGCCAGTATAAAAATCAAAGCTGGGATTGCAAGCAAATATTGTTTACTAAGTATTGCATTCAAGACACTCAATTAAAACATGTCTTTTAGGTTACCTGTCAACATTTTCTGTTGTCAGAAACAGCCAACAGTAATACGATTTAATAGGAGAGATTGCATTTTAGAGTCCTATGCAATGGTAAACCACAGACACTCATTTACAGAGATTCACTCATTTTTCAATTTGTAAATAAAGAGTTTTTTTGTCACACAGATACCTCTCCTCCATCTTGTGCAATGGTTCACTTATGTACACGACCATTTGCCTCTCTTGCCTCACTTACTCTTTAATTGTGTCCATCACGTCCTTAAAGTCCTAGAATCTCAATAAAAGTTTAAGATAAAATACACAGTTATTTTTTATTTTATGAATCAAAATCCTAAGTGGTGTAAATATATTACCATGGCCATTTTGCTAAGAATTAGTGCACTATAAATCACACTTCATGTGCTGTGGGAGCAATGTACCTTTCAAACATCTGAACTATGCCGCAGTGTGACTCTAAATACCTCCATCCCACTTCTTCTATAATATTGATGTGGGACATCGGTGCTTTGAAAGGTAAAAAGCAGCAGGAAATAATTTACTAACTGTCAACAGACAAAGTACTTTCACCAAATATCTTCAAAGCTCATTCTGCATCAACCCACTCCAAATATTGTCCTATAAGCATGTTCATGCACTGGTAGTTTCAAAAGCATAAAACTTCTCAAAATATTTATTTTTTTAAATTCAGCCAAGGTCACCAAGATCTTGAAAGACCAATCTGTGAAAAAGATCCCCTTAGGCAAGGAGAAGAACATTAAAGAAAACTGAAATCTACTAGACCCCTCATATACTGTAATCTTAGACACCAATTCAATGTGAATGCCTGTACATTTGTAGGACTATGCCCAAGGACTAATTATGCTGCACGATCGTATGGAAGGAGATTCTTTACTCATTGAGTAGTTGAAGGTCATGGTAAATCACTTCAGGGTCTGAGGAGTAACTGGGATATGCTCGAGATTAAAACGTTTTGCGAGGCTATTTACACTTTCAAGTCAGCATGTGAGGAGGGAGAAGACCTCCACCTTTGCAGTGCTGGAAGCTAACACCTAATTTTATTGCCCTTTTTAACTATAATTTAGAGACTTAACTTGTATATTTTTAACTTGACATTTCGTAGCAAAATATATAGTCTATATCCCTGCTTAACCTTACACTTCCTAATCTGTTTAGTAGAAAGCAACAGCTGTTAAGCAAACAGAACAAATAAAACACAAAGTAATGAGGAGCAAAAAAGCCAGGAACCTGAAAATCCCAGGTTTCCTAATGCACTCTTAAGCAAATATCCGTAGTCCTCAAAACAGCCACGTGTTATAGGAGACACTACTATAACTATGAAAGGAAAAGCTTTATAAAGATCCCACTGATGACCTCTCTTTTTATATCTCTGGTTGTCCCGAGACCTAAACAAAATAATAAGTCAAAGAAGGCTATAAAGGTTTCTTTCTACTTTTCATAAAAGTGATCTGGAATGCATGAGGATAATCAAATAGCATGTGAATCACGGACAGATTGTGACAGTCTAGTCAACTGATGCACCTGCAACCTACCCTACTGCATCCCTAAATTTACAAACCGTAATCCCCAATTCTAACACCACTGCAGGCGCCCTTCCCCTGGTTTGCTATTATGACCATAGTATTTTAAATTTGCAACAAAACATGTACTGCAGAGACAGACGGGCAAGGTTTAATTGTTTATCCTAATTCAAAAGGTATTCACCAACAGCAAGAACTATAATATGCAGGCTCTCCATTACAACAGTCGCCATTCGGCTCCAACTTTAGGAGATAAAATAACAACAACCCAGATTCTAACACAGCATACCAGTCCCCTAGTTTCTTCCGAAAATCATTATGCCAAACGAAACATACCTGAGCTCCTGACTTTCTTCATTAAGTAGAGACAGAAGATCCCACGCCAGTTTCTGATGGCTGTCATCGACCCGAAACTTGTTATAGTGTTTAACATGCTGTAGCATCAGTTGATCCAGACACTCCAGAGCCTTGTCCTGAACAGTGCTTTCTGTGTCTACAACCACTGGTACTACACCAGTCAACCATGCTTTTTGCATAGTAACATTCTGTTGATGAGCCTGTTGACAGAAGCAATGGGTAGAAAGTAGAAATAAATGATACGTTTTAAGTTTGGTCGAGAGGCAGTTTTAAACAAAAGATACCAGTCAAGGTAAAACAAATGATAGTAATTGTCAGGTGTTGAGTAAGTCTTGCACAATAATCCTATTACTTATATGCTTCAAAGTGTGAGAAAGTGTGTGAGAGTGTGTGTGTGAGAGAGAGAGAGATAGAAGGAGAAAGAGACATAGAAGGAGAAATACAGAGAGAGAGAGTTTTCTCCATGCAATTTCCCATAAGAATTTTAGACATCTAAAGCGCTAAGTGCTGAACAGAACAGAATTACACCAAAATTGTCAGTAAGCCAGATCTGATCAAGAAAAATCTCGTTCTGCTATTTGGTGTACATCCATTCAGTTTTGGCGTTATTGAAGAAAAAAGATTTTTGTGTATCTAGGGATGCGGGGTCTGTGGTTCCCAGAGTTCTCAAAATTAATTCTGATTGGCTGCTACCACTTCAACAAGGAAGTGGTGGGAGCCCTCTTGGGTCTTAGACTCAGCCAGATTCCAAGAAAAAAAGTAAAAAACAAAACCAGAAGAGGGCAAGGTAGGAATACCCTGACCCACTTATTTTTTGTTTTAAAAATTTCCCACAAATTTGTGGTGGATCCATGGGAAAATTTGAAACAAAAAAAGGCAAGCATGATTTCCTGCGCTTTAAAAAAAAAAATTTTTTTTTGCCCTCTGGGTGGGTCAGGTCCCAGGGGTAATTGTTTGTTTATAGAACAGGGGAGTGGGGCATATGTGGCCCCGCTTCCCTGACCGATTTAGGTTTCAGGAACGCCAACCTCCGGGGCCCAGCCGTGCTTGCGAGTGTGCCACACTCACAGAGCCATTAATGCCCCTGGGGACCCAATCCTCCACAGCCGGCTATAGCTGTATCACGAGGCGCCCACCCCTGGGAGATAGCGGCTTACCTTGACAACACTGGTGAGGGGGGAAGGAAACCTGTGTTTGCTCTCATTTGTGGGCGCAATTTTAAAGCTCCTGCCACATGAGAGTAAACAGTAAGTCCACTCCGAATGCACAGGAGCATGTAAAATGCACCTGCCCTCTGGGAGCGGACTTTTCACCTATGGGCAGGGAAACAGATGATAATATTGCTCCCGGAGAGAGCAGCATTTTAGTCTGTCCCCTGTGGGCTGGAGTAATGCTGTCTCTCTCTGGAGGCAGAGAGCCTGATGGGCCAGCACGGCATTGGGGCTCCCCCTGCTGCCCACAACAGTAATGATGTGGGTGCCCTGGGTGGGCTCCAGGGCATCCACCAGTTGCTGGCCAGAATCCAGGGGATGGGGTCCCTAGTGACGAAATCGGCCCCAGGAGAGGGGGAGAGGGGTGTGGTGCCCCTCCCCCATTTTCAATTGGCCTGGTTCTCAGGGCCAATATTTGCCTGGGGAGGGAGGTTGTGTGGCCCCTACCCCTTCGTAATATGACCAGGCTCCAGGAGATGGGGTCCCTTGGGCCACAATTGGCCTGGGGAGGGACCCTGTGTGCCCCCACCCCTATAAATTAAGCAATAGGCCCAGGGAGATGGGGTCCCCAGGGTCATATACAGCCCAGGGATTGGGGCCACTTACCCCCACCCCTACAATCCTACGGCAGGCCCTAGGGGATGGTGTCCTGAAGGCCAACATCGGCCAAGGGAGGGCGGTAGCATGCCCTAAGGTAAATGTAAATCGCACCCTCCCCATGCACTGATAATTACTCCACATATTACATCAGTTGTGACATCTACTGACACAATTGATAGCTCTGCCATTTATTCTCAATAAAATTACTGATTAGAAAACTGTAATGAATCCGTTAATATACTGACTGTTCCTACTGCAAGGTGAAAAACGGTTTGATTTTATGAGACTAGGCTAAATTAATTGGCCCATGCTTCTACATCGCTAATGATGTGATGTCTGTCATTTACTGGATTCAATACTGGGCCTTTTTCTACTAGTAGAATTAAGTATCAACTGCTTCTTGATTTAGCTAACACCTGTTTCTATAAGCAGAAGTTGTACACGGCCATCAGGATATTCGACAAGAAATCCGTGTTGCATCTAAAAAAATAAAAAGAAAAGTTTAGCAGTGGCCCATTTGGGCCTGGTGAACCAAATACAGCTCTTTTAAAATCGCCCCATAAGATCAGTGCAACCAAATTCTGTATCAATGTTGCTGAGAAATAAGCTGGTGCCACCTTCCGGAGTGGACACTGTTGGACCTAACATCCTTGCCGTGGTTTCCCGCCTTTTTGCCTCTACTTTCTGTATTTTTGATTGAATGCTGGACTGTATTTTTGCTGGTTTTTGATACTCAGGTCATTTTTTATCACTGCTGAACAGTGGTAAAGTATTAGTGCTCCCTGTGTAAATTGTGATTATGATTGGTTATCCCTGACTGGCATATTTGATTTACTAGTAAGTCCCTAGTAAAATGCAATAGAGGTGCCCACGGCATGTAAATCAAATGCTACGATTGGCCTCCAGCACTGATTGTGCCACTCACAAGTAGCCCCGTAAACATGTCTCAGACCTGCCACTGCAGTGTCTGTGTGTGCAGTTTTCCACTGCCAATTCGACCTGGCAAGTGTATCCCCTTGTCAGGCCCAAACCTTCCCTTTTACTACATGTAAGGCACCCCTAAGTTAGGCCCTAGGTAGCCCATGGGCAGGGTGCAGTGCAAGTTCAAGGTAGGACATGTACTGATGTGTTTTACATGCCCTAACAGTGAAATACTGTTAAGTTCAGTTTTACTGTTGCAAGGCCTATCTCCCCCGTAGGTTAACATGGGGATTGCATTTAAATATCTTTTAAGTGAAGTTTCCGATTGGGAGCAGATAGAGATTTAGAGTTTGAGGTGGCTGAAATCACAATTTAAAAAATACATCTTTTGGTAGAGTTAGTTTTTAGATTGTCTGTTTGAAAATGCCACTTTTAGAAAGTGGGCATTTTCCTGCTTAACCATTCAGTGCCTCTCCTTGGCTGCTGAATTCACATCTGGATCAAATTTACAGTTGGGCTGTTTGTGAATTCACTCTAGACAGTGACACAAAGGGAGCGGAGGCGTGTTCTGCTTATCCTGATGAGTCTACCTGAGCTAGACTGGAAGGGAGGAGCCGACACCTGCACTTGCAAGGGCTGTGCCTGTCCTCTCACAATACAGTCTCCCACCCCCTAGAGTGTGTCTGCGGCACGGCAAGGAAGAGGCAGGGTCTTGTGCACTACAAAAACTTTCCTTTGAAGTTTGCCTACTTCAAAGGCAGAAATTAGTATAAGTATTCGACTGCTGACACCCCAGCCCCCCTCCCCCCCCCAAAAAAAAAACACCCTCCCCACCCAAACTTTGGAACACTTCTGGATCAAGAGGAAACTCTGCCAAGGAGAAGAGCTGAAAAGTTGTGAGGAGAAATACTGCCCCTTTACTGTGACCTGCAGTTACTGCTTCTGCCTCAGAGAAGACAAAGATTAGACTTTGCTGTGTATCTGGATTGTGTATATTCTCCAAGGGTTTGGACTGAGCTTGCCTCCTGTTAAGAAGTCTCAGAGACATCAAAGACTTCATCTGTCAGCACCTAGGCTCTCTTGCTGAGATCCCCTTACTTGCCATGTAGTGCCACATCCAGTATCTGGGCCCCTGGAAGGAGAAGCTGGCAGAACAAAAGTGAAAATCCATGCACCAGAGCCGAGCGGCAGAAAAATCCTTGCAGAGCCGGTAAAAACGACACCGTACTGGCTCAGTGCGGATTCATCGCTGCTGTGCATTTGGATTTTCCCTGCATCGTCTCTGGGCGCCAAAATCTTCAACATCACCACATGGACCCGAGTCTGCTGGTCCGGAAACAGACGCATCCCTTCCCTGCGAGGAAAGAATCGGCGCATCGCTTACCTGGAGGAGAAAATAATCGATGCACGGCCTCACTTGCGGGTAAGGAATCTGACATAGGTTCACCCGTGTGGCTTTATTTTTGATGCATACCAGGTACTTTTTGCTACAACAACGTATTCATTGATTTCTATGGATTAAGACTCTCTTTACTTTAAAAATTCATATCTTTGCTTGTTTATGTGGGATTCTTGTTGTTTTGGTTGTGCTGGATTTAAATAAATATTGGCTATTTTTCTAAATAGGTGTGGAGTTCTGTTATGGTGTTTTCACTGTGTTACTGTGTGTGTTTGGGCACATACTTTACAGATTGCCTCTGAGATAAGCCTGACTGATTGTGCCAAGCTACTAAGGGGGTGAGAGCATGAGTTATCTGAGCTGTGTATCTCCCTTACCCTGATTAGAGTGAGAGTCCCTACTTGGACAGGGTGTGAACTGACTGCCAACTAGAGACCGAATTTGTAACAAACACTATTGATGGAAATGTTTCTGAAGTCAGTCTAATTCCTGGGGGAATTCAAAATGTGCAGAATGCGTAAACCCTATTTAAACAAGAGTAATCTTCAGTTAGAAATACCAATCACAAAGGAAGTGTTCCCTCAAAATCTGGGAAAAGTTATTAAACATCTACTCCCAAAAAGGTGGTTGCATAAGCATCATCAAGACCAGATGAAAATTCCCTAACTCAGAGAGGAACCACTGTTTTATGAACAGCCATACTACAATGAGAACTCAAAAGGAGTCATCAGATGAGGCAAGGAGTGAAGAAATAAAGGAAATCATCTTTTATATCCTACCCTATATAAGTTTTTAGGGAAAGTAACTTATTTCAGCAACACTCTTTCTGGTGGACACTACTATAGCTACCTGATGTCTCACTCTTGGAAAATCCCAGTCGCCAATGTGGATAAGGAAACTCTTCAATAGGCCTCCCATAGTGAGTTTGTTTGGCGGGGAGGCACAATGTGCTAACTCCATCTCAGCATTGTATGCAGACCTTTATGACGACACGTAAGCCACAAAGCGCCATCAGTGTAATGACATCAGTTAACATCTAATTTATTTCAAAAGCTTTCAAGTCAACTGGATGAGAGTAATGCCCATAAGAAGATCGTATCCACCAGAAACAGTGGTACCAAAGGTAAGTAACTTTTTCTTCTGATGGATACTACTGCCTGCAGATTCTCCACGTTTTAAACAGATACCTGAAGCAGACGTGATGATACAGGGCCCAGGTCCAGATTCACAGAACTTCTTGCGGCAGAAATGAGAGATGGGTGTGGTCCTCTGTGATCACTCTTGTCACCGCAGGGAAAGAGTAAAATAGCATTCCTTGCAGAAGGTGGCATCTCGCACTGCACCAACGCAGATCCGCTGTAATGCTGTTGGAGATCTTGATGCAGCTTTGGAGATCTCAACTGTGTTGCAGTCACTGCCTGTGGAAGCACCACTAGAGGGCCCTCATATGCCAGTGTGCATGGGTGATCAACAGAATGCAAGAGGCTAGCTAACTGAGCAGGTATAAAACAGTCAGGACAAGAATGATAGTTCCATCCTGAAGGCTGAATATGGTGTTTAGAACTGCCCCTATAAACAGGATGTGCTGTGGAAAACCCAGGTCAAAACACAACTGGGTTTGTTACCTGCAAGATGCAAGTCACCATCCCTGGAAAGCTGGCTCTAATGAGCCAGTAGTCAAGGTAAGGAAATATTAGGATGCCCAGCTGTCTGATATGGGCCACAACCAATAACATCATTTTTGTGAAGACTTGAGGCGCAGAATTGAGGCCAAATGGAAGTGCAGCAAACAAGTAGTACTCAGCTCAGACAGTGGAGATACTACCCATTTGGATGTAGGATGTGGTTAAGGAAGTAGGCATTCTGCAGATTGACCAACACCATCAAACTTTCTGCTTCCAACTCAAGTGGAACCTGAGCAGGGATAGCATTTTGGACTTTTTTATTTTGGAGAAACAAGTTCAAAGCCCTTAGGTCTAGGATAGGTTGTAACCCGCCATCTGTTTTGGGGGATCAGAAAGTATCAAGAATAGCATCCTTGACCCAGTCCCTGCTTTGGAACCAACTCTACTGCATCCTTTAGGAGTTGGCACTGGATTTCCTATTGAAAGACAAACAGATGAGCTGGCCGGAGATGAATGGGAGGAGGTGTGTGTCGAAAGGGTGAGGCATACCTCACTTTCTCAATTTGCAAGAGCCAAATGGTCTGTAGTGGTGTTCCTTTATGTCTGTGGAACAAAAGATACCTTACCTCCAACTGGTTGAATTTGCTTGGGCTGGGTGGAACTTTCCTGAGGTGGCTGAAGAAGGGTAGGAGGAATGAGAGACAGGAAGACATGGTAGGGTTTGTTGCCATCCTTTGCCTCACCTACTATGTTTTTAGATCGGATTTGCCTGTTATTTCTGTCGCTGTTGTGTGGCGTACTGCTGACAGCCTCGAAAGAAGAAGCCCCTGCTGAAATCTCCAAGCTTCCGAAATTTCTGTAGTACCTGGCTTAAGACTGAAAACCAAGAGAATTGGCTGTGCCCTTTCTATCTTTGCATCTCTTTAACAGTCTGTTTTAGCACCAAATAGACAAGACCTCTCAAAAGGAAGGTTTAGATCCTGTCCTGTGAAAAGAAAGTTTCAAAATCAAGCCTAGTGACGTAGGGAGACAGATGTTACCATGGCTCTTGCAACTGAGTCAGCAGAATGTAGGCCAGATTGAATACCCTGTTTTGGAGCTGCCTGATCATTCTCAATCAGCTTCGTAAAATGGATCTGAAATTCATTCAATAGAGTAAGAGTGGCTACTTGTGCCAAGTCCAGTACAACATTAAATTATCAGCCAAGCAATTAAGAGGCATTGATGGACTTGAGAGCCATGCTCCCTGCTCTAAACATCTTTTTAGGTGAACTGCTCCATTTTCTTCGATTCCTAATCAGATGGAGTGGAGGGAACAGACCCTCGATTCAGCTTAGATGGCCAAGAAGCCTGCATGACTGGGCTCTCGAGAGATGGATGTCTAAAAGAAAATCAAAATCTCCTGGAGCTGGTTTATAGCACCAAACAATCATTTGTGAGACATCAGTAGAAGTGGTCTGCTTTTCCCATATGGCGAGTTGTGTTCTGTCAGGGCTTCACTAAACAGAAGCAATGGTTCTGCCGTGAGTGAGCTGTAATGAAAATGTCACTTACCCAGTGTACATCTGTTCGTGGCATCAGTCGCAGTAGATTCGCATGTTCTGCAATAGCTCGCCATCTGGTGTTGGGCCGGAGTGTTACAAGTTGTTTTTCTTCGAAGAAGTCTTTCGAGTCACGGGACCGAGTGACTCCTCCTTTTGTCTCCATTGCGCATGGGCGTCGACTCCATCTTCGATTGTTTTTCCCCGCAGAGGGTGAGGTAGGAGTTGAATTGTAGTAATAGTGCCCATGCAATGGAGTGACTAAGTATGCACCTATTTAAGGTTGAGATGATACATATATAAATAATTGAAGGTAACTTCCAAACTGCTACAGGCTCCCGGGGAGGCGGGTGGGCACATGCGAATCTACTGCGACTGATGCCACGAACAGATGTACACTGGGTAAGTGACATTTTCAGTTCGATGGCATCTGTCGCTGTAGATACGCATGTTCTGCATAGACTAGTAAGCAGTTATTTCCCCAAAAGCGGTGGATCAGCCTGTAGGAGTGGAAGTAGTCTGAAATAATGTCCTTAATACGGCTTGACCTACTGTGGCTTGTTGTGCGGATAACACGTCTACACAGTAGTGCTTGGTGAATGTGTGAGGCGTAGACCATGTGGCTGCCTTACATATTTCTTGCATTGGGATGTTTCCTAGAAAGGCCATGGTAGCACCTTTCTTTCTGGTTGAGTGTGCCCTTGGTGTAATGGGCAGCTGTCGTTTAGCTTTAAGGTAGCAGATTTGGATGCATTTAACTATCCATCTGGCTATACCTTGTTTTGAAATTGGGTTTCCTGCGTGAGGTTTTTGAAATGCAATAAAGAGTTGTTTAGTCTTTCTGATGTTTTTTGTTCTGTCAATGTAATACATTAATGCTCTTTTGACATCTAATGTATGTAGTGCCCTTTCAGCTACGGTATCTGGCTGTGGAAAGAACACTGGAAGTTCCACTGTTTGATTTAGATGGAACGGTGAAATAACCTTTGGCAAAAATTTAGGATTGGTCCTTAGGACGACTTTATTTTTGTGTAGTTGTATAAAAGGTTCCTGTATTGTAAACGCCTGAATCTCGCTTACTCTTCTTAGGGAAGTAATGGCGATGAGAAATGCCACCTTCCAGGTTAGGAACTGTATGTCGCAGGAGTGCATGGGTTCAAAAGGTGGACCCATAAGTCTAGTTAGGACAACATTTAGGTTCCATGAAGGAACAGGTAGTGTTCTTGGTGGTATAATTCTCCTAAGGCCCTCCATGAATGCTTTAATGACTGGTATCTTATATAGGGAAGTTGAATAGGTAGTCTGCAGGTATGCAGATATTGCTGCAAGGTGAATCTTAATGGAAGAGAAAGCTAGGTTAGATTTTTGTAAGTGAAGCAAGTAACCCACTACATGTTCTGGAGTTGTGTGTAATGGTTGTATTTGATTAATATGGCAGTAGCAAACAAACCTCTTCCATTTACTTGCATAGCAGTGCCTGGTGGATGGCCTTCTGGCTTGTTTTATGACTTCCATACATTCTTGGGTAAGTTGTAAGTGCCCGAATTCTAGGATTTCAGGAGCCAGATTGCTAGATTCAGCGATGCTGGATCTGGGTGTCTGATCTTTTGGTTGTGCTGTGTCAACAGATCTGGCCTGTTGGGCAATTTGATGCAGGGTACCACTGATAGGTCTAGCAGCGTTGTGTACCAGGGTTGCCTTGCCCAAGTTGGTGCTATCAATATGAGTTTGAGTTTGCTTTGACTGAGTTTGTTTACCAGGTAAGGAAGGAGAGGGAGAGGAGGAAAAGCGTAAGCAAATATCCCTGACCAGTTCATCCATAGGGCATTGCCTTGGGATTGTTTGTGTGGGTATCTGGATGCGAAGTTTTGGCATTTTGCGTTCTCCCTTGTCGCAAACAAGTCTATCTGAGGTGTTCCCCAGAGTTTGAAATAAGTGTTCAGAATTTGGGGGTGAATTTCCCATTCGTGGACCTGTTGGTGATCTCGAGAGAGATTGTCTGCGAGTTGATTTTGGATCCCTGGTATAAACTGTGCAATTAGGCGAATTTGGTTGTGAATTGCCCAATGCCAAATTTTTTGTGCTAGCAGGCTTAACTGCGTGGAGTGCGTCCCCCCCTGCTTGTTTAGATAATACATTGTTGTCATGTTGTCTGTTTTGACGAGAATGTATTTGTGAACTATTATTGGTTGGAAAGCTTTTAGTGCTTGAAAAACTGCTAGAAGTTCTAGGTGATTGATATGCAGTTTTGTTTGATGTACGTTCCATTGTCCTTGTATGCTGTGTTGATCGAGGTGTGCTCCCCACTCTGTCATGGAAGCATCTGTTGTTATTACGTATTGTGGCACTGGGTCTTGGAAAGGCCGCCCCTTGTTTAAATTTATGTTGTTCCACCACAGAAGCGAGAGGTAAGTTTGGCGGTCTATTAACACCAGATCTAGAAGGTGACCCTGTGCTTGAGACCACTGTGATGCTAGGCATTGTTGTAAGGGCCTCATGTGCAGTCTTGCGTTTGGGACAATGGCTATGCATGATGACATCATGCCTAGGAGTTGTAATACCATCTTTGCCTGTATCTTTTGTGTTGGATACATGCGTTGTATGATGGTGTTGAAATTTAGAATTCTTTGTGGACTTGGAGTGGCTACTCCCTTTGATGTGTCTATTATGGCTCCTAGGTATTGTTGTACCTTGCGCGGCAGAATGTTGGATTTTGTAAAGTTGACGGTGAACCCGAGTTTGAAGAGGGTTTGTATGATCTGATTTGTGTGATTTGAGCACTGTATGAACGAATGGGCCTTGATTAGCCAGTCGTCCAAATATGGGAACACATGTATTTGCTGCCTTCTTATGTGTGCAGCGACTACCGCTAGACATTTGGTAAAGACTGTTGGTGCGGTTGTTAATCCAAAAGGCAGTACCTTGAATTGGTAATGTATTCCTTTGAATACAAACCTTAGGTATTTCCTGTGCGATGGGTGTATTGGTATATGGAAATAAGCATCCTTGAGGTCTAAAGTTGCCATGTAGTCGTGTAGTTTTAGCAATGGCAATACTTCTTGTAGTGTGACCACGTGGAAGTGGTCTGATTTGATGAAAGTGTTCACTACTCTGAGGTCTAGGATTGGTCTCAGTGTTTTGTCCTTTTTTGGTATCAGAAAGTACAGTGAGTAAACTCCTGTGTTTATTTGTGTGTTTGGCACTAATTCGATTGCATTCTTTTGCAATAGTGCCTGCACTTCTATCTCCAGGAGATTGGAATGGTGTGTTGTTAAATTTTGTGCTTTTGGTGGTATGTTTGGAGGGAATTGTAGAAATTCTATGCAATAACCATGTTGGATAATTGCTAGAACCCAAGTGTCTGTAGTGATTTCCTCCCATGCTTTGTAATAATGACCTATTCTTCCCCCCACTGGTGTTGTGTGGAGGGGGTGAGTGACCTGTGAGTCACTGTTTAGTAGTAGGGGCTTTGGGGCTTTGAAATCTTCCTCTATTTCTAGGGAATTGCCCTCCTCTATATTGTCCCCGAAAACCTCCTCTATACTGTCCCTGGTAACTGGACGGTGTGGCTTGTGAGGTGCTGGCTTGTGTGCTTTGACCTCGAAACCCCCCTCGAAAGGGCGTTTTACGGAATGTGCTGTAATTCCCTCTGCCCTGCGGGGAGTAGAGTGCGCCCATGGCTTTGGCAGTGTCCGTATCTTTTTTGAGTTTCTCAATCGCTGTGTCCACTTCTGGACCGAACAGTTCTTTTTCATTAAAAGGCATATTGAGAACTGCTTGTTGAATTTCTGGTTTAAATCCAGACGTTCGGAGCCATGCATGCCTTCTGATAGTTACAGATGTATTAATTGTCCGTGCAGCTGTATCTGCAGCGTCCATGGAGGAGCGTATCTGGTTGTTGGAGATGGTCTGTCCCTCCTCAACCACTTGTTTTGCCCTATTTTGTAAGTCCTTGGGCAGATGTTCGATGAGATGTTGCATCTCGTCCCAGTGGGCTCTGTCATAGCGCGCAAGTAGTGCCTGGGAGTTCGCGATGCGCCACTGGTTTGCAGCTTGTGCTGCGACTCTTTTACCAGCTGCATCGAACTTGCGGCTTTCTTTATCTGGGGGTGGTGCATCTCCAGATGTGTGAGAGTTGGCCCTTTTCCTAGCTGCTCCTACAACTACAGAGTCTGGTGGCAGCTGTGTAGTGATGAAAGCCGGGTCTGTAGAAGGCGCCTTATACTTTTTTTCCACCCTTGGTGTGATTGCCCTACTTTTGACCGGCTCCTTAAAGATGTCTTTTGCGTGCCGGAGCATACCAGGGAGCATAGGCAGGCTTTGGTAGGAGTTGTGGGTGGAGGAGAGTGTGTTGAATAAGAAATCATCCTCGACCTGTTCTGAGTGGAGGCTTACGTTGTGAAATTGTGCTGCTCTAGCCACCACTTGAGAATACGCGGTGCTGTCTTCTGGTGGAGATGGCTTTGTAGGGTATGCCTCCGGACTGTTATCTGACACTGGGGCGTCGTATAGGTCCCATGCGTCCTGATCTTGGTCACCCTGGCTCATGGTGGTGTGAGCTGGGGAGTGTGATGGAGTTTGTGCTGCTGAGACGTTAATCACGGGCGGAGGAGAGGGTGGTGGGGTAACTCTTTTCACCACTTTTGGTTGTGGTGTCTGTTCCGTCTGGAACTCCAACCTTCTCTTTCTCCTAATGGGGGGAAGGGTGCTTATTTTTCCTGTCCCCTGCTGTATGAAGATACGCTTTTGCGTATGGTCCACATCAGTTGCTTGTAGCTCTTCCTCAAACCTATGCTTCTGCATTTGGGAGGTTAGCGAGTGCTCTTCTGTATAAGAGCCTGAAGCTGGGTCGCTTGCAGTTTGTTTCGGCATCGAAACCCTGTCTGCGTGTTTTTTCGGCTCCGAGGTGACTCTTTTCTTTTTCGGGGCCGAAACCTCTCGGCGTCGATCTGTTTCGGTGCCGCTGTCTCGGCGTCGAGCCGTGTCCACACCGGCATCTCGGTGTCGAGGCTTGTCTCCAGCACTTTCTCGGTCCCGAGAAGGCTGCGTGCCGGTGTCTCGACCGGAGTCGGACGATCTCGGCACTGTTTGGGCCTTTTTCGGTGCCGACGGTCGGTCACCGAATTTATGGGTCGAGCCATGGCCTGGTGGCAGTGGCGTCCCCTGGGCCTTGTAAATGTTCTTCTGAGTGGATTTCGACGTCTTACTCACGGTTTGTGTATCGTCGAATCCTTCGGAGTCTGAGTCTTGGATCGAGAAGGTACCTTCCTCTTCCTGTTCCTCGAACTCTCGTTGGGCTGTCAGTGCGGACGCCATCTGAAGTCTTCTGGCTCGACGGTCTCGGAGTGTTTTTCGGGACCGGAACGCACGACAGGCCTCGCGCAGGTGTCTTCGCTGTGCTCAGGTGACAGGCACAGGTTGCAGACCAAGTGTTGGTCTGTGTAGGGGTATTTATTGTGGCATTTGGGGCAGAAACGGAACGGGGTCCGTTCCATCGGCGTTCTTCAGCACGCGGTCGGGCCGACCGGGCCCCGACGGAGGATCGAAAAACTACCCCGAAGGGCACCGGAGCTCTTCGATCTTCGATGCGGTGTGGAATCTAAGTACGCCGATCCCGAACGCAACAATACCGACGAAAATCTTCCGAAATTAGCTAATTTTCCGTTCCGAAACTCGGAGCGACAGGAACACGTCCGAACCCGATGGCGGAAAAAAAACAATCGAAGATGGAGTCGACGCCCATGCGCAATGGAGACAAAAGGAGGAGTCACTCGGTCCCGTGACTCGAAAGACTTCTTCGAAGAAAAACAACTTGTAACACTCCGGCCCAACACCAGATGGCGAGCTATTGCAGAACATGCGTATCTACAGCGACAGATGCCATCGAACTTTAAGATATCAGTGAGGATGTTTTTGTACCTCTGTTGACAGCAGCTGCAGGTTCATCATGTCTGCTGCCTCTCTTAACTGTATGATATGAGGTCACTTCCAGTAGAAGAATACCAGTAGGGGATAAAGACTTCCATTTTAGGGGGGTATCAAGCCTGCTGGCATCCTTCAAGCCTCCAAAATCCAAGTTGAATATGGTCTGCCCATCTCAATCATCTTCAGAACTAGGGTCATTTTGAGGACCAGTGTCCCCAAATAATGTCTACCCCCATCAGTCTTTGTTCCTCCCTTATAAATTGGGGGCCAGCAGACGGGAGATTTTCTATCCGGGGTGAATATGGTGCCAGAGAAGTCACAGACAGTAGCAGTGGAGATGTTGGCTCCAGCTCCAGAGGAGTCGGCACCGATGGAGTATGCGGCGCCGAAGGGGCTGATCGTGGCGCCAGAGAGATGTCACGGCCTGGCCCTGAAGGTGAAGAGCTCGGAACAAACTGTGGAGAAGGCATTGTTCCCAGTGACAATTTGGGTTCATCCAAGGCACTTACACCAACGGCAGGAACAGAATGAAGGTTGTCGGTTGATAGGGTGTTGGCAACCCTCCAAGTAAATAGGCCATGTGACCCATGGGGCAAGTCAGGGTTCTGAGGAGGAAATAGGGCTCTTCTAAATTTGCTGAACATTGCATTCAGAAATGTGGAATGGTCAGTCCTAGGTATTCTAAGTCCAGAAACGAATCCCCAAAGATAGCTGAATTGATCAAGGAAGGAAGAGGGAAAATGTCCTGAACAACGACTCTCTAACAATGATTACGTTCACAATGCAAGAGTAACAACGCTTGCCGGAACAACACATGCCTTTTTCTCTGCCTTAATCATGCATGTGCTGAACTACGCATATGCGTGGTTAAGGTAGAGAAAAAAAGCGGAGTGGATCGGGAGATGACGATGTCAGGTAAGTGGGGCTCGGGCAGGGTTGGGGGTAATTTTTGTTTATAAGGGTGGGGGGTGTTGGGATACTTTTGTTTTTAGGGGCGGGGTAGTTTTGCTATTAGGGGAAGGGTACTTTTGGGCATTAGGGTGGGTGGGGAAGTGGCATGCTAGAACCACGCATGCCGTTCCCACACATGCCTTTACTAGGCATGCTTTTACAATAAAAAATCACTGTAATAGCGTGAACAGTAAAGGCATTCATGGTAACAACACAGTTGTTGTTCTGATCGCATTGTTTCAACCGCATTGTTCAGGCATGTGTGGTTCTCGCATGCGTTGTTTCATCATACAACCCACGAAGAGTGCTGAGTGAGGGGACTTCCCTCTTGACTGTGTACAGCAAACTAAGAAGGAAGGCAGCAGAGGCAGAGTTGAGGAGGTGAATCTCTTGCTCAGGGGGAGGACTTAGGACAGATCCAGTGGGAAAGAAATGGTTTGCTCACCAGGGTGGCACCTGCGACCCAGAAGACTAGTAAGGAGCAGCCACCTGGGAATCGGCTTTCAGGGTAAAGAGGCTCAGTTTGAACATGACTGGACTATGACTGTGCCCCCCTGTCCTGCTTCTGGTTGATGAGGTGAGTGAAACATTCAGTATGTCTACAAAATTCCACTGTAAACTTCAGGAAGCTTGATTTGTTGCCAATACATTTCCCTACATTCACTGTATCCAAAGTTGTAGCCTAATAATTTGTTTAGTTTTGGGATCTGAGCTAATGTGGTAAGTGTGCCTGTAGCTTTGGATGTTCAACTGCCAAGGTTGGACTAAATGAACTGTTACTGGGAATTAATGACCCCTGGTTCAAACTATTATCAGTACATGCTCATGTGATAAATTGGAAACAGACCTCCAGGAATAAATGGTGAAGGGAACTGCCTCTTGGCTGTGTGTTACCAGAGACATCAAAGTAGCATGAATGGCGACAGGCTGACAAAGCAGCAACATGATGCAAAAGATTGGGACAATACATATTCCTAGGACAGCCACATGAAGCTGTACAGCAATGGATGAACTCATTGGGTCATAGCCTACTATACAGAATGTGGACCCCTCTCTAAGATATGAACTCAGTGTACATAATTTTAAGGCAGTGCTAAAATAAAAAGTATATTTCATTAATAATTAAGTGAATCCCATCAGGATGACTTCCAGAAAATGAATAGAAGTACCGGATCCACTGAAGATGGCCTTTCAGAATTCACAAAAGACATCAAACAATCCAACGATGTGTGCAGCAGCTAGTACAGTGATACACTGACAATTCAATGACACATGAAGGAGAAAGGTACTTGCAACTGGGTCAATGGCCTCCCCTGTAACATGGCAAATGAAGGAGTCCTGAAGGAGTCTTCACTGAGCGCTCATGTTGCGCTGCTTACAGCATTGCTGACATCACCACCAGGAAGCAGAAAAGGAGGTCGCCCTGGTATGTCACAGGTCTGTCAAGTAAATGTCAGCTCTCAATGCGGAAGCGGAGGAAGCAGACAAGTCGACAAGGAACGGGACCAGGAAGGAGTGCTGCAAGGAAGCGGACCATACGTCGGGAGCTGTCAAAAGAGAGGAGACCTGCCAAAGGGAGGAAGGAACCGATGAGACTGGAGTCTCCAGCATGCCGGGACAGAGGGAGCGAGCAGGAGACCATCAACACCTCCTGGGAGTTAGGTTCAACTGCCCAAGGGCACCACAACTCCAGAGTTGAGTCATGGCCTCAGGCAAGTCCCGCCTTGGGGTGACCAGGGCTAGTGGTGGGCAAAAATGAGTTCCTCTGAATAAAAGGGGGGCAAGGAGGAGAAGAGAGCACAGAACTAGTACAGTGGTTGAAGAAGGGGACCACATCTGCACAACTTTTTGGTTTTGATACACGGAGGCCCCGGACTGTTGGTGACGGTGAGGCTGCATAATAAGGATAGAGTATAAGTGAGTCTATTTCTGTATTTTCTCCCTGAGGCTATACCAGGATATGAGTGGGAACGCCTGACCTCAGAAGGTGGAACATCGCATGTACGACCCCATGTGAAAGACCTAGGCTAAGGAAAAACCCACCTTGGAGCAGAGACTTGCTGAACATTATACTTTATTATTTCTTCTGTTCCAACTTTATCTTCTCATATATATGCATAAGCACAGTCTTGAAATTGAACTTTGGGCAGTCTGTCACTGCCAAATGGGCTAGCTTGCAAGTGTGTAGTATTTGTTTTTTAGTCCTGTGGGACTTGACCCGATCCAAAAGATAAAAACAAAAAAAAACATGCACACACACTGCCCACAATTCCAGTCCCCCACTGCATGTGGATCCAAACTAGAACTGTGCAAACTGGAGTCACCTGTTATGCCACTGCAGGCTCAAAAGTACATGCATAGGTTCTCTGACCTTGGAAGAGTAACAATCAGCAGCACTGAATTAAAAAAAGTCCCCTTCCACCATGCTCCTGGAAAAAGAAGAAACAAGTTACTTACCTGTGACTGTAGTTCTTCAGTATTGGAAACTTTTATAGATTTACATGCTTGAATTATTCCCTGTAGTCGAGATGGGAGTACCCGGTGTAATACAAAAGCCATGCTCAATTGCATATAAAGCTCAGATGCACTAGGCCTCTTAATTTATTAACATCTTAGTCGTTTTATAAAAAAGGACCAAACTTAACAGACAGCCAATCAGCTCACACCACCCTCTAGAACCCTCTTGTCAGGAGCTGATTCCCCTCAGATTTTCCACCTCACATTGTGCTAAGGAGTCTCCTTTGAGCTTTGCTCAATTTTCCTCCCAGAAATCCTTTCTGAAGGGATTTGGATACTTTTTCTCTTCAGAAATCATTCAAGGTGGGTCAACCTGGCTACCATGTCAGACACACTTAAGGACTTTTTAGAGCCTGTGCTACCTGCACGATGAAAAGGCTGCATGTGGATGACCAGCATAAGGACTGCATATATTGTCTCTATCCTAACCATAAACCTAGAGACTGTAAGGTATGTAGAACCTTTTCTACTAAGACTCTTTAAGGACAGAGAGGGTTGTCTTCTCATCTGGCTACAAAAAATTAAATCCAGAGACAATCCAGTTTCTGATGAGTACAGTGCCCCTTCTTCTGTTTCTGTGGTGAAAACACCTGTCAAACAACAATCTGATGTTTCTTCAGAGGAAAGACCCAGGAAAGCTTTTTAAAACTCTACTGAGGTGTCCTCAAAAATTGGTAGCCCTTCAAGGATGAAGACTAAAGCTTCAGACTTAAAGTTAAAAAAGAAGCCTGTCTCTGAGCCGTCAACAACACCATTCAAGGTAAAACATACCTTCAAAAAAACAACTTCTGTGCCGTCGACAGGATCATTGTTCGACGATGGCTCAGTCGACGGCTTAGGTCCTGAAGACGACGTCCACCGTCGCCACACTGTTTGTGTCTATGGCGAAATCCGGCTCTTCGTCGACGGTATGCTCTTCCTCCACGACGGCACGTCCTATATCTTCACCGTCGCGTTGATACCGTCGACGCTCCCATCAACGACCCCACCGGCGATGGCCTCGTTGATGCTGTTTCCACTGATGACGGCCTCGTCGACGCTGCTTCCACCGACAACAGCTTTGTCGACAGAGCAACAACCGTCAACGCCATGGTCGGCGACAGTCCCACTGTCGACCACACTCCAACCGTCGACGTCTCAACCATTGACGTTTCCACCGTCGACAACAACCGATTCGTTGACGCCACCACCGTCTGCGGAACATCTCTCGTCAACGACAAAGACTGCAGCCAAAGTATAGAGACCATGTTGCTTGCCTCTGTTTTCGTCAGTGGACCAGGATGCACACACAGGAGGGCGAAGAAGTATCATCTGACGCCCTCAGTCATGTCCCCTAGAAAGGTTTCCAGCCTTTTACCCCCTCACATCTCTTAGATGACGATGACTCGGATGAGGAGGGTATTTTTGGAGCAACCAGCAGCCCTTCCCAGTTAAGGGTTAAATGCCAAGAATACTCAGATGACGATGCTTCATACTATACGCAAAGCTATTATGAGCGGCCGGGGCTAGTAGGTCTTCCCTCTGGGATTGTTTCAGACTTACAAGCAATGTTGACGGACTATCAGGAATGTTTTCCAGCAAAGCCTTTGTCGGTTCAACAGCCGATACTTCTGCCTCAACCAACAACTCCCCACTTGCAGCAGCCGCATCATACACCTCAGCCAAGATCACAGCATTCTGTTCTTTCCATACCAAAGCATCAGGTCTCCTCTGATGAGGATACGGAGGAAGGTAAAATACAGCCTGACAAAGATGAGGGGGATGATTACATCATACCGGCACCTGCTTCTCCTACCAGTGGTAGAGTCCCCACCTGAAGATATAGGTGGCTTCCGGAAAAAGCTAGAGCATGTCGCTAGGCAGTTGGATCTTCCAATGCCCGCAACTCAGCAGGATTGCTTCCTCTGCGATTTTAAAGAACCCCACAGGAAGATGGTCAAAGCTATACCCATCATAGACCATGTTTGCAGCCAGATTACACCGGGGACTCCCATCTTGACGACAGGGAATGATTCAAGCATGTGAATCTATGAAAGTTCCAATACTGGAGTAACTGTAGACCCCTGCACAGATGCAGTTCCCATGTAGAGCACTTCATCTCTTAAGTCTGAAAATTTTGGGCAACAGCACATTATTTTACAAATTAGGCACTGCTCTTAGAGGAGCAGTGGAGGATTGTTTAGGCAAGCGAGGTCTGCATTTTCTGTGTCTAAGTGGTAGAGGAAGAATGACTACCTCAATTCTGAGTCTGAGGGAGGGATTGAAAGCTTAAGTTCCCTGAGCAGATATAGTTAACAGGCAGCAGATTTGGGTAGATTGGCAATATGGTAACTGGAGTTTTGATCCATGAAGAACCCAAGAGCTCTTAAGGCGGCTATAATTTAATAAAGAATAGCAAGATAGCAAGAGTTTATGCCAACCATTTTTGGCACTTCAAATACTCTAAATGACAAGGTAGTCATAGAGGTAATATTACATTTAAGGAGGAGCACCTAATCAAGTCTGATGCAAGAAGGCAGAGACTAATCTAATGTTATTCTAAATGAGAAGGGGTGCCCGCAACCAGAGGTTTAATCGTGTAAGACCCAATGTACCTGTGGTTTAAAGACTGAAATGGTCAAAACCTATCTGGGATCTGGCCCCCTTTATGATGAAAGTGTTTTGCAGTATGGTTGAAAAACAAGTTTTTTACCTTCAATTAACAGTCTTTTAAGGGAGATACTCTAACAACATAATCTGCACCCTGGGAATCTCTCAAGAGGCCAGACTGGATCCACAAAACTCTTTACAATCGCTCCTTAATGCTAGCAGGTGGCTCTATGGGTTTTCTTCACAATACAGTCTCATCCAAAGATAGAACGATGCAGAGCTGAATATAGGAGCCACAACTGCGCACTGTAAATTTATTCAATGACATTTTTTTAAAACTCAGATACAGAGCATAATTACCAAATTGAGAACATGGATGTTTGCATGACCTAAGTTTGAGCTTTTTATACTCTAAAGTCCACTACAAAAAAACAGAGGCAAGAGCAGTTAGTGAGGAATTTGTGATTAGGTAGAATATTTACCAATAATAAGAATCAACTTTTTATGGTGGATGTTTCTAAGAGTAGATTCCTCATCCTGTGATACCAAAGTAGTACACTTCAAGAAGGAGGTACTGAAGAGTTGACTTTATATCAGGGAGCCCTGCAGGAGTGAGTACATAAAATGAGCCTCCAGGGACCTGACAGCCAAAAGAGTAGCACCTGGTGAAAGAGTGTAGCTACAGGCCATGTTGCAGCCAGGCAGGTGACCAAAACAGAAAAACCCCTCGCCAGGACTATAATAAAGGCCTTTGCCCTGGTAGAAGGAGTGCTATGGACCTGAGGAGGATTTCTTCATTTTTTAACTGCCTCCTCCTTCTTTGCAACAGCTTATGGTCCAATAGGTACTCATTATTCTTATCCTTTAGGATCCAACTAGTGGAGCTACTCCTGTTCAGGGGGATGTGGTGGAGAGAAGAAAGCAAACAGCATTGTGGCCTACCCCCGATCAAAAGGGAAAACACTTTCGGAAAGAAGGATGCATGTGTCCAACGTACCACTTTGTCAAGGAAAAAGGTGGTATAGAGAGTCTTCAGAGTAAAAAATCTCCCAGAGGCATAACTCAAATAAGTAAGAACCACAATGAGATCCTATTGAGGCAGAATAACAAACAGTGAAAAGCATATGAGAGCCATTTTTGAAACCAGACTACAACAGATGACAAAGTAATGATAAATAACCTTTAACAGTGACCAGAGCATAAACTTGACGGCTAAAGACAAAAGGAAAAGAACACTAGACAGTCTACCTGTAGAGGGTCAACCTACTTCTTTCTGCAACAGGCAACAAAAATCAGACCAACAGTCAGAAAAAATGGACTTTGTTGAAAGTCATCAAGCAGACAAAACTCTACCCACTGCCTCTGATGGAATGTCAAAACCTCTCAGTTCATTCTTCTCAATCTCAACCAATGGAAGTGTAGGTTATGGAGATTTTATACAGAACCCTGTCCTGCTTCTGGGAAAGAAGGTACTGCCGAAGAGAGAGGTGAAGTGAAGGTCATACTCAAGCATTCAGGAAACTGTGGGTGCCAGCTTCAATGAGTGCACAAAAGAACTACCAGGACAGGATGAACACGGTCTCACACCTGACCGTCTTCAGGATCACTAGGATCAGCTGCAGATTGGGAACCATGTACAGGAAGTCTGAGCCACACTCGACAGAACTCATCTCTTAGTCCCGTTGGGAAGGAAACTCCAGGGAGCAAAATGCTGGGCAAGAAGAATCGGGAGTAGTAACCCTTTCCTCTCTCCTGATGTGGAACCCTTTCTATAGCTCCCTTGAGAAGCATGGTCTCGACCTCCTGCTTGAGCAGATGCAAGTGCTTCACCTTTCGAGGAAGGGGAGGCTTCGTAGGAGGGTAGTGCAAGATTTCCAGGATATGGCCAAATTGGATGCGATTTAGGACTCATTGGTCTGATGTTATCTTCTGCCAATTGTGGAAGTAGAGGGAAATCCTTCCCCCTAGTCTTGAGTGCAAGGGAAGGTTCGTAGTCAGAGACGACAGCAAGTCATTGTCTACGGCCTATATCTTTTGGTTGTCTTCCGGACTTTCCTCTCTGGGAAGCTCTCAAATAAGTTGCCTGTTGAGGCATTCTCTGTTGGAACTGAGGACGAAAGGAATGGGATGCCGCAGAGACAGAAGGATATCTATAATGCTGAAAACCTGGTCTATATGTTGAGTAGCCATGGCCTCTTGCTCCTCAGAAAGGCTGTTTTTTAAACTGCAGGGTGCCAAGGGACCTGGCCGTGTCAGTCTCTCTCTTGATTAACTGAAGTGCATCATCAATGCGCGTCCCGAAAAGGGCTTCACCATCCAAAGGGAGGTCAAGGATTTTGTTTTGGACCTCGGGTCTGAATGAAGTCGCTCGATGCCAACCCTGCCTTCTGAGAACCGCAGAACCTGCCTTCTGACGGAAAGCCGTTGTGGCGATGTCCATAGCACAGTCTATGATTTCTGCAGAAGACCTCTCCCCTTCCTGCAAGACTTTCCTGGCTTCTAATTTAGAGTCTGCAGGCGGTGGTCCAAATAGGGCGCAATGTCAGCCCATAGCTGTCTATCGTATCTGCCTATGATAGCCAGAGAGTTAGAAGCCCTTATAATAAGAGAAGCCATTACGGAAAAACATTTTCCTATATTGTCTAATCTCCTACCCTCCTTGTCCGGTGGGGCAGAAATTGGTGCTGAAGCGTTCCTAGATCTGCGTTGTGCCGCCTAGGCAATAACTGAGTTGGGTCTGAGATGGCCCGTGAGGTAGGCCAGAGAGTCTTCAGGAGCCTTATACTTTTTATCAAGGCGAGGTAGAACCGGGGTGACCGTGGCCGGGTTCTTCATAACTTTAATGCCCTCATTCCAGATATACAGGGAGTGCAGAATTATTAGGCAAATGAGTATTTTGACCACATCATCCTCTTTATGCATGTTGTCTTACTCCAAGCTGAATAGTCTCGAAAGCCTACTACCAATTAAGCATATTAGGTGATGTGCATCTCTGTAATGAGAAGGGGTGTGGTCTAATGACATCACCACCCTATATCAGGTGTGCATAATTATTAGGCAACTTCCTTTCCTTTGGCAAAATGGGTCAAAAGAAGGACTTGACAGGCTCAGAAAAGTCAAAAATAGTGAGATATCTTGCAGATGGATGCAGCACTCTTAAAATTGCAAAGCTTCTGAAGCGTGATCATCGAACAATCAAGCGTTTCATTCAAAATAGTCAACAGGGTCGCAAGAAGCGTGTGGAAAAACCAAGGCGCAAAATAACTGCCCATGAACTGAGAAAAGTCAAGCGTGCAGCTGCCACGATGCCACTTGCCACCAGTTTGGCCATATTTCAGAGCTGCAACATCACTGGAGTGCCCAAAAGCACAAGGTGTGCAATACTCAGAGACATGGCCAAGGTAAGAAAGGCTGAAAGACGACCACCACTGAACAAGAAACACAAGCTGAAACGTCAAGACTGGGCCAAGAAATATCTCAAGACTGATTTTCTAAGGTTTTATGGACTGATGAAATGAGAGTGAGTCTTGATGGGCCAGATGGATGGGCCTGTGGCTGGATTGGTAAAGGGCAGAGAGCTCCAGTCCGACTCAGACGCCAGCAAGGTGGAGGTGGAGTACTGGTTTGGGCTGGTATCATCAAAGATGAGCTTGTGGGGCCTTTTCGGGTTGAGGATGGAGTCAAGCTCAACTCCCAGTCCTACTGCCAGTTCCTGGTAGACACCTTCTTCAAGCAGTGGTACAGGAAGAAGTCTGCATCCTTCAAGAAAAACATGATTTTCATGCAGGACAATGCTCCATCACACGCGTCCAAGTACTCCACAGCGTGGCTGGCAAGAAAGGGTATAAAAGAAGGAAATCTAATGACATGGCCTCCTTGTTCACCTGATCTGAACCCCATTGAGAACCTGTGGTCCATCATCAAATGTGAGATTTACAAGGAGGGAAAACAGTACACCTCTCTGAACAGTGTCTGGGAGGCTGTGGTTGCTGCTGCACGCAATGTTGATGGTGAACAGATCAAAACACTGACAGAATCCATGGATGGCAGGCTTTTGAGTGTCCTTGCAAAGAAAGGTGGCTATATTGGTCACTGATTTGTTTTTGTTTTGTTTTTGAATGTCAGACATGTATATTTGTGAATGTTGAGATGTTATATTGGTTTCACTGGTAATAATAAATAATTGAAATGGGTATATATTTGTTTTTTGTTAAGTTGCCTAATAATTATGCACAGTAATAGTCACCTGCACACACAGATATCCCCCTATCATAGCTAAAACTAAAAACAAACTAAAAACTACTTCCAAAAATATTCAGCTTTGATATTAATGAGTTTTTTGGGTTCATTGAGAACATGGTTGTTGTTCAATAATAAAATTAATCCTCAAAAATACAACTTGCCTAATAATTCTGCACTCCCTGTAGTCCACAATCGGCATAGATTTAACACTCTTTTGAAATGGCTTCTCAAAATCATACAAAAAGCAGTCCATCTGCTTTGTGGGAATGGGAAACTCAAACCTTTTAGCAGCCCTTTCAAGTAGGTTGTGGAAACCGCCAATGTCACCAGGAGGGGAATCTACAGGAACTGGAGAAGGCGAGGACGGAGTAGGAATTTGATAGTCATCCCATTCTGTTATTGCATCCGGCAATTCTCCCTCCACCTTATCATCATCATCAGAAGAGGACAAATCCTGAGTAGGGATGGAAATTGGTGTCTGTACATGAGATGGTTGGATTCCTGGGTGGACAGGAGTAGAAGGCACCGAGGGCACAACAGGCTACTGAACTTCCAAGCCAGCTGGCGGACACCACCTTCTGTAGTCATCCAACATGAGTTGAAGATCAGCTATGAGTGATCCCGGCAAAGAAACCATCTGCTCCTGATAAGGATACTGGTTTGTCTGCTGGTAATAAGAGTGCGGATCATGCTGGGTGTCTTCCTCTCGATACTGGCACTTGACGTGTAGTTCTGATGGGCTATGAGCAACCCCGAAAGGTCCCTCATCATCTGAGTCCTCTTGTTCCAGTAAATGCATAGGTACCAAGGCTGAAACCCTACTTGGACGTCACTAATGGAGAAAGGAAAGCAGACTTCTTATGTGCTTTAACCCTCGTTGACGGCATTGTCGACGGCAACACGGATGGCCTCGTCGACGGGGACGTAGCTGGCACACTTATCGGCATCACCAATGGCATCGACGACGGGAGCACCGACAGAGTCGTCGACGGAGACATCGCTGGGGAAATCCTTGTAGACGTGGAAAACGACGACGGCAGAATCAATGTCGACAGGTCTCACCGGCGGTAGCATCGATGAAGGAGAGGCGTTGGGCGAGGCAACCATGAACGTTGTTGACACGATCGTCGATGAGGAAGAAAACGCCGTCAAGACTGTAGAAGTTGTAGCTGTCAACAACGAAGCTGTACAGATACCTTTAGACACCCCCATCGACGGTGTCGTCGTAGATTTTTCAGATCGCCTCTTAAAGACATGTTTCACCACAGGAGGTGGCGTTGGAGGCTCAGGAGAGGCTCTTTTGCTGCGTTCTGGGTGGGGGAGGCCGCCTCATCTCATCTATACTTGGTCAAGCCCTAAGAATCAAATCCTATGCTTGTGGTTGGTTAGGACTCCGTAACCCTTTTTTGTGTCCCCGAGTGGAAGCAAAGCCCCTCACAAGCAGCCCAAGGCAGCACAAGACAATTCCTTAACCCCATCTCTGAAGTGTAGGTCATCTGCAAGACTTCCAAGGCAAAGTTAACTGATGTTGTCTAAGGATCAGACAAAATCAGTAAATTTTGAAGTAATCATATTGCCTTTAGTTCTGGGTCACTTGGGACCGGAGTAGATTACCACCTGTGGTCTTGTTAATGACGGTCACCACGATATCCTAATAAGATGTAAGAACCATGCATCCCCAAACTATATGAAAGAAGTCCACACTAAACTCCTAGCAGCGGAGCATGTTGCCTGCGTCCCCAGAAACATAAGATTTAAGCGTTTTGGTTTAAGATATGGTCTATGGATGTTGCAGATTTGTATTAACTGGAACTGAGCACTGTGAGATGTGTGGGCACGTTACCTAGGATTTTGTGCCAGTCCCCTTCTGCGAGTGCTTGGCCCATGTCTTGGGACCATCAGTCTCTCAAATCGGTCAGCGCCCACAGAGCCTGTGCTAAAAGTGTTTTAAAGCTAAGGGTAAACACACATGATTTGCCAGCCATGGAATAATCTCTAGACCTGCATGGCCGAAAGCTTCTTATACATCCTCCCCTCAAACCCGCCGCACATTCGTCTCAAATGCCCCATACAGTAGGGGATGGTTGGTGGGTAAGGGCATAATCAGACACAAGCTCTGCAAAGTCTCAGTTTCCCGTCCATATACCAGTTTCCAAGCACTGTCATTCCTCATCTCTCTCAATATCTTTTCCCTGACCAGTCTCCCTCATGTGAAAGGTGCAGTAATGATGCCACGGGGAGAACCTTCATGTAGGGGGTTCTCACCAGCATGCGTTGTAAGGTCCTGAAGAGTATACAGTAAGAGTCCAGGGTGAAAGTCACATTGTCGATCATTCGTGCTAGCCAATATAGATTAAAAAAGTGGCACAGTTCGGGATTAAACGTATCCCTAGCTGCCTACCCTGATATCTGCAATGCCTCCAATAGACTGCCCATATGAGATGTTCCACAAAGTAAGAGTTAAAAGTCTGGGACTGCCAGTTTTCCAACATCAGTAGGCAGGCAACGTTTAGCTAACACCAGGTTCCTACGTCTCAAACCCCAAATGAGGAAAAGCAATAGGCTGTCCTTTTCACAAAAAGTGGCTTTTAAGAGTCATATCAGCAATGCAGCAAATTAATATAACAGGCAGGGAAGGAAAACCATCTAATGCTACCCTGCCCACTACTGACAAGAGCACGGTGAGCCAGAAATTAACAGTGGATCCAGGAGATCACAATCCCAGTCTCAAGTTACCCTCTACAATATTGGCCACCGTATTTTAGATATGGACATAAGGAGACCAAAAAGTCAGAGATTCCCACCAGAGCTCAAGTCCTACTTCTGGTGGTATATGGGTCGTTTCCACTGCGTTCACCCCAATATTCAGTCATAGTCCTCTAGAGCTTTACAGACGCCCTCCAAGTCCAAATGTTCACCTTGAACATATAATAGGTCGTCTGCATACCGGCATATGTACAGAGGGTGACAGTAGATAATGAGCCCCTGATAGCATTGGCCAGACCAGATCTGCAAGGCCAGCGGTTCTATAGCCTTTGCGAGTAACACTGGTGATAATGAACAGCCCTGATGAACAAGTTACTTACCTTCGGTAACAATTTATCTGTTAGAGACATATTCTAGTTGCAGATTCCTTACCTTAAAATTTTCCCCAGGCATCAGACTGGATCCAGAGATTTTAATTTGAGCAGTACCATTGTGCATCGTTAGGTGGCGTCGGTCGATTCCGTGGGAGTCGTTGCCATTGTGGCTGTGGTGATGACATCGGTGACGCAGAGACATGAAGAACACTGAAAATGGTGCGCCAGAGCGAAGGACCTGAATGGGGAATCAATGTCCCTGGCAATCAGTTCACAAGTGAGGAGGATGGGTGGACCAGTAAAGAATCTGCAACTAGAATAGGTCTCTACCAGATAAATTGTTACAGAAGGTAAGTAACTTGTTCATCTGATAGAGACTGCTAGTTGCTGATTCCTTACCTTAGAATAGATACCCAAGCAATACCATACTTGGCAGTGGGCTGCGAACTAAGATCATACTAGAAAGTCCTGCAGGACTGATTGACCAAAGCAGCCATCCCTGCGGCCCTGACTATCCAGGCAGTAATGCTTAGAAAATGTGTGCAGGAATGCCAACGTTGCTGCCTGGCAAATATCCAGGACAGGATCTCTGTGTGCTAACACTGTGGTAGCAGCAGTTGCTCTGGTGGAATGAGCGCGCAAGCCATCAGGTGGTTGCTTTTGTGCCAAAGAGTAGTACATTTTGATGCAGAGAAGTACCCATCGGGAGATGATTTGCTTTTGCACCGCCTTACTTTTCTTCACACCCACATATCAAACAGAGTTGATCGTCCACCCCGAAATCTTTAGTACGATTGAAGTAGAACGCCAACGCTCTTTTTGTATCCAGGCAGTGGAGTCTCTCATCTTCATGAGAAGGATGTGGAGGTGGGTAAAAAGTAGGCAAAGCGATGGACTGGCTTATATGAAAAGGTGTAACTACTTTGAGAAGGATTGAGGCCCTAGTGCGTAACACCACTTTGTCAGAGTGCACAGACAAAAATGGGGGCTTTGAAGAAAGGGCCTCAAGCTCACTTATTCTGCGAGCAGAGGT
Organism: Pleurodeles waltl; assembly: GCF_031143425.1. Taxonomy (NCBI): domain Eukaryota; kingdom Metazoa; phylum Chordata; class Amphibia; order Caudata; family Salamandridae; genus Pleurodeles; species Pleurodeles waltl. Next base: position 1,143,486,431 of record NC_090440.1, on the reverse strand, counting down.
GATGGCAACAAGAAAAACTGTTTTGAAAGTAAGGCGCCGTAAGGGACAAATGTGTAACGGCTCAAAAGGAGCACACATTAAGTAAGAAAGGACAAGATTGAGGTCTCACTGAAGAATGATAAACGGAGTGGGAGGAAACAAACTAGTGAGACCCTTAAGGAATCTACCAACAATAGGAGACTTAAAAAGGGAAGGTTGATCAGGCAATCTAAGAAAGGCTGAGATAGTTGATAAGTAACCTTTAAGGGTGCCCTAAGCTGAGCCCTGCTGGGCCAAAGAAAGAACCTCAGAGAGGAGCAGGTTGGGGGGGTGGGGGGGACTGTCCCCTGCTGCTGCAAAAGAAGATCCTCCCGAAGGGGCAGTTGGAGTGGATGGTCGGCGGCCATGCTCAGTAGCTCTGGATAACATACTTTCCATGCCCAGTCCGGAGCCACCAAGATTACTTGGGCCCGGTAGTTCTTGATCATCTTCAGAACTCTAGACACAAGTGGTATTGGTGGAAAGGAGGCCGGAGTTACACTTGAGACAAAAAGCGTTGCCGAGCGAGTGCCGCCTTGGAAACTCCAACGCCCAAAACAGCTGACATTGTGCGATCTCTGTGGAGGCGAACAGATCTAACCAAGGCTCTTCCCACTGCTGAAAGAGACCTTGCGCCACCTTCGGATGGAGACGCCATTCGTGGTCAGCTATGCATAAGCAGCTGAGTTCGTCTGCTTTGACGTTCAGAAAGCCCACCAGATGTTGAACCACCAGGGTAATGCCCTGATGTGCCAGCCAGGTCCAGAGGTGCAGAGCCTCCTGACAAAGGGTCCAGGACCCCATTCCACCCTATTTTTTGCAGTACCACATGGGGGTAGTGTCAGTGGACACCTGCACCACCTTCCCTTTGAGAGGGAAGGAATGCTTTCAATGGAAGCCTCATCGCCCAGAGCTCCAAAAGATTGATGTGGAGTCCAGACTCCACTAGAGACCAGAGACCTCTGATCTCCGCCTCTCCCATGTGGCACCCTATCCCAGGAGTGACGGGTCTGTGACTACTGACAGATCTGGCTGGGGAAGAGATAGGGATCTGCCGTTGATCCAATCCTGATTCGAAAGCCATCACTGCAGGTCTTTTGCAGTCTCCTCCGAGATCTGGACCATATCAGGGAGATTTCCCTGATACTACGCGCCCACTGGAACTTCAAGTCACAATGTGATGCATGCATATGCCATATGAAGGTGGGAGACGACTTTCTGGGGCGTGCCGCCTTCAACAGCCAGTAGTTGAGGTAGGGGCAGACTGAAACCTCCAACCTGCACAGATGAGCTGCAACCACCGCCTTAACTTTCGTGAACACCAGAGGGGGACTAGTAAGGCCCAGGGGAAGCACGGTAAATTGAAAGTGCTTGTGACCTACCACGAATCGAAGGTAACATATGTGGGCAGGCAAAACAGGGATATGGAAATAAGTGTCCTGCAAGTCCAACGCTACTATACAGTCTCCTGGGTCCAAGACATGACCCAGGGTAATCATTTTGCACTTCTCCTTTTTGAAGAAGAGATTGAGTGCCCGAAGGTCTAGGATAGGGCGCAAGCCCTTGTCCATTCTGGGCACCAGAAAGTAGTGGGAATAATAACCACAACCTACTTCTGGCACAGGGACCCTCTCTATGGCTCCCATGGCCAAGAGAGCCACTGGTTCCTCGTGGAGAAGTGACAGAAGATCCTCCGGTAAGTAGCCATAGGATGGACAGGTGATGGTGAATCCCGCCATCAACTGGTCTGGGATGAGGGAGACGGACTAGGAAGGCTTGGAGGCTGCAGCGGGGGCAGGGTTGAACTGGGCAGACCTCTGGTTCCCTGTCCCACAAGCCTGTGGGATTCCGCGCCCCCAGCCACGCCAGGGCTGAACAGCATGGGTTGCACGGTGGCTGAGAAAGGGATGCGTCAGGGAGCCCCTTCCGTGGCCATGAAAGGCAGACTGTTGGGGAAGAGGAGCAGTCAAAACGCAGAGGGACAAAGCTGTAGCCTGGGAGTCCTTGAACCTCTCAAACGTCGAGTCCCCATTGTCTCTGAAGAGACAGGTGTCATCAAAGGGCATGTCCTTAAGGGTTTGTTGTACATTCCCTGAGAAACCAGATGTCCTCAACCAGGCATGGCACCTCAATGCCACCGTCAATGCAACCGATCTACCCAGAGAGTCGGTGATGTCAAGCCCACTTCAAATAGTGAACTTCGCCGGGTCTCTCCCATCAGCAACTGCTTGGGAGATGATAGTCTGCGGCAAGACGTGCGCGACCGTGTCCCACAGGGACTGAGTATGATGGCCCAAAAGGCATGCAGTGTTCACTGACTGCATGCCAGACTGGAAGAAGAACACATCTTCTTCCCAAGTTGGTCCAGTCTCTGATTCCGGACCCAGAGGTGTGGAAGGGAATGCGCCAGATAAGGATGCCTAGATAACAAGACTCTCAGGCGTGGGATGTTGGGACAGGAATTTAGGGTCATTTGGGGCAGGCCAATGGAGGCAACTGATCGTCCTGTTCACAGAAGCCCCTGTGCTTGGTGTGGACCAAGTATCCAGAAGGACATCAGTGAGGGCTTTACTGAAAGGAAGGAGTGGCTCAGATGTGGAAGCCCCTGGTTGAAACAACTCCTTCAGGAAACTAGACCTGACTTCAACAGAAGGCAGTTCGAGGCCAAGGACCTCAGCTGCCCTACTGACCACAATAGAAAAAAATTCTCCCTCCGCCATAGCCACTGTAGAGGGAGAAAGCATGCCAGCATCTGGAGAAGTATCCAGAACACTGGCCTCGCCCAATTCCTGTGCCCAGCCCTTTATTAGGGTCATCCTAGAATTCATAAGAGTCCAGGGATCCCTCCATTCCTCACCCACATTCATACCCATAAAAGAAAGGGTCCGAATCCAACCTGGGGTGAATAGACCCCATCGCAGAAGAGGGTGGCGTCGGCCGACGTCACTCTGACTCAGTTGGTTGGGATTAGGATCGGGTTGATGTCGATCTTGGGCACAACCAACGTCAGGAGCGCCAACAGTCGAAATGGCGCCGGGGAAGGTCTCGAAGGTACGACCAGCATCAGTAAAGATCCAGAAGCAGATCAAGAGGGGACCTCGTGGCTGGGGCCGGAGCCGCTAACATGGAACCTGAAGGGCCCCAAGCTGAACCCCTAGGGCCCAAAGGAGTTGAAGAGGGGAGGTGGACTGCCCAAAAATGAGAACCATGGCCTCATAGAATTCTTTCAATTGGGAAGGGGTCACTCCACCTCCAGTGAAGTAGGGAAGGCGCAGAGCTGACCCAGAAGTAGGCTTACAGGACGGAGGCCTAGAATGTCCACTCTCCTCCCGCATCGCATCAGCTGAGCGATAGAGTGAAGTCGAAGGATGCCTAGCCTTCTTCGACGACTTCTTTTTACCCGAGTCTCCTGAAGACTTGGAGGACGACGAGTGGTGGTGATTCCGCGAGCGGTTTCAGGACCTTCCATTGAAGCAAGACCAGTATCGTTGTGGAGTTGAGCACCAGGCCGCCATAAGCTTGAGGGAGTGCTTCCTCAGGGCCTTTAGGTGCATGACCCGGCACTCGAAGCACGACTTCGAGTCGTGGTCACACTACAGGCACAACAAACATACCCGGTGCGGATCCGTCACAGACATCATGCGGTGGCAGGCCTCACAAGGCTTGAAACTGGTCTTTAGGGACATTCTCGATGCACCAAAAATGCACCAAAAACTCGACAAAAGAGTTGAAATTGGTCACAAATTGACCAGGGCTAGCTCTCTCTGGATCAGCAAGTGGCGCAGTAAGAAAAGAACAGACGTCACTGCACAGTGCCGGTGTTTATGTACGACTACCGACATGATCACGGCGACCATGATGCCTACAGTCAACCAATGCCACCTAACGTAACGCCAGGGTACTGCTAGAAGAAAAATCTCTGGCTCCAGTCTGACGACTGGGGGAAATTCTAAGATAAGGAATCTGCAACTAGAAGTCTCTATCAGATGCGTGTCACATTCGATCCTGGAGGAAGAAATGCTGCTCCTGGTTTTGACTTGGGATGTTGTGGACAAGGATAAAAGCTGCATCCAAGTGAGAAAAAAAAAAAAACCTCTCCTCTACCTACATGCTGGCCAATGTAGCGTAAAGTAAATGCCAGCATAGGGAATCAAAAGCCTTCTACACGTCTACTTAAACAGAAAGTGCTTTGGGGTAATCCACTAATGTGGTGTGAATAATGTGCAATAGTTAGCGGATGGTAGGGATCATGCTACATATGGGTATAAACCCCATCTTATTGTTATGTTTAAGGGTACTGCAGTTTGGAAGTAGTCTGCGAACCACAATTTTAGTAAGTATTTCATAATCCATGTTTAGGATAGAAAGAGGCCTAAAATATGTTAATTGATCATTATCTTTGCTGTTTTTGAGCACAGGTTCTAATAAGGTTTCCCCGATTGTGGGCAGTAGATTCCCAGTTGCCCTGATCGTGTTATAAAGAGTAGCCAGGATTAAGGCAAGTGTGTCCACATAAGTTCCCTAGAATTCTAGGGGTAGACCATCTGATCCCTCCACCTTGTCCATAGCCAGAGCCTTTATTAACTCTCTAACCTCCTGTATAGTAAATTTAGGCACAAAGTGAAGTAGCCACTGCAGGCGGCAGCCTCCTTGTATTTGATGCCAAAATATAATAACAAGGACTTGAGAGGAGGCGGCATCATTTTACCTATAAAGGGAAGGGTAATAAGTCAAAAAGGCTGTATTGATCTCAGTCAGGCTATAAACCAGCTGAGCCTCCCATGGTACGCATCTGGAGTTGTTCCTGTCCGTCTCGTAGTCTGTCTTAAGTGCAGGGACTCCACAAATAGGCAAAACACCCCAGCATGAATTAAACATAAAATATTAACAGTTCTCCCATAGTGAGGGGACATGAACAAAAAACATACCCCAACTGTACCTCCCAGGAAACTCGTGCCATAGCACTCCGTCCAAACAAAATAACCATAGTGTAAACACCTTCCTAATGAGACCGAGAAGGATTGTCACTCAAGATTAGGGAGGGAGGACAAAACCATTTGGAATCGATGCCTAGATCTCAGTCCTCTCGCACAAACAAGAGCCAAGACAGGAAAAAATAATAATAGGCGCAAAGAACCGAGCCTTAGCATGTGGAGTACAGAGCTTGGCAGGGAAGAGCAATGCTTATGGGATTGCAAATTCCTGTAGTCATTTGTTGGTGTAGGAAGTTGGCTCTGTACATACTATCTCAAAGTGAGAGATGGTGTGCACAGGATCTAAGGGCTCCGCGTAGAGCTTGATAGTGGCAAAATTAGATAATACTAATGCTCTATTTTGTGGTAGTGTGGTCGAGCAGTAGGCTTATCAGAGGATAGTGTTAAGCATTTGTTGTACACACACAGGCAATAAATGAGGAACACACACTCAAAGACTTAACTCCAGGCCAATAGGTTTTTATATAGAAAAATATATTTTCTGAATTTATTTTAGAACCACAAGATTCAAGATTTGAGGTAAGTACATAAAATACAAGGTCCTTCACATAGGTAAGTAAAGAACTTTGATTCAAATCAGTAGTATACACTGTTTTAGTTAAAATGGCAATAAGCTATTTTAAAAGTGGACACAGAGCAAAAATCAACAGTTCCTGGGGGAAGTAAGTTTGGTTAGGTTTCTCAGGTAAGTAAAGCACTTACACAGTCAGTCTCTTGGGCATAGGCAGCCCACCGTTGGGGGTTCAAGGCAACCCCCAAAGTCACCGCACCAGCAACACAGGGTCGGTCTGGTGCAGAGGTCAAAGGAGGGCCCAAAACACATAGGCGCCTATGAAGAACAGGGGTGCTCTGGTTCCAGTCTGCTAGCAGGTAAGTACCTGCGTCCTCGGGGAGCAGACCAGGGAGGTTTTGTAGATCACCGGCTACTGTCCTGGAGAGTGGCTACACCCTCTTTGTGCCTCCTCCTTGAGAGGAGGGGGCACATCCCTATTCCTATTGGGGGAATCCTCCAATCTCAAGACGGAGGATTTCTAAAGGCAGGAGTCACCTCAGCTCAGGGAACCTTAGGGGCTGTCCTGATTGGTGGGTGCCTCCTCCTTGTTCTTCTCATTATCTCCTCCAGCCTTGCTGCCAAAAGTGGGGGCAGTGGCCGGAGGGGCGGGCATCTCCACTAGCTGGGATGCCCTGGGGTGCTGTAACAAAAGGCATGAGCCTTTGAGGCTCACCGCCAGGTGTTACAGTTCCTGCAGGGGGAGGTGAGAAGCACCTCCACACAGTACAGGCTTTGTTCCTGGCCATAGAGTGACAAAAGTACTCACCCCATGTGGCCAGAAACTCGCCTGGTTGTGGCAGGCTGGCAGAAACTGGTCAGCATAGCACTAGGAGTCGGACTGGTATTCAGGGGGCATCTTTAAGATGCTCTCTGGGTGTATTTTACAATAAATCCCACACTGGCATCAGTTTGACAAACTCCCAGACAATTTACTCTTTATGGCTACACTGCACTTACAATGTCTAAGGTTTTGCTTAGACACTGTAGGGGCATAGTGCTCATGCACATATGCCCTCACCTGTGGCATAGTGCACCCTGCTTAGGGCTGTAAGGCCTGCTAGAGGGTTGACGATTTACCTATGCCACAGGCAGTGAGAGGTGGGCATGGCACCATGAGGGGAGTGCCATGTCGACTTAGTCATTTTCTCCCCGCCAGCACACACAAGCTGTGAGGCAGTGTGCATGTGCTGAGTGAGGGGTCCCCAGGGTGGCTTAAGACATTCTGCAGCCCTTAGAGACCTTCCCTGGCAACAGGGCCCTTGGTACCAGGGGTACCATTTACAAGGGACTTATCTGTGTGCCAGGGTTGTGCCAACTGTGGGAACAAAGGTACAGTTTAGGGAAAGAACACTAGTGCTAGGGCCTGATTAGCAGGGTCCCAGCACACCTTCAATCATAACTGGCATCAACAAAAGGCAAAAAGTCAGGAGGTAACCATGACAAGGAAGGCATTTCCTTAAAACTGGCAAAAATAAAGCTCTGAGTCATTGAACCGCTGCTATGAAATCAGTTAAAACAGACACGTTTCAACCTGGTAGGTGCCAACTGTGCAGGCCTAGCACAAAATATAACCCGGGTCCTATGAGAGGAGGCCTCTTTTTGCATGGTTAGCCCCCCGATGTTTGCTTGATAATGATGTGTCTTAGAAGTTGTAGTGCCCAGAGCCCCTGCTAACCAGGTTCCCTGGGTCAGAACTCTTTCCTAAATCTGTAGTGATGCTTGTCACAATTGAATACACTCTTGAATATCACTGTAAGTCCCTAGTAAATTGGCACACCAGTACACAGGGCATGGGACATTTTGGGTTGGCACCTGAGGGCAGCAGCACTGATTGTGCCACCCTCTAGGGCCCTGCACCCAGCACTGCCATTGCAGGCTAAGTGTTCTGGGGCAAATCTAAAAAGGCCAGTTTGACTTGGCACACTCCCTGTGTGCTCTGTCCACCCTACACTGCACATGTTATGGATAAGTCACCAGTCTGGCAGGCCTTTCAGCCCTACGACAGGGTGCATCATACTATTTGTGAAGGCACAGATGCATGAGCAATATGCCCTCACCATGTCCTTGCCAAACCTGGGACATAGTGAGTGGACCGAGCAGCCAATTTAAGTACAGGTACTGGACACTGGTCAAACACGAGTTCCCCCGCTACATGATTGCCACTCTAACCCTGGATTGTTTGGTATCAAACAACTCAAGAAAATAAATCCAAACTGGCACCAGTATTGGATTCATCCCTAAATGTACCCAGAGGTCACCTTAGAGGTGCCCCGGCAAAAGTTAACCTAACTGGTATGGTTGCTGACTGATTCAAACCAGCATTCCACCTCCAGACAGCCAATACAGAAACCTTGGGGGGCAGCCCTGTCTCTCCGGTTTGTGAAACAATGCCCTTCCTTGGTGGAGGAGCTAACACCCCTTCCCTAGGGAATGTGCCTTCCCCTGGCGGTGAGTTTCAAAGGGTTACTGCCCGTGAAACTCGAGCCTCCAGGCCTGCTGCCAGCAGCTGATGGCTTCCCCTTTTGTGAACCCCCACTTTTAGCGGGAGCAAAGGTGGGAAACAACACAAGGGGTAGAAGGAGGGGTCTCACTGAGTATGCACAACCCCAAGGGGCTTGCAGGCGAAGTGGAGCCTCCATTTCATTTTCCTCCATGTTGGATGGCAGGAAAATAGCCAATGAGGTTTAAGGTAGTGACCCTTCCCACAGGAAGTGGTCACTGTAGTGGGTGTAGCCACCCAAGGGTACGTGTCCCATTGGACACTAACAAGCTCCCCCTAAAACCCTCACTAAATTCAGTATTTAGTGGGATCTCCTAGACCAAAAAATCATATTCATCTGGAAGTAAAGAAGACAGCACCAAAGAACCCGACAGGACAAGAACTAAGGACCTGCTACACCAGAAGAGGCTCCAAGACCCCCCCCTGCTTGTTGCACCAGAGTCCCAACAATCGCTGCTGCGAAGGAGCTGACCACTGGACCAACCGCAAAAGATCCAGAGGACCTTCAGGCTTTCAAATAGCCCAAGATCTCCTCCTTGAGTGGAGGCATCACTCAAGAAACTAAAGAAACCTGAACAGAACCAGCAAACCGGTTAGGGTCACTTCACCGACAGGACGATATCCCCGCAACCGGAAGCCACAGCCGGACCGGACGAAACACCAACGACAGCCCAGACGAGACCTACTAGAGTGCCAACTTTGGTGGTACTGGGCCCTCCTGTGGCCAAGTTCTGGCAATACCCCAGGAACTGGCCAGTCCACATCAAACAACTGCAAAAACAGCTCACCCAGAGCTGCAACGGGACCAGGAAGAAGCCCCAGTCAAGGGATTTCAGGAACACCCCAGACCTCCCACTAGAGCACCCTCATCGTCATGCAGGGACCCCGGAAGAAGACTTACCTCCAGCGCCAAAGGGTTCCATTGCGCACAGCCTCCAAGACCTCCAACTCGCCCTCATCCGGCCGCCCTGAGCCCTGTATCGTAGAACCTGCTGTGTGCCACTGGTCCCTAAACCCTTGCATCCTACATAGAGGGCCAGTCTCCTACAGGTTCCTACAATGGAGAAGTCAGGTAACCACTGTTAGAACGGTGTACCCGGTACGAGGTGGCATGCCGGGTCCATATGAGCTATTTCAAAAGCAACATTTTGGATAAGCTCTCTGGGGCAACTACTTCCTGCAACCAAATCCTCAAGGAAGGAGATCATGGAATCCCCCTCAAGGAGTTTGAGAGACCAACCACCCTGGTGTTATTTCAATGTGCCCTGCCATCTTGGTCCTCAATCCTGGCTTCCAGGGTGTGGATCTGAGTAGACTTATTCATCGGGGGCAAGCACTCTTTCATGGTAGGTACTAGGTCTACTACAGCAGTCACAACTGCAAGCACCCCGTCCGGTATTTTCAAATGATCGTTCTGGAGCAGGCTAAGGTCTGTCACCACAGAATCTACCTTAGTTTCTAGGGCCTCCCTGGTGGAGCAAATGGCAGCTAGGATAGCATCAAGTTTGTCCACCAGTGTGGGGCTCCAGGCTGGGTCTAAGTCCTGCCCTGAGGGTGTGTTAATGTCTCTCATCAGGGAAGGCTCCTCTTTGGATTCTTGAGTACATCCCAAGAGTCTAAAAAATGATGAGCCACAGATAGTGCACGCCCAGGAATAAGTGAGGAGCAGAATTCAGTAAGGTCAACAGCCACAAGTGACCAGTAGCACTATCTTTTAAGCGTTATGGCACAATATCCACCTTTTCCCCTAAAAGCCGGACGTTGAAGACCATATCCATTTGAGAGGCTCAGGTGTCCCCAGAAAAATCAGTGGTATTCATGCAACTCTGGCCTCTGGTACAACACTGGTGTCCATAGCCTGGGACACAGAGCGCTTATATTCAGGAAGACATAAAAATATGCCCTGCCACATTCAAGCCATACTCTTCACTGCTGGCAAAGGAATTCCTTAAATCCTCCAGTAGTGCAGGTACAATCTCACTCACTGTATCCCATAGAACATGGGTGTATTGATCCAAAAGGCACTCTAGTGTTAATTGATCGGGTTCCTTGAAGCATGTGATATGGGAGTAGCCAATTGTCTGAAGATATTGTGCCAACGTTCCCAATACCCTTGTAGAAGTTGTGGGAATGCCAACAGACCAAAGCCCCAAGATGGTGATATTTGGGAAATGTACTGATTGGCATGGCCTACGTGGGCAGAAAAAGCCTGACGTCGAAGACTATATCCACTTGAGAGACTCAGGTGTCCCCAGAAAATTCAGTGGTAACAATAGGTATCACCTGTATGCAGCCAAACAAGATATAGCTAGGCACTCAAGATCCTGAGTGGGGCCCAGTTTTTTTAATAGCTCAGAGCAATGGATTACTGCTCCATCGCAGAAGAGTACGCATATATAGGGCTGACCTAAAAAGCTTATGAAACTCTTTCTTTTTTTTAAATTTATTTTGGGAGGGTGTTACTACTTCAATATAATCTGATCAGGAAGACATGTAGATATCCTGTGTTCAAATAGAATCTCTGTACAATATATAACACAATGAAATGATTGTTCGGATGCCCCACAATGTCTGTGAGAGAATTCACAGAAAATTTCAGAAGAAAATGTTGTCAAGAAATAAACCCAAACGTCATAAAAGCCAAGGAGTCACTCCTATATACACACTCTTAGAGGCAAACAGCCCTTCGCATACAGAAGTAAAACCTTCCACTGTATCCCATAGAAGCAATTAGGCGCTCACGCGAAGCGGGAACAGTTCAGGCACTCACGCGAAGCGGGAAGACTTCAACCTTCACACCAGAGGGAACAACACCCTCATATGTATTTGAAGGAGCCAAAACTAATTAGCAAATTATTTCACAGACATCTTGGGGCATGCTAACAATCATCCCATTGTGTTATAGATTGTGTTAGATATTTGTTTTGATTTGCAACACTTCGTCCTGATGAAGGCCCTGGTCAAGTTAACCTTAGGGATGAAACGTCAACCTCTACTCATGCAATATGGAGTGCTCAATGCCACTTTGATTGTGTAATGTATTCTGATTCACTGTGAGATCCAACCAAGTGCATTCTGATATTGAATTCATAGAAGCCTATTGCTCCGTATAGTTCATATCGGTATTTTTGTGTTGCTCTAATTTGTTATTTTTTTTAAAACATAAAGCTTCCTTTTCATCAATATGTTTATGTGCAGTTATTAGGGTTTAAAATAAGGTTTTCAAAATTACTGGACCATTTAGATGAAAGCATGGGGGTATTTTATGTATGAATTGGCAATTTGCTAAGACTACTCTGTTCTTATGGAAGCTTATGAGAGGATCCTAAATTAAAAACGTCTGATTTCTGCTCAAAACCAACATAGCCACTTTCCAAGGCCAACTTCATCTAAGCCAGGTGGATAGGCTCCAATGGATGGTGGTCTAACAAAAGCAAAAGTTGTGAAGTGATCTCTTAGAAAATGTTTAATGATATTCAGAAAGATGGTTTATTCACTGTTCTGCAGATCTGTGATGTCGCTACCAAATGAACATCAAGACAACCCTAAGAGAGACTTAGTTGGACTGGATGCAGCAAATAAGGCAAAATACATCTGATGAGGTTCTGAAGACAATGGGTGGAAACCCTCCGCCTTAAAGGTACAAAAACCATCCCCATTTAGCCTAGTAGCTGCTATTGACACTGATCTTGCTTCTGCCTATATGATTTGGCATTTAAGGACGATGTCTAAGTTAATGAACTCGGTGTTCAGGAGCCATATCATCAAACCGGGATGCTAGGTGGTGTTGAAGAACTTCTCTTGAGCCCCTCGAGAGGCGATCCGGCAGTGTTCCTGGTGAAATGCATGGGGCTGTGAAGAACTAGACAAGATCATGTGCAACAACTTGCAGGGTGCCAGACAGGCACTACCAAGATCAGCTAATAGGGCTCCTTCTGGAGCTTCATGAGCACTCTCATGACAAGGAGAAGCAGTGAAAAGGCAAAAGCACCTATTCTGGACAATGCTATAAAAAGAGCATCTACTACCGACCCCTGCCTGCTTACAAGTATAAATATTTCTTGTTGGTTGTCGCAAACTATTTATATTGTGTATTGTCTATACCCCCTCCCCTTTGCTCCATCTCAGACGTTGGATATCATGGGGATGTTGAAGCAATAGCCCAATGATGAAGCATGCCACGATTAATGGGTGAGGGCAATTTTTAAGAACCTAGCATTGCTTCTCACTTAAGCAGGTCGAGGACGACTTGTATAGAGTACCTGTTTCTCCTCCTTATCTTGTTTTGCGTGTGCAAGTGTAGTTAATTGGGAGGATGGGTAAGGAGGGTTCGCCTCTCTCCCCTCTCAGCCAACAAAAAACCTTGAACTAGAATCTAAAGTGAAACAGCTTCAGAGTCTCCTAGTCTCCAAACACTCGACTGAAACAATAAACAAACTGAAACCCTAAAATACAAATATAATAAACTAATAAGCCAGAGAGAGCTCACGTGTGGCTGAACTCCAACAAAGCAAAAAAGTTATGCGAATTAAACACACATGGAAAATTTATAGCCAACTAACCAAAGGTCAAAATTCAGAACTACTTGATTATTGCAAAAAAGAGTAAATCAGGGACAACAGAAACTGAGACTAAAAACATAGCCAGCTACTTTGCACAATACTACAAAACACTACACAATCCAGACTTGCATCCAGTTGTCTCAGATTGTGAAACCTAGCTCCAAAATAACAAACTGCACTCAATTTAAGAAGTAGACCAACCCGAGCTAAGCAAACAGTTCAAAGTCCAGGAAATAGACAAGGTAATCAAAACACTTAAAATAAAGAAAGCACTGGGGCCTAACAGTTTCATAGTTTGTTTGTACAAAAACTTCCAGCCACATCTTACACCGCACCTAAAATCTCTCTGATTTTTATGCCTCTAAAGGCACAACTGGTCCGAACTTCACAGAAGCTATAATACCAGTTATTCATAAAGACAACAAAGACCCATCATACACTTAACACTATAGGTTGATATCCCTCCTTCATGTAAATTGTAAAACCTATGCAAATATCCTAGCTGCAAGATTGGAAAAATGACTCCTCTAACATTATTCCCAAGCTGGCTTCATAAAGGGGAGGCCTGCCTCAGATAATCTCAGACTCTTTGCACGTGTCCTAGAAAAAGCCCCTCTCCTCCACACGTCAGCAACAGCTATGACCCTAGATGCCGAAAAGGCTTTTGAGAAGGTGTCTTGGCTCTTCCTTAGATCGGTAATCCGCAAATTCCACCTAGGACCACCCTTTGAACAGAGTATTCGTACTATATGACGACCCATCACCCAGAGTTCGGGTAAACAGCTCCCTTTCTGAGAGGTCCAAACTATCCCAAGGCACAAGGCAAGGATGTCCTTCTCCCAGTTAGTCTTTCTCATAGCCATCCAGCCCCTCCTAACTGAATTGCAACCATCATTAAAGGCATCCCCATTTGATTTCAGGGCCTACAAGGTGCCATACCTGTAATCCTAAATCCGATTAGTGTCTATGCCAAAGCCTCAGGTCACACACTAAACAAAGATAAACAGAGGTCTTTCCCCTAAATCCACTATGTACTTCTGTAAGCCTCGGCAATAGTTACCTCAAATTTGCAAAAGCGTCACCTTAAATACTTGGGGCTAAAATTCTGTAAATCGCTGACCAATTGTCACACACACATTGAAAACACCCTCCTTAAAAAAAAAAATACAAGACCTCGTAGAAACATGGTCTCTCAAACATATGACCTAGTGGGGCAGCTAGGACTGCACCAAAATGCTAATAGCACCGCAGGTAAATTTCATAAGCATGTTCTCTTCATAACTTCCCGCTACCTTTTTAAAACTGCCCAACAATGCTATAATTCAATTTGTTTGGCGCAGTAAAAGACCCAGAATCTCTATCAAAATCCTATTACTGGACAAGGAAAAGGGCGGAGTCTGCCTCCCCACTGCAGCAAACTTCCAATGGCATTCATTCTCAAACAAGCTTTACATTGGTTTCACCCTTTCACTCACCTAGCTGCTACCTCTGTGAAACACTTCAAGCCCCTACACTCCACAAGTATAGTAAGAGACACAATACTGACAGTAAATCACCAAGACAGCAAATGTACTGTCAAACTCAAACACTTCATATGCCTCGCTCTGGCACAACCCACAGATAAAAACTGACAGTACAACCCTCCACTGGCCCACCTGGTCTTCACATAACATCTTATGCATTAAAGATGTGATTGATAGAGCCAACCCAATTTCCTTCTCACTCCTACAAACATTCTTAAACATCCCTAATAAGGAATTTTAGAATTTCCTCAGACTTGTGATTAACCGTAATCAATCCTTCACGAACCCACAAAATCCAAGCATTCTAAAGAAACTAGCTTTAGTTGCATCTCAAGACCACCAAGCCTCTAAAGACGGCTACACTCAGCTATCCAAGAAAAACTGGAAATATGAAAACATGCAACCAAGCTCAAAATCTACCCCATCATCTGTGCAAATACTGGCTGTTACATAGATCCTTCTGGATCCCTGACAAACTGTTTAGACTGGATCTAGTAAAATGGGACTAGTGCTGGAACTGCTCATCCAAGGCTGGTGATCCTAAACACATTTTCTTGCCCTATGCTCCCCTCATGCTGGGAAGGTATTCTCAAAACCATAAACCATATCTTCCACTATAAAGTAACTCTGGACCCTATCCTCACATGCTTAGGCCTCTCGATTCTCCCCAATCCTCCCTCACTCAAAGCAGAACTCTGCTATTTGACTTACTACTCACACTAGGAGTCAAAACGATCCTTAGTGATTGGAAAGACATCAAATCTCTTACCATACCTGGTGGGCCTGGGTATGCTTCCTCAAAAGAATTGACAGCATTATTCTCAACCAAAACGTCAACCACAATAAATACAGGGCACCACACCCTCAGGTACGAGTCCTGAGCTAAATTCCACCTTACATCCCTCTTCTCACAATTAGGATCCTAAGATATCCCACCCCCTTCCTTTCACTACTACTCCTCTCTCATCTGCACTTTCCCCACCACTCTCCTCACATACAAGTATACCATCACCTAACTATTACCTAATCAGGAGAGTTATCCATGGCAGCTGTAAAACCCATTTTATTTCGCCGATCTGATCTATCCAATGAATTATGAATTTATTGTCTTCTCATGTAACATAAGAAAACCACTGTACTGTTTTTTCTTCTCATCTCAGTGTATTCCTGTAATATGAAACTGTTTAACAAAATGTTAATATAAAAAAAAAAAAAAAAAAAAAAGAACTCTGCTAAAGATTATGACACTGAGGCAATCCCAATGCAGGCCAGGTCAGGCACTGCACCCAAGACCCCATGGGAGGCCAACCTCATGATGCAAAAGGCCTTTGGCCAAGTGCCTGGTCTCCGGCAAGGCTCTGCATCCAACACCGCCACCCTAAAGCCCTGTGGACATCAGACTCACGTTCTGGTTTTTGTTTTTTTTAAGTATTTTTTGCAGGTATTGCAGTACTCTCATGGTACTCGCACTCAAACGTAACCTCGCTATTACCATGAAAACTTTCTGCCAAATTCGCCATTAATTCTGTTCAGCTCTTTTTTCAGTTTCGGAGAGCAAAGTTTTCAATGGCAATTAACATGGGAAATGGTATACATATTTATACATTACACAGTTACGATCTAGTTACCATAGGAAGATAGCTTTTTGGTTTGCTAATACATTTGTTGTTGTTTGATAAAACATTCCCAAAAAGAAAAAGAAAAAAGTTAATCCACCTCAGCTCATTTCTGGAAAGTTACAAAGGGATCCATTAAGCAACAGCTGAGAGAAAAAAAAGGGTGGGTCCCTAAAACTCAATTTCCCCATGCAATGTTCTACAGGATAAATGAACAGTGATAACACGAAAACAGTTGAATGGAATTGCAAATGACATCAAATTTGGACGATAGCTAGATCTTGGTCTAGAAAATTGGCTTTTTGTTATTTGGTGTAAATCCTTTCAATAGTTTGAGAACTTAAGGTATAAAAACTTTGTATATCTGGATGGGTGGGTGCAAGTTCGACTACTAGAGTGATCTGACTGGTAAAGGGTGCTCCACACACTTACCCACCCAAAATAAAAAGCCTCATCAGACCATGGGGAGCTCATCCCCGGGGGTAAATGTGTTTGTATGAAGAGGGGGGGATTGAATTGCTTAAAGGAAAGGGTGTATTGTTTATGGGAGAGGCTGGCTCCCATCTCTGAGCCTTCTCAGTGCCTGGGGGCCCCCAATCCTGCCTGGAGTCATATAAAAAATAAAAAAAAGCACCCCCACACCACCTCCCATCTGAGCATATTTCAACACCTGGACCCCATCCCCTAGGGCCCAATGCTCTTAACAAGGGAAGGGGCAGCATTGCTCTCCCTCCCTGAGCCTGATTAGGTGCTGGGTTCCCCCTCACTTAGGGTGCTGTTTCTTTTAAAAGGGGAGGAGGGCCTGTGGCCCCCTACCCCTGCCTTCTCAAGGCCCAGGGTCCCCATCTTTAAAGGCTGTGCTTTTATTTTTTATTAAGGTGTTGGAGGCACACAGACACTCTCCCCCCCCCCCCCTCTCAAGAGCCTCATTACACCCTTCGGACTCCATACCTTGGCCTTCCTTTAATGTAGGTGGGTTACCTGGTGCCCACTTGAGGCACCCACTTACAACACATTGAGAGCCCCACCCCAGTGTCCTCGCCGGCTCCCTGCTTGTAGCAGGACCTCGCCTTATTAACACTTTGTTTCCCTGCACTCAACACTTGTGGCAAGAAACTAGAATGCTGGGTTCCAGGGGTCGGCGCCACTGGACACAACAATCAAGTTGGCCACAGGGGATCGGGTCCCCAGGACCGTTAAACTCTTAAAGGGGCTGCACGGCCTTGATCCCTTAAGTTATACTTTGTGCCCCAGGGGATGGGGTCTCCAGGGCCGAATGCGGCAAAAGGAGGGCGGCTGAAACCCCTTCTCCTTCATAAACAGATTGGGCCCCCTGGGGATGGAGTTCCTGGGGCAGAAAATGGTCTGGGGAGGGGGACCTCCTGATATAGAGCTCCATAGCCCGAAAACGGACAAATTTAATTTAGTTTTAATTTTAAAAATGTATCCAATTAAAACAAATAATTAAATTAGTAAACCGTGGCTAGAAACATTTTTAAAGATAAAAGGAAGGAATGAAGGCAATGCGAGCAGTTATGCTACCACCGACATGAAAGTGGAAGGTGGTTTTGTGATTTTAAGGGCCGCACCCTTCTTGTGATTCATCATGTTTCACAGGTGAGTTAGTTTAATTATTATTAAATAACAAGACTATCTTGGGTGCAAATGGAAGAAACACTGCAGTTATTCTTGTCCGAGCAGGTGGGGGGGCTTGCTTATTACAGTTATGAGGATTCCACTGGAAAAGAACCAGGATTAAAGACAAGTAAGAAAAAGTTACTTGTAGGCCTAGTCATGCATATAAGCAGTCCTTGAAAAATGGCTCACCCGGGTGATGTTTGAAGGTTTGGAAAGAATGATTTAAGAATTACAGGATCATTAAGATAAAAGTCCGACAGGACTTTAGGAATTAATTTCGGGTTAGTAAGTAAAATCACTTTGTCTTCTCTGAACTGAAGGAACCGTTCATGGACGCTAAAATCATGAATCTCCCTGACTCTACATGCAGATGTGAGTACGAGAAGAGCCACCTTCCAACCGTCCACAAAATATATTTCTTATCTGCTCTATGAATAGGCACGAATGGAGCGTTCAACAATTGCCCCAAGACTATGTTGAGCTGCCATGTTGGAGGAGGGGCTCTGACTGGGGGAATGTTCTGAACAATACCTTGAGAAATTGGTTAATGACCCTGACAGACAACAGGGAGGGACTATCAGATCTACGTAAACGGAAAATGGCAGCAAGATGCATCTTAATGGAAGCATGAGGCAATTCTGATTGTGCCAGATGTAAGATGTAAGGCAAGTTCTCTTCTGGAGGTGAGGATGCGCTTTAGAAGTTCTACATCACAGACAGAATCCCTTCCATTTCAGGCGGTATGTTTGATTTACATTGTCCGCCTGCCTGCGCCTTGGCAAGAATGTCCCTGCGATCTTTAGGAATGTTCAGGTGACAAAATTCCTGGAAGTCAGGAGCTAGGCTGATAAATTTAGAGATGGGATCCGGATGTCGATCCTGTTCCTGGTTCATTGTCAGCAAAGTGACCGGCTCGAGTTGGATGGGAGGTTGCACTGGTAGTAGGAGAAGCTCTGTGTACCAGTGTTGACACAGCTACGCAAGGGCTATAAGTATGACCCAGCAGGACTTGACCTTCACTTTGTTGAGCACTTTTTTGAAGGAGAGGAATCAGAGAAAAGGCATAAGCAAATATACCAAACCATGCAATCGAAAAGGTACTCCCCCATAACCCCGGATGGGAATGGCAACTTGCGAAGTACTGGCGTTTGGTATTCTGGGGGGGTCGCAAGAGATCCAGATTTGGTTTGTCCTACTGGAGAAAGATGAGATCCAGTGTTCTGTGGTCCAATTCCCACTTGAGGCTAGTTGTTCTCAGCCTGCTTAAGGTGTCTGCTATTGTGTTTTGATCTCCTGGCACATGCTCTGCCTTCAGGTGCACAGTGTGGCGGATACCCCGTTTTCAAATCAACTGAGCCTCCCTAGACAGTGGACGAGATTGAGAGTCTCCCTGCTTATGTAGTGCATCGTTGTTGTGTTGCCTGTTAAGATGAGCACTGGCGAATGAGGAATCCTGGGAAGGAATACTTGTAGTGCTGGGTATACTGCCATTAATTTGAGATGATTGATGTGGAGGCCCCCAATGTGAAGGAGGCCACTTGCCACTGACCTGAAGATCCTGGAGGTAAGTTCCCCATCCGTCCAGAGATGCATCAGCTGTAATGACTAGCAGTGATGTCTGAGGTAAAAACAGGAGGCCAACAGAGAGATTTAAAGGGCGTGTCCACCAGTCGAGTAACTGGATTATGAGTGGAGTTACTTGAATGATGTCTTCAAAAGACCCTGTAGCTTGCAATCATTGGATGTCTAGTGCTTCCTGAAAAGGACGCATTTGGAGGCGATAGTACGGTATGAGTGGGATGCAAGAGGGCATCATTTTGAGGAGAGATTTGTAATTGAGGACTGAAAGTGACTTTCTTTTCTGCACTCTGGTTCCAGAGTTGTCAGTTTTTGCTGTCTCTCGAGCCTGGGATAGGCCATGTTGAGGTCTGTGTCCAGTATGGCTCCCAGGCAGTTTATTCTCTGTAATGGTTGGAGTACTGATTTATTTGAATTGAGAGTGAGCCCTAGCTCGTGGAGAGGCGTATTGAAGCTATGATGGACTTCTTCACGGACTGCTGGTGGATGCTTCCACCAACAAGTCATCAAGGCAGGGAAAAATGTGATGCTTCTGTTGCCTGAGATAAGCTGCGACTGGTGCAATTTGGTGGAGATGCAAATGCGGGGATGGATGGGGAGGGGAACCGGGGTGGCTCGCAGACTTGATACCGAAGGGTAAAACTCGTAATTGAAAGTGTTTGCTGTGTACCGTAAAACTGAGGAATTTTCTGTGTTTCAGATTAATGGATTTATGAAAATAGGCATCTTGGAGGTCTAGGGAGGACATGTAATTTCCCCTGTTGAGGACCTGCAATATGTCTTGGAGTGGGACCATGCGAAACAATTGTTTCTTGAGATATTTGCTGAGCTGTCTCAAGTTGAGAATTGGTCTCCAATTCTTGAGTATTAATAAGGAGGACTAGAAACCTTTTCCCCGTTGGGAGCAGGAAACTCTCTTGTTCGCTGATGACTGGTTGTTGACGGAGAACCGTTGACGAGAGAGTCGTTGACGGGGGAACCATCAACAGGATATTTACTGTCAACTGAAGCGACGACGATGGTGCAATCAACAACGGTAAGAGTGAGTCATCGACAATGTCGTCAGCAAAAAGGATGTCATCATCAACACTTATTATGGTGAAGGTAGTAGATGTCATGGAAGACACTGTGAAGAGCGTCAATGTCCGTGTCAACGGAAATACCATCGAAGATGTTGAAGCAGGTTTTTTGAAAACAAGGTTCACCTTATGTGGTGGCGTTAGGGGTTCTAAAGTCGATTTCAGACAGGATTTTGAAGGAAAATCTGACTTCTTTTTGTCCTCTACTGGAAATCTGGCACGTTTGTGAGGCGATATAGAGGGGCTGTGGTGTTTCGTAGAGTCCTCAGAAGACGTTTCAGATGCCTTTTTTGAGGTTCTGGAGAGGTATGAGTAACATGAACCTCTTTAGCTCACTTTAAAGGTGTTTTTGAGGACATAGTGGAAGAGGTATTGCTTTCTTCATCAGATTCTGGTTTGTCTCTAGATTTGAGCTTTTGCAGCCAAAGAAGTCGTTGCCCTTCAAGTTTCTTAAAAGTCTTCACAGAAAATGTGCAACATACCTTGCAGTCTCTTGTTTTCTGCTCAGGTTGAAGTCAATATATGCAGTCTTTATGAGGATCATATACATGCAGGCTCCTCTTCACGCAAGTGCCACAAGGTCTAAAAAGCCCCTTTTTGAGGTCTTTGACATGATCAAAGTCAGGTTGAAAAACCAAGTTGTAGAGTATGTCTTTCTATGTAGAAAAAGATGAAAAATAATTTGTGAAGCAGCTACGGCTGGAAGAAAACATAACAGAGCTCACTTGAGACTACTTAGCACAACATGAAGTGGAAAATCTGAGGGGAAGCAAAGGGTGGTGTGACTTGATTGATTGACTCTTAAGTTTGGTCCTTTTTAAAAAATGACTGATATGTTTCTAAACTAAGAGGCCTAAGGACATGAGTATATATGTCTATTGGGACATTGCTTTTCTAAGATACTGGGGACTCCCATATCAATGACGGGGAAGAATTCAAGTATGTGAATCTATGTGTTGGCAGAATTTGATGTGAGCCATATCTTTGAGGTGACAAAGTAGGTGCACAACTCACCACTAACGTAATCTCTTTGATGGGAGAATATGCCCTCAAATATTCAGAGTCACTTGACCTCAACACCATTCTGTTATTAATAAGGCAGAGCCATTTTATAGATAGTTGCATCCCTGAAGGTGGAGGCTGTCCATTGGGTCTCGAAGTTCGAAGGAGGCAGAGAAGAAGGATCCTCTCTGGGCTTTGATGTTGAATGTGGGATAGAAATCAATGCAGGCTTTTCAGGCACAGTACCCATAGGTGTTGACACTAAACAGAGCATGGGCCTCAATGTCGGTCCCAGTCTTGACTATATATGGTCTCTCAAGATTGTGTGCTTCTCGTTCACTTCAACAGGGTCCCAGGTCTCAACAGTGAGCAGCTTGGAATCTTATCCATACTCAATGTTGTGGTTCTCAATATAAAAAGAAAACAGCACATTTTATTTCATCCGGCTCTTTAGGTGAGCGGTAAGAAGGAGCAGTGGTAGAAAGAACATTGCTTCTCAGATGGTCCTAAAGCTGCCTCCTGGAGGCTCTCTTCAAGGTTGTGCAGAATGATTTTCGTCTGCCCTTTACGGTTCTCTTAGACATCTTCTGCCAGGGTCCATAGCGTTCAGGATGAGGGTCATGTGGGAGGCACCCAATGCAGATATCATGCTGGCATCAGTAGGCTTATTTTCTACATTAGGCAAGGCACAAAGTAAAACAATGAAGACATTCTGGCTGGACAAATTAAAAATCCTGTAAGAAAAAAAGAGAACACTTCTAGTCTCTAAAAACGTTGAGTTGAGTGAAACAGACTGTAAAAGGTTTGAGGATTTCCAGAAGGAAGAATCACTAAAGAGGCAGAGCTAACAACTTGATGATCTGGCTACCAGAAGAAACAAAAAATTACCAACCGTCTGTTGGGCATGTTGGGACACATGAGGAATGGTGAGACCCATGAAGTCACAGTATCAGCTTTCATGTTCTTGTCTATGACAGACTACTTCCTAACAATGCCCTTCATTTCCCTTTTTTTCCACACAAAAAAGGGGGGAAAAAAAGTAAATAGGTTTCTAGTCACATCTTGCTTAAGTAGTGACTGCTGATTTTAACTAAGCTTTTATTTTGTAAAAGAATAATAATTAAATGTAGCCATTTTTAGCCTTTTAATGGTCAGCAAAGACCGTTTTTATCACTATTTAAGTGACCTTTCTCCTAGAAAGGCTTGAGCATGTGTAAGTATGTACATTTATATGAATATTTTTTTGTAAAGTGCTCCATGACTCCACACGTAGGTAGGATAATTCAGTGCTTAGGACTATTGAGGAGGATCCCCTGAAAGGATTTTAGGATAGAAAGCGAAGGTTTCCAATACCCTGGCATACATGTGACCAGGATAAGTACATGTGCTTCGAACCAGCGGCCCTTGCTTGATTAGTTTTGTCTGGGGGCACAGCAATGGAGCAGGATGCCATTGTCCTTACTGGTGACAATTCTTTTTTTTTTTTTAAATGGTTAAGGACATTGTTTTTTGTAGGTTCTACAAAATGCTTAGGACTGGGCTCCTATTTTCTATGTAGGTCAGCTGGAATGGATGCAGCTAAGTATCTGTCTTGTGAACCTACCGGGGAGTATAGGAGGGTAGAGTAACTCTTTCAAATATCCATGGATTTTACCAGGACACATACATTGTGGATTTTCAATCCACAACAGAGCAGTGAACAAACTAAAGACTTAAGATGGATAACAGAGACACATTGTGCTATCTATGTGGGTGTAATTCTGCACAAGACAAGGTTGAAGTTTAAAGCTTGCTATGTATCTCTCAGGGATTGAAGCAAAAAGGTAAACAATCTGGGGCATAGCTTATTGTGGACAAGATCCTTAATGCTGAGGGTTAATGGCCTGCAAGTTTTTGAGATCTAACCACTATTTCCTGACTGAGCAATATGTGAAAGATCTGTAATATGAAGATGTTTGTCCAAATATGTCAGAAATATGAGATGCTCAACAGGAAGATTTTCGGGTATCATCGCTTTCAAAACATGATCTGCACAAATATATTTCTCAAGAAATGATTAGTTCAAGCACAAATCTTTGCAATATTGTCTCCTTATAGTTTGTAGGATGGTGAAGACTGCCTTCTTGACAAATATGATCCTCAGTTTTAACACCACAGAGTATCATGAGACAGAGCAACTTGAAAGAAAATTAGATGGGTTAAAGTGGTGGAAGGTATAGATATGGCAACACACTCATTTATCCCAGGGAGGCAATAATAATGGTGTACCTTGCAGCAAATAAATCCACTCGGTGAGAGGAGGTGGGAATGAGATCAAGGGTCTTTACCGGTCACATTAGCATAAGGGTTGTAGATACACCACAAAATGATTAACTGATGACACACTGGCACCACTGCTAAATGGTCAGAAATGATAACCCATACAACAGATAATGAGTTTAAAAACATCAAGGCTTCTCACCACCAGAAGTTCAGTCAAAGATTGTAGGGCCTGCTTCCTGACAGACACTGCAGGGTCACGACATCGCTCTTTCAAGGTAGATAAGTCGTCTGGGCTGCAAGAGCTCACGTTGAACTTTAGTATGTTAACAATTACCTGTTACAAAATGAGCATGAGATAACGGTTAGATTATGCAAAGAAAGAGGAATAAAAAAAATGGGTGACAGAAACTACAGCTAAACATGAGAAATACAACATGAGAAGCTGAGCAGTTGCCATCTAAATTAATCTGAAGGATTGTGGCATAACAACTAAGAGTCCAGAAGTTACTAGGGGAGGATGTGCTTACACCAACAGAACCATTTATGTCTGTCTCCACTCTAATATCTAAAAATACCACAAAATGACACAAAACAGCATCATAAGATCAAATCCAGAATCCCTCCTGCTGATTCCTGTCAAAGAAAAGAAAAGCAACAAGAGACGGACATTCTCTTCTGTACAAGCAAACCGGAGGTAATATGTTGTAATATACACTAGCCATAAACAAGATGATAAAAATCTGAAGTGGCCCCAGAATCCCCAGTCTCTTCCCATGGCGTCTTTAGGAAACTCACAATTAACATTTAGACTTATCCAACCCAATGATAGAAATGTCTTTGCCTTCAAAGAGATCGTTCTTAGCCTCTAAAATGCTGTCAGTCAGTCTTCAAGCCTCAACCAAGCAGATTCCGAAGCCTGTCACCATACAAACTAGAAGGATTGTGGAGGGACACCTGACGAGGGCAATGTAACTTGTGAAGCTCTCAAGGCGACGCCAAGACTTGAAGGCAACAGTATCTCTCACTAAAGATAAGTGCAAGCCCACCAGAATAAAGTGGATGGTAGGTCTGGAAAGCCCGGGGGCACAATCAGCAATGAAGGACAATACCATGAGACCTTTTAGGCAAAACAACATCCATAAATTTGCAGAGGAATCCAAGACCACAAGGAAGAAAATCCCAGTGACAGCATGGGTTTCAAGCGGTGGGCAGCAGAGTGAACAGAGAGGAGGAAATAGAGCATCTGGCAGGCTGGTGTGCTCAGTCCCTACCTGGGCCACCCACCAGAAGTAATCAAAGTAAGGACTTTTATGGGGCACGCACCACAGGAAAAGATCTGGAATGACAGGGCAGGGCTAAGCGCAATACCACATGGTAATTTTTGTCTGGGCTCACTGCCCTCCAGCCTAAAATTCGAAAATTAGCCTACTTAGCAACACCCACCCTGACCCCAAAATAACAGCAGTGTGTGGCAGATCAGACTACATTAAGAAACGTAAGCCACCAAGCTTAGAAACAGTGACCTAAGTTAGAAGAAAAAAAAGAAAAAAAAAAGAGTTTACCCGTAGAAGCGCCTGCCAGCAGTAAAGATGGCCGCTGGCATACAGCATATCTGATCTAGTGATGTGAGAGCACAGTGTTGCCTCCCTAAGGCTCTTGTCCAAAACTTAAGAATAAAGTCAGTAGGCCCAGGGTGGAGAGCTGCCCCCCTCCTGGATGTATCAAGTATGTAGATGAGGTGGCTGAGGGTGCACAATGGAAGAAAAATGGGCCTGTCGAAAAGCCCCCAGTAAGACAGCAAGCAAGGGGCTCGGTTCCTGAGAGACTGGACATGGTGACTGCAGTCTCGAGTAATAGAGCACGGCAGGTAAGCCTGGGGGGTGGGGTGGTGGAAGAAGTGGAAAGGTGGCCCCTAGGATTTGAGAAATCAGCAGATGAGGTGGTTGCAGGCATGTCACAGGTGAGGATTTGGTCACGCCGCAAGCAGTGAGTGAGACAAAACAAGCATTTGCAATGCAATAGGTCTCGCAAGTATTTGAGTTGGAGCTATTGGGGTTGTAAATTGATAACTGGACTTTTCTTGACATATAAAGTGGTCAACCCTGCCTCATAAGTTGGTATTTTCCTGCCACATAGTTCCATTGGAACTGCATATAACTGAAGCACTTCTGAAACAAACAGCTCTCTAAGTTCCACATAATTCACATTCAGCTGGTCCTCAAATATGTTATTTCTTACAAAGTGTTGTGTAACCAAATCTTCTTGGTGCTAAATGAATTAAACAAACACAGTAAAAAGGGAACTCACAGGTTTCAATAATTGTTAGTCTTTTATCTATCATGTTTACTCATTGCTATATTAGAGTAAATGACAGCATGTTTGCACGCTGCTATGCTCAACCTAAAAATTGTGTTCAGCAACAATTACAAAGCACTATAGACCAAAAGAGCATATAAGTAACTATGGAGGTTTTGACAAACATGTTTGAATTTTGTGTGGGAAATCATCTGTCCCTATGCCGACATTCGTTTGGCTGAAAAAAATCGGGTAACATGAAAAAACACGCTAAACCAGGGTGGGGGACATGAAAACTATCGCTTTTAATAAGTGCCTATCAATGTGTTGATATAATCGATGTGCTAATGTGAAACACCTTTGGTGTGTTAATGAAATATAGTTGTTTGGGTTTTGAAGTGAGTTCATCATATTTTTTAATCAATGTTCGTTAAACTATTTACATGCCCTGTGGTGCACGGGTTCTTAAAGCCAAACCAGACTCTTGGCTCTGGCTTTGCTCTTTCTTTTAGTTCCTTGACTTGCTCACCTCTAGTGCCCACTGGAGCGATTGCGGAGTGTGCGCGCCCCCATTGCGCCCCAGGGGTTTGTGAATATTTTGCCATTGACTTAATCCAAAAGGAGAGTAGATTCCAGTGTGCAGTGTGGCCCTGGGGCTTAGAGGCTTGAGGTGCCCACTGAGCACTGATTATTGCTGAAGGTTCGTAGAGCACACTTCCTGGAGGATGCAGGACTCAGGTCTGTATGGCATCTTTCAAAGCTGTGCCAGCTTTTTATCCTGTGTTCCTCTTTCCACCAGCAATGAACACGAAACACAGCCCAAAATGTGCGTTTAAATACTCGCTGTTAATAAATACATGAGCCCTTTCCATCTTAACATTTGAGGTGTGGTATTGTATGCTTTTGTTTAGCGAGGGGCATGAGGGCTGAGAATAGTCTGCATCTACGTCAATGATGTCTTTTTTTGTGTATGCTGTGATAATGTAAGATAAACTAAAGCAGCCCCTCTCCCTCCAACACAGACACCCACACAAAACACAGGTTCACAAAGAAACAATATAAACACCCATCCAAACACAAACCATATAAAGCTCACACACACACACACACAAAGGTGCGAACCCACACACGCACACACAGACCCTTTAAATATTATTTATGTAATCAGTTCTAGAAGTGATTTAATTTTGTAAGACAATTATCAGTGATTGCAAAACCAGTTTGGCTTTTGTCTCGATGTGTTGGTATTATACCCTCTGTGGGAACAGCAAACTGAAGATATTAAACAGAAGCAGAAATGTAGACAACTGCTGTACAGAGTGGTCCGAGGAGCTGGGATTCCCTCTGCCCCTGAACTCCTGAAGCGCACGGGCCATGTTAAGCTGATCCTCATGAGGGAGCTGGGAGCGCTCTCAGTCAGACTGTCCTCTGCTTCCTCTGTAACATCACAAGCAGTGGAGGCAGGATTGTAAAACAAGAGTGAGGGCCAGATGTGGGATAAGGAATAAAACAAACACAGCCCCATCCTCACTTAGAAGACCAACATGCGTTCGCAAAGTGAGTGTAAAACAATCACAAAATTAAGGCGCTACAGGGTAAAAAGGGACACCCTAAACAAAATTTAAAAAAAAACTTTTTATTGTTTGTCATTATCCCAGCTCAGGATCAGCTTGAATGACGTGACTCTTCCTCTCTAGGGGAGGATAAACGCTGCTCCCGCACGAGCTCTGAGTATGCGCGTGCCTTTACGAAGCGTTTTTCATATAAAGATGCTTCTGATAATCCTAGAAAGCAGAGTGAAAGCAGGAATAACACAATGCACGGGCCTCTCATTTGCTCGATTTAGAGCTATTAGCGTTGTAAACTTATAACCAGACTTTTCTTGAAACACAAATTACAAGAAAAAACAAGCATTTGGAATGCAATGGTGTCGTGTTTGCTCGAGTTAGAGCTCTTAGCGTTGTAAATTACTGACTGGACTTTTATTGCCACACAGACTGAAAATAACAAGAGGAAGAGAGCGAGAGCGAGCTGGCCCTGGAAAAGCCCCCCTCTGTTTTTATTATGTTTGCAGAGGGAGCTGGTGGGGAGGAGGGACTGAACAAGCACCCACACTGTTGAGGTGAAACAGGCAAATGCCAAAAAAAAGTCCCTTACAGAAGAGATAAACAGGACATAGCGGAATTACACAGTACTTTGTGCTGCTCCCAAAGTGAAAAAAGGCAGTACAAAGAGGCAGAACTGACCACTAGCAAGTAAGGTCTTTTGAAGGACAATGCAACTAACAAATCAAATAGCTTTTCTTCACAGTATAAGTATACTTAAGTATACAACACGCCGAACGCTAATGCTCGACCTTAAAATGTAGGGCTCGGCTCCTGACTGCAGAACACGGAGTGGGTGTAAGTAGCTCAGGCCAGTCAGGGCGTAAGAGTGACAAAAGGAGTGCTGTGGAGGGGCTACTGAAAGACAAATAGCTGCTACTGAATTGACAACTTGAATACACAGAACATCCCAGGAAACAAATAGACATGCTGGACAGAGATCGCAAAGATTCATTCCAGCTCGGGGAAGAAAGAAATTGTTGCTGTGTGGAGCCTGATGCATATTGGAATCACCCCAACACTGTTGCGGAGAGGTTGTGAGCTGGCCACAGTGCAGAGGAAGAACAGAGAAGTGACGGCCTTGAAAGGACCAGGCCCACATTACTGATACAAGATGTAAGAATGAACACTAACAGGGCTACAAAAGACATGGCACAAACAAAGGTAGAGGCACAAACACTGACAAATATATAAGAGTAATAAACACTGCATTCCCTAAGCGGCAGGAGTAATGATATTTGTTTTTTAACCACTGTATCGGCGTTGCACTTTGCCTAGCAGCACACCGTCACATTGCTGACCACCAGCTTCATTTTGCCTATTGACTTTATTTTAGCATTAGCCACTGCCACGTTAGAGGTGCAGATGTTAGAAGTCCAGAAGCTGAAAGTAGTTTTCCGTGCTCAAGTATTGGAATGTGCTGTTTGCGGAAGTTTTTAGTCTGCCTGTCTGTGTGTTTTTTCTCATCAAGGGCTAAGGCATAACGTGGGGGAGTTAGGCTGATAAGAATGCGCTAGGATGATGTTTATGGTACGGCAGGGAACGGTTTAGTTTTGAGAGAAGGCACATTGGGATCTTGGCCAGTTCCAACGTGTTCCTTTAAAAAAACGACCTAAAGTAGCCAGCATTTTTTAACAACAACTTGCGGGAGGGGTTTTCTAGAAATCTCTCTGGCTTGTTTAAGGATATATAAGAGACCAAAGGTTGACGGTGAAGTCATTCAGAGACCTCGTACAGGGTCGGGACGCTGATGCCGGTCATCCTTCCCGTGAGGGTAGATCTCTTGTTCTCTTCAGAGTCAATCTGGGGTCTACAACTTGAGGCTGCTGGGAGAAAGATGAAGGAGCTACTGTGCCCCATGGTGATGAATTTTTACTAATTATTTGCTTTGCACTATATATATATATATATATATATATATATATATACATACACACACACATACACACACTGTTTATAGATTGAAGATTTTCTGTACATGTTTTCAATTGATTATTGTGCACATTTTAAATGTACACTTTCAGTTGTACTGACCTTCCTTTTCAACCCTTGCAGAGTGATTTAATAAATGTATTCTCTGGACTAGGAGGTGCATTCCAGAGATTCTTTCCAGTGTGTGTGCGCATTTCAGCTTGGTCTGCATTGAAGCAAAACAGCAGGAGACGGACCAGTCACAACCTGATCTCATACTAATAAATGTCATGACAACAACAAAGGATCCGAGAGTTTCGAAGACAACATTTGATGTTGTGGCCATAGATCTGGCACAGGTCAGAACAGATCTCAGCAGTGTTAGAGTGTTTGCAGTTGAAACTCAAAACACAAGCCACAGAAACACTGCAACAGTAGACATCATGCAAAAAATACCTTGAATCCAGACATTAAGAGGAGGAAGGCAGGCCCCAATGAAAAAACATCCATCTTGCTGGGCTCCTCAAAAAAAGGAGGAAGCTCTAACTCAAGGGACAGTCCAAATTCTTTTCGACTGAAATGGCTCACAGAATGTCACAGATCCTTCATCATCCTGGGAGCAGTGCTAAGAACAATCATATTAAGCCAACTCAATTACAGGGACCCATAACATCCTGCAAGAACCACAAATAAGAAAATAAGTTTGGGTGTAGGGCGCAACAAATGTGTTGTTTCCTGATTATACTCCCCAGGTACAGAAGCTGACACTGCTCTTCTGAAGCTGTAAATGAGAAAGGTAGGTATTTAAAACTAATCTATTTGATATTCTTTTCGGCATGAACACACGCCAGAATTCTTTAAAATAGCCGACTAGACCTTCGGAATGACTTGACAAAAGAAATGGAATGCAACACCATTTCAACAAGTGCGCAACAGCAGCTGACTGCGAACTGAATGACAACTAGGCCCATATTCTGCAGGAACACACTAGGAAAGTGCCCTTTTTGGATGGTCACCCTCACACTTTTTGCTTTAGATGCTATTAGTTATGACTCTGAAAGTGCACTGAGCCTACTAACCAAGCTCCAATGCCCATGCTCTCTCCCTAAATTGGCATATGCGGATTGGTATCCCCAATTGGCTTGCACTTTAACCCCTAATATATGGTACCAGCAGTACCCTGGGCATGGATCTTAAAGGGGACACCAGGGCATGAAACATTGTTTGTACCATCCAGAGTGACCCAAGTAAACTACCAACAGCAGGCCTGCGTTTGCAGACTGCAGGAGCAGTACAAACTGCTCGTACTCGACTGTTCTCACACCATATGTGGCACAGTCCAAGCACTACCTTTAATATACGTCAGTCTCCCCAAAGGAAGCCATCCTGAGCCCAGAAAACAGGGTTCACTATATTAACGGTGTGGACATGGAAGTTAAAGCATATATGTCCCTCTAGTGGCCTTTTCCATTAAAGGCTACTATAAGTGAGAGGCTTACATGCACCAGCACATCAAGCTGGTGAGCTTCTACGGGCACACTGCCTCTGGTATGCAAGCAGGCTGTCCTCCACTGGAGGCCTAAAACATCTCCCTGTCCCCAGCCACATTTGCACCCTTGCAGGTGGGAACATTAGTTGGTCAGGAGGCGTACACCCCCAGAAGACTAGCCACACCTCTAGGGTGGGCTACACCTGGTCTGTACAGCTGAGGAAGACTTTTGCCATGTTGAGAAGTGGCAAAATAGAGGGTTTTGGGTAGAAAAGGTACCACAACCCACCATATGTGGTCCCCACAGAGATGGCTTAGCAGGTGGGTTAGTAGCCCATTGGCTACTTAAACCCATATCGCTAAAGCACTTAAATCTAGGATTTAAGGGGCACCCCGGGCTCCAGAACCTCAGATCTGCAACAACATGTGAAGAAAGGACAGAAGGAGACCCACAGTGACAACAAGAATAACTTGCACAAATAAAAGGTGTGATACCTTGAACCTGTGGCAACCTTTCCAGAACTGCTCGACCGTGACTCATCTTGGACCGAAGTTCAGTTTCCTCAGCAAGAGGGAACACTTTGTGAGCCAAAAGCAAGACCATACTCCCTTGGACTAGGGACACTAGTCCCCTGCACACCACAGGTAAAAGTCCCCTACCAGAATCGAAGAAGCAATGGCCATCGGGCCTTCCGAGGGATTGATCGCCCAAAAGCAGGTGGTCCAGTGCATTGTGATAAATGTCGGCCAGCTCTCCACCAAGTTACAGCCGGATACAGTTTTTCCCACGGCCTCCCAAAGGGGAGATGGCTTCTCCTCCACTTTAAACTGCCAAGCTTTGTCAGTGGCCAGCATAGTGGTCACTACCTTTACTCGACACTGAAACCAGAGGGCACAACACCTGCATAGAATGTCGCCAGTGGCTCAGTTATCAAGTTTTTGCATCTGTTTCCTCACCTGCACTGTCACAGTGGTAAAGCAAGCAACCGCAGCACCCGTTCAGCACCAAGGATAGTCAAGCACACCTCTGCACCCAAGACACCTGAGCTAGGTGGAGTTGTTCTGCCAGGTGAATCCTGGTCCAGAGGCCCACAAATGCTTAACCCCCAGTGGGCTCCCACAAACTCAACCAGCTAGGCACTGACTGTCACAAGTACCGTTTTTCAGCACCTGCAGCTCCAGCGTTCAGCACCATAGTCAGCCAAGACACCTCTGAACCTGGGCCCCACAAGCCAAGTAAAAGTTGGTCTGACTATCGCAACTTGATCCTGGGACCGGCATGATCTTAACTACAAGTGGGTTCCTCTGAACTCACCCTGCAAGTGGCACTAGTGATTTTCGAGATTGACCACAATGGTAGAAGTTTCACAGCTTTAACTGCATTGAATTATATTTCACTTGAAATTCCACAACTCAGGTTATATGAATCTGACTTACTTTGTTTTGGTGTCTACATTAATATAAACATTTTCTTGATTTTTCAAATTTTTCTCAAGTCATGTCAATTACGTATTGTCCATGTTTGTACTCTAAAATGCTTAGTACATGTTCCTGTAGTAAAGCCTGACTGCTCTTTAAGATGTTAATCAGGACTAAGCTAAGGATTTTTTATTGTTAATCCAAGGACCATCTCTGGGGTATTGGGAGAGTATTAAATAGTGAAGCCTAACCAGCATCACTGCATAATACTCCACTTTCCAACAAACACCAACGACATTGGGATGCAGTGAAGTCTTTGAAAGGGCCTGGAGAGAGGCAACCCATAGTCCCTAATGCCTTGCATGCCTGAAGAGTTACAATTTCGATAGCTGCCCCCAAGCCCACGAAACAAAAGACCCAACACAATGGGTGACCAAAAAAAGACCCCCTGGTCCCCCAATGGATCAGCGGAAGCAACAAACTGTATTATACTGATATGTTTTCACCAAGTGTATTATGTTAGATATGTTGGGTTACAACACCTTCGATGGCATTGGACAAGATGGAGCCACTGACTGGGAATATGGTATTTATGCTTCGATGGGCTTGACGGCTCAAGCCTTGGTGCAGTTTTGATTTATAACATTGATGATACTACTGTGCCAGGAGATGTAGTACAAGAGGATAGTGCAGTCTTCAGATTGGTCGGATGGACAACTAAAACAATAAGTGTAAAATATGAATGTGGTATTGACTTGGAATGTGGAGGGCTAAAATAATTATGCCAAAAGGGCAAGGATGGGGGCATACCTGCGTAAGCAAGACATTCATATAGCCAGTCTGCAAGAGGCAAACATATTTCCTGAAGGATCAACAAAATAAAGAGAAAGCGGAGAGAGAGGTTTTATCATGCTGGCTACAGCACACACGCTAGGTGTGTATGGATAGGACTGGGCCAACTAATTGTGTCCTGGATGGAAAGATGGACAGGCAGGCGCATCACACAATTTAGAGCCAGAGAATGAAGCACTTGCTGAGGGAGATCATGAAGGATCTAGACCTGACAGAGGTATGAGAGAACAGAACATTAGGTCTCTGGAATTTTCACATCATGCACAGGCTTACAAATTATACTGTAGGCAAGAATCTGTGTTCATAATTACAGCGAGTGGAGAGCTGATATCTGATAGGATATATATGGGTAGAGTACTATTTGATCACTCTCTGCTTAAGTTCAGATCCCTTTGTTAAAAACAGGTCAGTGATGTATTTCTGGGGACTGCCGGCAGTTGCTCTGCAAGATGAACCACTCAGATTAACAATGTAGGAAGGAGTTAAGCAATATTATGTGCTAAATGAAAATTTAGCAGGAAGCAGGGATGTGGAATTGGATTCCATGGGAGTGGTGTCTGGGGGTTAATCATGACTAACCAAGATAGACTAGAAATAGCTAACACAAAGAAGAAATTACAATAGCTGCAAATGTCACAATTTATGAGCTACCATGTACAACATGACGCATTAACTGAGAACTGACATATTAGGAAAAATTGCAGAGAAGAAGATATTGCAAAATATGCATCACTGCATGTCTTGCACAGGGAAGGAAATAGGTCTAGCAGATTACAAGCTTGGCTTTTGATGCAAGTGATAGAACTGGACACCATCACTGCAATCAGAAACAAGTAGGGCCTTGTGGTCAAGGCACTAAAAGCGACTCAATAAGGTATTTCTTGAATACTATAAACAACTGTATGCACAGTCTAGGACTCCTCATGGAAAGGCAGAGTACCCTGTTTAGGGCACACAAGCAATACGCAGGTTTACGCAAGAGCAGAGGAACAAGTAGAGGAGTCCAAGACAGTAGCAGAAATTAAGGAACCTATAAAGGAGCTCCACACCTCAAAACACTTTATTGCAAGTATATCAAGAAGAGCCTGACAACGCCGAAGTACCTAAAATGCTAAGAGAAGAGGAAATTAGAATGAGCTTAAAGCCAGGTAAAGGCATGAGAGGCTGCTAAGCCCATAAGTCACCGCCAAGGCCAAATTCGAAAAACAAAATACTGAATAGTGTGACTAAAGATTCAGTACATGTCGGCCAAAATGGTTTCATACTATGGTAGAAAAACTGCACTAAATAAATGGTTGGAATATGTGATGTGAGAAATAGAGACTAGTGAAACAAAGATGGCCCTCGTATAATTGGATACAGAGAAGGCCTTTGATCCAATGACATGAAAACCAATAGCCATGGTCGGAATTAACACCACCATATTAGAGAGTGGGAGCTGAAAAGAGGCACTAGGCAGGGATAAACATTTTAGAGGAAACATGTGTCAAACCTTTTATAAACTTTATAAAATGGGCCCCCCCTCAAGCTGCAACAAAAGATAGTCTAAAAAAGGAAGCCTGATCGGAGGACAGAGGATCTCGCTCAGATGTTCTGTGTACCACACTTTTCTGGCAAAATTCAGAGCCATTAGCGTGATTTCGGCCAGATTATTCTTGGTCTTTTTCAGAACTCTGACAAAGAAAGGCAGGGGTGTCAAGGTGTAAAGGAGTCCTGTGTCCCATTGTAATCAGAATGCATCTTATAGTGAGAGTTCTCACGGAAACTCCAATGCACAAGACCTTAGACACTGCACATCTCCAATCGCGGAAAAGAGATATAGCCAGTGATCTCCTGACTGTCAGAATATGCCCTTCACCACCTCGAGATGCAGACCCCCTTTGTGGTCTGCCATAAGCTGCTTTCTTAGCTTGTCCACTCTAGCTATCAGGGATCAAGTAAATGGTTCTCCAGCAGAGAAATGCTAGGGCACTCCAAGCAACTCCAGACATGAGGAGCCTCATGTCACAGGATCCATGTCCACGCTCGACCCTGCTTGTAGCTGTACCACCTGGCAGTGGTGTTGTCCATGAGAACCCGCACCACCCTCCCACTGATTGATGGCAGGAAAGCCTTCAGCACAAGACTAATGGCCTGCAACTCCAGCACACTGATCTTAAGCTGGGCTTACATTGGTGACCAGTCATTTGATCTCGCCTACCACAGATGATCTCCTCAAACTAATACTGACATGACCTTCAACATCATCGGGTCTGGGTGTCAAAGGAAACATGGCCTGTCACTAGACCAACTGAATTTGAGCAAACATCACCACAAACTGACCCATCTCTTCTGAAATCTGGTAGCCATTCAATAGGTTTCCTCAGTGATTGACCCACTGGAACGTCAGAGGTCAAGAGGCCTCAGAATTGCTCTCACTGAGATCCAGGACAGAGGCTTAACCATCAGGATCACAGAACAAATGTCCTGGACTCAATGCAATGGAGGAAGGCCCTCAACTGCATCATATCCAGGACAGCTTCAAACAATGGCACTTCTACAAGGGCATCAGCTGCACCTTTTGACTCACTGATCATGAACCCCAATGATGTCTAAAGGTTTGTCATCGCTTTGAGGTGGTCTATAACAGTGTTGAGCCAACCTTTAACAGCCCATCATCAAAGTAGGGAAAAACTGGCTATCCCCAACCTCCAAAGATGTGCCACAACCCTTGCCATCACTTTTGTGAACACCTGAAGGGTGCTGAGGATGTCAAAAGGAAGCACTGAAAACAAGGTGCTCCTGGCTGACCTTGAACCGCTGCTAACACCTGTGAGACTGCAGGGATGGTATGAAAAAATGCTTCCTGTATATGAGAAGAAACTACCCAGTCCTTCAAGTCCAGAGCAGCCATGATCAAGGCCAGTGTGACTCTTCTGAATTTCCCTTTCTGAAAGAAGGAATTCAGGGGTCAAACGACCCGTATAGGTCAGAGGTCTCAGCCCTTTTTCAGCACAAAGTAATAAGTGCAACAACTGTCTCCTCTTTCCAAATTCGAAACCATCGCAATAGCACCTTTGGAGAGAAACACTCGCACTTCCTGTAATAAAATGGAGACGCGATCCTTTGAAATTTGTGGAAAACTGGCAAGAAAAAAAATGAAAGTGTAGAGCGTAGCCACGTTCAATGATTTCTATGACCAATCTGTCAGATGTGATGGATCACAACCCTGAAAGGGAAATACCCTATCCTGCCCCACATAGAATGGGTGTGCACTGCTATGGGCAAACAAATGCAACTTGTTGGGTGTTGCCGTATTCACTAATAACCAAACACTTGAGAACTGCACCCCCACATGCTCAAGTAATGTACCTTTGGAGGGCCTTACACCTCAGTACAAAGAAGAACTCCCACTGCTCTGGAATCAACACATTACACACTAGAACAAACTAGATCTTCAGCACGACAAAGGTAAGCACTAAGATGAAGGACAAAGAATATGTAGACTGCAAACTGTCTGATCACAAGCCCTTACGAATTACGATCACATGAGGGAGACAATGCCATAGGGGCAGCGCTAGAGAAGTACTTTACTGATAATAACGGAATGGCAAATGATCTCAGAATAGAATGTGAAGCATTTAAAGTGGTCATTAGGGGGATATGCATAAATGGTCGTAGGAACAAAGGGGTCCTACAACTCGTATTAACCAAGGTTAACTGGCAGGAGCAGAGTGGCACTGGTGAAATTGTATGCTCTACTCGAAGAAGGAGTCCAAGGGGTACCTAACTATCAATTGCATTTTGCTGCAGCCCACTTGCTATGAGTCGGGGGCTGGTGAACATCAACACAAAAGAAAGAGGATGTGTTGGCAGAACGGGAGGGATACATACAATGTCCTGGAATGCCTTATGAGCACTGTTCCAGGGGTTAAAACAGACTGCATGCTACTGAAAATCACTATGACATGCAGGAGAAAATGTATCCTTACCCGCACTGGGGCATCCCCATACTCCTCAGACCTGCCCATCTGGGCCCCGCCACAGACCAGACTGTTGAATACCACCCACCAGACCAAGCTGGACTGAAGCAAGAGTAGAGAGATTTTGTGGAAGATGGGCAAGTGAGTACATTCAATAACATAAGATGCTTAACGGCTCGTCTCAAAACAATCTCTGTTGTATGGGGCCTTGTCCACAGTGGCATGACGAGTCTGGGGAGAGGCACAGGATGTCCACAAACCAGACCCAGGCTTAAAAACATTACTAACACAAGAGCACTACAGTACAGCTGTCACATGCATGTATAAGGCATTAAGGCAACAACTGACACATCCAGCAGAGGAACTCAAGCACCAGTGGGAACACAGTGGGGATGGATTTCACATTAACAATGTGGAGGTGATGGCTGGCATCAGTGAAGGGGGTTATTAATGAACTTTGGACTATTGAATTGACACACTACCGAATAGGAGTTGAGGTGAATCCAGCAGCACATATATATTCAAATTTTACAGTAAGTCGGAATCATGTGCACGAATCTAAGAGGCCAACTCCTTAGCCTCCTAATATCAGACATCCGATACAACTTGCATGCAACATTCAGCAGTGCTGAATCTTGAACTTTAGACTATGTTTACACAATTTAATATAATACACCACACATACCTCACATCAGAAAGGGTTGGGCAGATGTTTTCTGTTATGTTGAAGTGGTCGCAAACTTCCTTAACACAGTGTGTTAAAAATTTGGT
Source organism: Pleurodeles waltl (assembly GCF_031143425.1). Classification (NCBI taxonomy): domain Eukaryota; kingdom Metazoa; phylum Chordata; class Amphibia; order Caudata; family Salamandridae; genus Pleurodeles; species Pleurodeles waltl. The sequence continues at coordinate 1,143,448,803 of NC_090440.1, read as the reverse complement.
TACTGGTTGACTGGGGTGTAGGTTGTGGTCAAACAGCAATAACAATCCTTGCCAGAGTAAGGCATAAGCAAATCCTAATAACCTGTGCTCACCCTCTGGGAGCTTGGCACAGAACAATCAGGTTTAACATCAAGGCAATGTGTAAAGTATTTGTGCAATACTTCAAACAGTAAAACAGCGAAAACACCACACAAAAAGATTCCACACCAAGCTAGAAAGATAGATCTGACTTTCATAAATAAAACACAACCAAAACTACAGAAATCCAATATGTAGAAATGGAGATTCTGAATTTCAAAGTTTTAAGTAAAATTAGAACATTGGAACGTTGGCAGCTCCACTGAAAACAATGGAGTGCTCCGGGCTTTTACTGGCCGGTAAAAGCCCGCAGCACCAACATTCCAATGTTCTCTTTGTTCACAGCAAGAGCTGTGAACAAAGCCTCACGGAGCCCGAGGGGATTTTATTCCGGCTATTAAAGGCCCTCTCCCTTGTTAAAGTCCCGAGCCGAACGCGGGAGCGGGACATTAATAGCCGGTAGAGCCTGCTACGGCGGGTTCTAAGGCTATAGTAGAACCAAGAAGGAACAAGTGCTATTCGGGAGATCTAGTCGCACTGGACTGGGAAAAAGTCAAAAATTCAGGATGATTGCAATGGAGTGCGGGCCGGATATAGGGACCCCCAGTTAGGCCAGTTGAACCAAAGTACCTTAAATCCTGGATGCAGAATGTTGCATGGATCCGTGTCGAAGATATGTCGTGCAGACGAGGTAATGAGTTGGTTCCGAGATGTAGTGAGGTTTTGGTGCGAGTACCTGTTGCAATGACGTCAAGGATTCTGTCGATGGGGCTTGCAATGCAAAAACCGGTGTAGAGGATGCATTGTGAGGTCGAGACCATGCGTTGGTTCCAATGAGTGGTGAAGCTGTGATGCAGTGTGTCAACGGCAGTGTCAAGGACACCGTTGATGAGAAATGCAACAAGCGTGCACCAGGAAAAACACTGTGCAATGGTCGTTCCAAAAGTAATGTGTTGCACACCCAAGATGTGGGATGCGGCAGTGAGTCTGACACAACGGGTCCATTCCACGCAACTGTGGCAATGGGTCAGTTCTGCTCGAGGATATGCTGCTCAGTCAAAGAGATGCAGCTGTTCTAGTCAGGGATGTGTCGCTCAGCAGAAGATGTGTTGGTTATGCTGAGAAACCACTATTGGAAATTACACTAATAAAATGGCGTAAGATAATCACAATGTTATCCTACGGGAGAGTTCGGCCTTGAAGTAGTGAAAAATGAATTTGGAATTTTTTCACTACCAGGACAAGTGAAACGTAAAAGTATATGTCCTGCTGTTTAAATACAGTGCACCTTGCCCTCCCGGTTGTCCAGGGTCTACCTTAGGGGTGCCTTATATGTATAACAAGGAAAGTTTGGGGCTTGGCAAAAGGGTTATTTTGTCAGGTTTACATGGCAGTGCAAACCTGCACACAAATGCTCTACAATGACAGGCCTCAGACATGGTTAAGGGGTTACTTAAGGGGGTGGCACAATCAGTGCTGCAGGCCCATTAGTAGCATTTAATTCACAGGCCCTGGGTGTGCATAGTACAATCGCACTAGCAACTTATAAGGAAATTAAATATGCCAATTGGGGATAAGCCAATAATACAATGTTTAGAGGCGAGACGTGGGATGTTGAGGATGAGGTGTGCGGAGGTGTTCTTAATACGTTGAAGTTTCCTCTGGAGCTTTGCCGTTGTTCCCTTGTAGAGGGCGTTGCCGTAGTCCAGTCTGCTGCTGACGAGGGCATGGGTGACCGTTCTTCTGGTTTCGATGGGGGATCCATCTGAAGGTCTTGCAAAGCATGCGGAGAGCTTTGAAACATGAGGATGAGACGGCGTTGACTTGCTGGGTCATGGTGAGCGATGAATCTAGTATGAAGGCAAGGTTGAGTGCGTGGGTGGTGGGAGTTAGAGCAGTTCGTAGGGTGGCTGGCCACCAGCGTGTCAGTGCCCAGTGATAACCAGCTACTGGGAAGAAGTGCCCTGATACCCAAAGGAAGCTCAACAGTCTTTTCCAGCTCAAACCCAGTCAGTGCCTACTGAACCTATGACCTGTGTCCAAGAAACAAACACACCTATGGATTTGTGAATCTAGACCTAGTTTTAGATAAGCGCAGGATCACCATGGCTTGGAAGTACGCAGCAGCCCCTGCATAAACAGCATGGAAAACAGACCTACTGAAATGGTCAAAGGCAGAAATAGCAGCAAATAGGAACGTGAAGTTGCAGGGGAGGTGAGAGGACATATGAGAAAGGGAATGGGCTCATTGAAAAAAATGGAGGCCACGTCAGATATACGTCCTCCGTGTGGAGATGTACCATCACTAGATTTCTCACTGAAGGAGGTATTATGTTAAAAAGGAGATCTACTGTGGTGTGGGGTTAGTGAGTTCCCCTCCTTCCTTCCACTGGCTGGCTACATTTTGGGAGCACCCACATTGCAAGACTGTTGTACCAGAAGACGATGCACATGTACCCAGTCTATTATGACACAAAAAGTAATGTGTAACTCAATTGTATCTGGTTATTCCTTACTGATCAGAATAAGCCAATATCACACAGAAACACTACTACTGGTGTCATGCTGGAAAACTGACATGTACAAAAGGCATTTACTCAAAGAATCAGTCTGTAGAATATCACTGTTTCAGAAAAGAGAGAATCATGTGTCACTGTCATGTTTTTTGTTGTTACAAGTATGGTCATCATTCACATATACAGTCTTAGTGGTATAGGTCTCTGAAAATCATTAGGCATTGATTCTTGTCTTTCACTTGGTGTCTCTTCTACTGCACCACACAGGATCACTCACACTCTAGGTATACCACCCTAACCATAGCAAGACAATTAACTGCCTTCTCTTGTTTTAAATTTGCAAGTGCAGCCTCTAGCTTCATATCACCCTTTCTGCATCCATATAAAGGTCCATTATGTGTTGTCAATCACGTTTTGTTGTGGCAGGTTGGGGACCCACATATTCTTGCCGGATCACTTTTACTGACCAACAGACCTAACACACAAAAAAAAGAGTTTTGTTCTCAGTAGTTCAGTACCATTCAGGATTTTAGTATAAATTTGGGAAACATTGGGGTCTCAAATACCAGGTTTTGAGTAAGCTCCTGTGCTATTCTTCTCCAATACGCTTACACTTTACTGCAACTCCAGTGTGTGTGTAAAAAATATGCAGTCCTCTCTAACATTTCATACACGTAGGTGTGGGCATGGCCCATTTTATAAAGCGTGGTCCTATTATAATTCACTTGGAGACTTTTCAGCTGGATAAAGCACAGCCTTGCTTTTACTGCCACCTCACACATGTCCCTCAGCACAGTATTACAATTTATATCCTTTGATGTTTCCAGGTTATCCTTCCATTTTATCTTCAAACGTGATATCCCATCCGGCATATTATTAATAAGATTTTACAGGATGAAGAAACAGCCTCCCTTCCTAATTCATCAATTAATTTTCTACTCTCCAGAGAGGCAAATTCAAGGAGCTCTGAACAGTCCAAATTGTTAGCCAGCAATGTATGTTTCAATTGGTCAGACCTGAATAACTGGTTGCGATTTCGTGCATACTCCTTTTGGAGGCAGCAGTTGACAGCTTTCGACCTTCAGTCTGAAGTCTGTAATGTTATCTTGGCAGCCAGGCGTCTGTCCACCAAAACGGTATACACCTGTAGTTGGAACAAATTTGGGGCATTTTGCACCAACAAATCTGTTGATGCACTTTCTTCACCTCTGTCTGAGGTTCTACTATTCCTCCTCTCTCTAGGCTCACAGGGCTCTGCTTTAGGCACCGTTAAAGGCTACCTGTATGTCATCTCTGACTTCCTCAGACTGCCAGATCAACCATCATTATTCAAATATCCCAAGGAGATTTCTTAAGGAACTCACTCACATTTCCCACCTACCCCATTCATAATGCTGCACTGGCATTTGAACCTGGTACTTACATACCTTGTGTGTGCTCCTTTTGGGCCCCTACATAATTTTCCCTTGAGGCTCCTCACACTGAAAACCGCTTTCCTTATTGACATCTCCTCTCCTCGAAGAGTGAGTGAGCTCCAAGCTCTTTCTTTGAAGCCACCTCTTCTATCTGTCCATCCTGACAAAGTGGTGCTTTGTACCAGGGCCTACTTCTTCCCTAAAGTGGTCACACTCTTTCATGTAGGCCAATCTATCACATTGCCAACTTTTTACACACCTCCACATCCTTCTCATGAAGAGGAAGACTCCACCATCTGGATCCAAAAAGAGGATTAGTGTTCTATCTCAACCATACAGAAGATTTCCAGGCGGACGATCAACTCTTTGTAGGTATGTGGGTGCGGTGCAGAAGCTGACTATTTCTCAATGGGTTGTCCTCTGCACCAATATGTGCTACACTTTGGCAAAGAAGCAACCCGCTGAGGGATTGTGTGCCGATTTCACCAAAGCAACTGCTGCAACAACAGTGTTGGCACCCGAGGTGCCAGTCCTGGACATCTGCCAGGCAGCCACATGGCAGTCTCTGCACACATTCACAAAGCATTACTTCCTAGATAGTCAGGTCTGTAGAGATGGCTACTTTGACCATTCGGTCCTGCAGGACTTTTTAGTCTGATCTTGGTTCGCAGCCCACCGCCGAGGATGGTACTGCTTGGGTATCTATTATAAGGTAAGGAATAAGGAATCTGCAAATATAAGTCTCTATCAGATGAACATGTTACTTACCTTCGGTAACAAATTATCTGGTAGAGACATATTCTAGGTGCAGATTCCTTATCAACCCACCCATCTTCCCCACTTTGCGAACTGATTTCTAGGGACAGGGACTCCCTTTTCAGGGCCCTAGTTCTAGCGTACCAATATCATTCTTATTCAGGGCTCTGTACTACTGGCGTGCTAACTTGTGAAAAGAAACTGACATCAGCACGTCGGAGTGGCGCATATATATACGACTGCGACGCCATCATGGCGAACACGATGCCAACGACGCACGTGGAGTCAACCGACGCTACCTGCGGAAGGGTACTTTAAAAAAAAAATATATATATTCAGATCCAGTCTGACGCCTGGGGAAATTCTAAGGTAAGGAATCTGCTACTAGAATATGTCTCCAATTCGTTAACAAAGGTAACTAACTTGTTCATTAGTTGACTTTGACAAGGCTTGTTCACGGTTGAGTGAAATTGTACTGATTTACTATTGCTTGTAAAATATACATATCACCGGAAAACTCTGGTGGATCTTTTTCGCTCTAGTGTCTAAATTGTTATAACAATGCAATCTATATTTATAAATTGGTGTTGGATTTTTTGAGTGTTGTGTAGATTTCTTATTTGTTTTGGTGCTGTTCAAATGGTTAACACTTGCTTCTCTGGATAAATATTGCTGCTCAGTGCCACAGCTACCCAGTGTATTGAGCTGAGCTGAGTGTTTGACAGATGAAACCCAAGGTTCTTAAAGGGGACAGTAAGTGTATTACATGGTGAGGTTGCATTACCACACAATACACCCCATTTCCTCACATGCGTCCTACGTTGACTGTTCAGGACATCTCTGAGGCACCTTTTCAGTTTTATATAAGGTAGGTGTTCCCCAGATCACTTTATAGTCAGAATATGCTCCACATTCCCAGAATGTCTGAAACATCTTAGGAACAGACGTTGAAAGTAAAGTGATGTATAAAAGGATGTCCTCTGCATAAGCCAAAGTCTTCTCCTCAGTAGAGTTAGTACTAAATCCTCTCACATCCTCCTGTGCCTTGACCCAGTAAGCAAGAGGTTCTATTGGTAATGCAAAATGGAGCAGTAAGAGCGGGCATCCCTGACAGGTACCTCATCCTGAAAGGAAGCCTTTACATTATTTTGTTGACCTTGGCCACTGCTGTTGGGTTTTGGTATAAAAGAGACGCCGATTAATAGAAGGCCAGGACAAAACCAAACCTTCAGTGTCTCTGGAACACAAAAGGCCAATTTATTACATCAAATGCCTTTTCGGCTTCTAATGTGATTATAACATATGATTCAGACAGCAAATCTATAGCAGCCAGACTGATGTGTAACCTTGTTCGGCTGAGTCTGGTAAAAAGCCCTTGCATGAAGGTGGACTGATCTATTTAAATAAGAAAGCCTTTCAGTCCCATAAGCCTTGAGGTGAGAATCATCACCAGTAGCTATATGTAATACTGGCCAATGTTTCTTTTTCCTAAAGACTGCATAATTTTAGAAAATATAAGCACTAATTGCAGAATGAAGTACCTCCTGGCTTATTTCTACGTCTCCATTCTCTTTAATACCACTTCTCCCCTTTAGCTAAAATCATTAAAACTTATGGTCTTAGATTCGTGTCTTACACAGATAATGCTCAGATTGTACTTAGACCGGATGACAACCTCGAGCACTGTCAAACTACTTTTTATAAATGTCTCTCATATGTCACCACATGGATGTTATCTATCTGGCTCCTGCTGAACACTGAAACCAGAGATCCTCCCAGAGGGAGGTTTTCCTTTATGGACTTATGCCCAGTGGACTCGGGCTTTGATATCTGCTCTTCAACCCTTCAGCACTGTTTGCAATCTTAGTTTCACTTTTGACAACACCCTGAGCTTCACTTCTCAAATATAAAAAAAACTCAAACAATTGTTTCTTCTTTATAAGTGTTCTGAAAAACAATATTTATTCCTTTCTATTGAATTCAGGAAAACCATAATTCGAGTGGTTATTCTTTCCCACCTGGGTTGTGGCAATTCTCAAAATTGCAGGCTCACAGAAAATCCTTCCTCTCAGCGTGAAACTGCTCAAAATGACGCAGTGGTCCTCATTTACAATCTTCTGTGTAACGCCCCCACCTCTCAAATTCTGGACAATCACCAGAGGCTTCCTATTGCCTACTGCACTCTGATCATGTTACATACTACTTGTCATCAGGACTACTAACCCAATAGACCCATCTACCTTCAGAACAAATATAAATGCTACATGCCATTGCACTCTCTAAATTCTGCCTCCCTCAAACTTCATTTTAGACCTAAAGCCCGCTGCATCAGAAATCAAAGGTGGCTCTTCCTCCCATATTGCACCCAAAACATTTTATACCATAACACTTAGACTTCAGAAACAAGTGCACTTTTTCTTTGTTTCTAAAACTGCAGAAACTTTTTGTTTCAACATTTGCTTGTTTCTCCTCCTCCTTTTGTCTCTGCCCTTCCCCCAGCCAGTCAGCTAGCACCAGGATACCCTTCTTTCACGGTGTTTGCAGTTTTTACAAATCCTGTCATCATCATTATTTTAGACAGACAGGCCCACAACCTTCAGAGACTGGAAAATAGACACTATTACTTTAAGAACTCCACCTCCTGGTGCCCATCATTCACCATCAGTGACAGTTAAACCTTATGCAAAGGATCCTAGTATGACAATATCCATTTCCTCATTCTTTTTCTTCCACAGGGGAGGGCGGATTACTTATGACTGCAATGAAGATTCCCCTTGCACACAAGGATTGGAGGTAAGTCAATTTTCTAGTCTTCAAAAGAATCATGTGCAATAGACATACACAGTGAGCAGAAAAGCAAGCCCATCCTCACAGTGAACAGAAATAAACACAGGAAAAAATGAATTATGGAAACAAGTTCCTCAACAAAGACTTCCCTTCTTGGACATCAGCTCTAGTGACATGAAGCTGTGAACATACTTCAAGGTGGCTGCTTTTCAAATGTTTGCTACCTGTATGTTCCTCAGCAGGGCAGTAGGGGCTGCCCCGTACTACATGTAGTTAGCCCCAGATTCACAAGATAATTTATTGACCTTTTGGTAACACAGGATGATACAGGAAACTATAAATTTTGAGATAGATTGCTTCCTCTTAGCTAATCAGCTTCTGTTAAAAATTTAGGGCCTCATTCTGAGGCCAGCGGGCGGCGGTCACCGCCGCCTGGCGGGAACCGCCATATGGCCGCTCCGCGGTCGAAAGACCGCGGAGGCCATTCTGGCTTTCCCGCTAGGCTGGCGGGCGACCGCCAGAAGGCCGCCCGCCAGCCCAGCGGGAAACCCCTTCCCACGAGGAAGCCGGCTCCGAATGGAGCCGGCGGAGTGGGAAGGTGCGACGGTGCAGTTGCACCCGTCGCGATATCAGTGTCTGCTAAGCAGACACTGAAATTCTTTGTGGGGCCCTCTTACGGGGGCCCACGACACCCCATACCGCCATCCTGTTCCTGGCGGGCGAACCGCCAGGAACAGGATGGCGGTATGGGGTGTCGGAACCTGCTGCGCCGCCATGGAGGATTCCTGAGGGCAGCGGAAAACCGTCGGGAGACCGCCGGTTTTCCCTTTCTGACCGCGGCCAAACCGCTGCGGTCAGAATGCCCTTGAGAGCACCGCCAGCCTGTTGGCGGTGCTCTCGTGGTCGTTGACCCTGTACATTGGCAGAGCTCTGTGTACCTCCATGGGGGAGGAGCTGGACAGGGGAGTGGTCACTCCCCTGCCCTTTGTGTGTTTTTGCACCAGAGCGGGAACAGGGGTTTCCTGCACTAGTGCAAACCGGTTTATGCAAGGAGGGCACCAAATGTGTCCTTCAAGGGAGACTGGTGGCGCTGAGAGGCCACCCTCAACCCAGCCCAGAGACACCTAGTTCTAAAGGAGAGGAGGTCACACCTCCCTCCTCCAGGAAACCCTTTGTTCTGCCTTCCCCTTCTCAAGTTAGGCTCAGCAGCAGGAGGGCCGAACAGTATTTGGGGGTCTGCAGCAGCATGGGCTGGCAGGCAGACCCTGCAAGGCTGTACAGACAGATCTGGGGGATCCGCTAAGGAACCCCCAGAGTACATGGTATCATGCAACTAAAACTGGAATCTGTGCTGTTGCAGGATTCCAACATATTTGACACCTAACATGCTTAGGTTTGGTGACGCCATTACTTATTTGGACAACTGGTGTTGACCAGTGTCCACTACATACCTTAAAATGGCTTCCCCAAGCTTACAAAGCCCAGGGAATGGAGACTGCAGTTTGTATGGGCACCACTGCTCACACAGGAGTGCCCTCACACTCAGGACCATGCAACCTGCCCTTGGGTTGAAGGGCCTACCATAGGGGTGACTAACATAGTCCAGGCGCAGTGACTGTGATATAAGGCAAGCCTTATATCTTAAGTGGAAGGTGCATGCACCATTTCACACAGGCTGCAAAGGTAGGCCTGAGGACACAGTTTGCATGTGCTCCCATGGGTGACCGAATACATGCTGCAGTCCATGGGAGACCCCTGGTGTACCAATGTCCTGGCTACCTAGGTACCATTTACTAGGGACCTCCATGGGTGCAGCAGTATGCCAATTGTGGGGTGTAAAAGTTACAGGGTGGCCAAATTTAGAGGAGAGAGTACAGACACTAGGGTCCTGGTTAGCAGGATCCCAGTGTACTACAGTCTAAGCACACTGACACCAGGCACAAAGTGGGGGTAACTATGCTAGAAAGATGCTACTTTCTAGAGTGTTGGTCTGGGATAATGTCTATTAGTAAGGACAAAATTGCAGATTTTTTTTTTCCGAAAGGATTATAGTTTAGAACCCTGTTCTTGGTGGCTTCTTCTGAGGAAGCCTGGATGACCTTTATGTACACTTGAGAAGTGAACAGCTGTTATTCATAGGAGCCTTCGAATTACCAATTTCTAGATTGTGCTTCCTGGGAGTGCAGTCTGGAAATCATTCCACCCTGTTGTGCAGGTAATACTGTCAGTTTGGATAAAAATAGATTTTTTTTCTAGAACGCTGACAGAAAAGACTTGAGCTAGGTAAACTTCTGAGTTCAGGAGATTTGAGATATTAGATTGAGATTCAAGTTAAAATCTCCTGGACATAATCCATGTGCGCCTCAGCCCACTAGGGAAACCTTCATGACTATTGCAAGTTTTGGGATGACTTGGTGAAAAAGGATACGGGTCAGCATATTGTTTTTTATTTTTTTTGCCATCACTATTGGAGTGAATGGATTGCTGCCTTAGAAGAGATAGCCTGCCTTCCAAATTAAAGGAAAAATAGGATCTTTAGTCATTTAGGCATACATTGCAAAAGTCTGCTGCAATAAAGTCCTGGGTACTAGCAAACGCATTATGCAATGCAGGTGTTTATCCTGTGCCGGCTTGGATGTCGTCCAAACCTGCACAACCCACCTAACCAAACAGCAAGAGGCAAGACATACAAGTTACTTACCTTCGGTACCGATATATCTGGTAGAGACATATTCTAGTTGCAGATTCCTTACCTTTGAATTTCCCCAGACGTCAGACTGGATCCGGAGATTTTTCTTCAAGCACTACCGCGGCATCGTTGGCGTTGTGTTCATCGGGATGACATCGCAGTCGTATATAGGTGCCACATCACCGCACTGACGTCCGTTTCTTTTCACGGCTTTCCACGCCAGTACCGTGGAGCCATGAAGAACACCGAGTGGTGTGCCAAAACTAGGGCCCTTAAGGGAAAGTTGCTGTAAGGAAATGCCTCCTTGGCATGGTTACCCCCTAACTTTTTGCCTTTGCTGATGCCAAGTTATGATTTGAAAGTGTGCTGGGACCCTGCTAACCAGGCCCCAGCACCAGTGTTCTTTCCCTAAACTGTATCTTTGTCTCCACAATTGGCACAACCCTGGCACTCAGGTAAGTCCCTTGTAACTGGTACCCCTGGTACAAAGGGCCCTGATGCCATGGAAGGTCTCTAAGGGCTGCAGCATGTCTTATGCCACCCTAGGGGCCCCTCACTCAGCACATGCACAATGCTTACCAGCTTGTGTGCGCTGGTGCGGAGAAAATGACTAAGTCGAGACGGCACTCCCCTCAGAGTGTCATGCCCACCTCTCACTATCTGTGGCATAGGTAAGTCACCCCTCTAGCAGGCCTTACAGCCCGAAGGCAGGGTGCACTATACCACAGGTAAGGGCATATGTGCATGAGCACTATGCCCCTACTGTGTCTAAGCAAAACCATAGACATTGTAAGTGCAGGGTAGCCATAAAGAGTATATGGTCTGGGAGTTTGTCAAACACAAACTCCACAGTTCCATAATGGCTACAATGAAATCTGAGGACCTGCCAGCAGACTGTAACCGGGGCACCCCTGTACTCCATAGGCGGCTTTGTGTTCTGGGCCCTCCTTTGACCTCTGCACCTGACCGGCCCTGTGTTGCTGGTGCAGTGACTTTGGGGTTGCCTTGAACCCCCAATGGTGGGCTGCCTATGCCCAGGAGACTGACTGTGTAAGTGCTTTACTTACCTGAGAAACTTAACCATACTTACCTTCCCCAGGAACTGTTGATTTCTGCAGTGTGTCCACTTTAAAATCGCTAATTGCCATTTTAACCTATACTGTCTGTACTACTGCTTTAATTCAAAGTTCCATACTTACCTGTGTGAAGTACCTTGCATTTTATTGCTTACCTCAAATCTTGAATCTTGAATCTTGTGGTTCTAAAATAAATTACCAGTCCTGCAGGACCGAACAACCAAAGTAGCCGTCCTGACGGACCTGACTGTCCAGACAGTAGTGCTTAGCAAACGTGTGCAGGGGCACCCACGTAGCTGCCTGGCAGATATCCAGGACAGGAACTCCCCGTGCTAATGCAGTGGAAGCAGCAATTGCTCTCGTGGAATGAGCACGTAAGCCCTCAGGAGATTGCTTCTTGGCCAAAGCGTAGCACATCTTGATGCAAAGACGCACCCATTGAGAGATGGTACACTTTTGCACCGCCTTCCCTTTATTTGCACCCACATACCCAACAAAGAGTTGATCGTCCACCGAGAAATCTTTAGAACGAGTGAGGTAGAACGCCAACGCTCTTTTTGGATCCAGACGGTGGATTCTCTCCCCATGGGAAGGATGTGGGTGTGCTTAGAAAGAAGGCAGAGTGATGGACTGGCCTACATGAAAGGGCGTAAACACCTTAGGAAGGAAGGAAGCCTTGGTGCGCAACACTACTTTGTCAGGGTGCGCAGACAAGTATGGAGGTTTTGAGGAAAGGGCCTGAAGCTCGCTCACCCTGCGAGCGGAGGTGATAGCAACAAGGAAGACAGTTTTGAATGTGAGGAGCCATAAGGGACAATTATGCATTGGCTCAAAGGGAGTACACATCAAATAAGGAAGGACAAGATTGAGGTCCCACTGAGGCATGATAAATGGAGTGGGAGGGAAAAAATGGGTGAGTCCTTTTGGAAATCTACTCACAATGGGAGACTTAAAGAGTGAAGGCTGATCAGGTAGCCTAAGAAAGGCCGAAATGGCAGATAAATACCCTTTAAGGATGCCCAAAGCAGAGCCCTGTTGGGAAAAAGAAAGAATGAACAGAAGAACCTCGGATCGAGGGGCAGAAGGGGGATCAACAGATTTGTTGGTACACCATGCCACAAATGTATTCCAATGACAGGCGTATACAGTTTTGGTTGATGGACGCCTGGCTGCCAAGATAACATCGCAGACTTTGGGTGGAAGGGCAAAAGCCGTCAACTGTCACCGCTCAATCTCCATGCATGAAGGCGGAGGTTGGACAGGAGCGGGTGAATAACAGTCAATAGGCATCCTGCAAGTCTAACGCTACCACCCAGTCTCCTGGGTCCAAGGCAGACAGAACCTGAGCCAGGGTGAGCATTTTGAATTTCTCCTTCTTAAGGAAGTAGTTTAAGCCCCAAATGTCTAGGATAGGACGTTAGCCGTTGTCCTTTTTTGTTATAGAAAGTAGCGGGAATAACAACCACAACCTACTTCTAGGACAGGGACCTTTTCTATAGCTCCCTTGGCCAAGAGAGCTGCGACTTCCTGGTGGAGAAGCGCCAAATGATCCTCTGGAAGGTGACTGAAGGATGTAGCATTGGTTGGTGGAGCAGATTCAAAAGGGAGGGAGTAGACATTTCAAACAATCTGCAAAACCTACCTGTCCGTGGTGATGGTTTCCCAGTGGGGCAGGTGATGGCGAATCCTGCCACCAACTGGACAGGAGTGAAGGGATGGACTAGGGGGGTTTGGAGGCTGAGTGGGGGCAGAGGTGGACTGGGCAGACCTCTGGTTCCCTGTCCCACAGCCACGTGGGATTCCTCGTCCCCGGCCATGCAGAGGGTGAACAGCGTGGGCAGCACGGTGGATGGGCTGAGGACTCCGACAGGGAGCCCCTTCCGTGGCCACGAAAGGGGCGAAAAGCGGACTGTGGGGGGCGAGGAGCAGAAGAAAGACTGAGGGACTGAGCCGTAGCCCGTGAATCCTTGAATCTTCGCAAGGCCGAGTCCGCTTTGTCTCCGAAGAGATGCGAGCCATCAAAGGGCATATCCATGAGTGACTGTTGGACATCCCCAGAAAAACCAGAAGTACGCAACCAGACGTGGCATCGTAAGACCACCGTCGTAGCAACCGAACTGCCCAGAGAGTCAGTCGTGTCCAGCCGACAACGGATTGTGAACTTTGCCGCATCTCTCCCATCGTTCACAGCTTGGGAGACGATAGCACCGGCCTCCTCCGGTATCCGCGGCAGGACCTGCACAACCGTATCCCACAAAGAGTGGGTGTAGCGGCCCAAAAGGCATGCGGTGTTCACGACCCGCAGTGCGAGACTGGAGGAAGAAAACAACTTCTTGCCAAACTGTTCCAGCATTTTTGATGCCCTATCTGGGGGTGCGGAAGGGAATGCGCCTGAAGAAGAGGAAGCCTGGATAACAAGACTCTCAGGCGTAGGGTGCTGGGACAGGAATTTAGGGTCGTTCGTAGCAGGCCGGTGGCGGCGTGCGAGAGTCCTATTCACAGGAGCCCCTGTGTTGGGTTTGGACCAGGTAACCGAAAGGACATTGTGAGGGCTTCATTAAACGGCAAAAGGGGTTCTTAAGTTGAAGCCCCAGGCTGAAGCACCTCCGTCAGGAGATTAGACCTGACCTCAACAGTGGGAAGCTCGAGACCAAGGACCTCATCTGCCCTACTGACCACCATACAATAAGTAGCTCCATCCACCGTAGCCACAGTAGGAGGAGTCAGCATGCCAGCGTCAGGAGAAGTATCCAGACCACTGACTTTGCCCAATTCATGAGCCCAGTCCATAGAAGGATCGTCCCGATTTTCATAAGGGTCAAGGGACCCCTCCAATCCCTCCCCATATTCGTGCCCATAAGAATAAGGGCCAGAATCCGACCTGAGGAGAACAGGCCCCATCGAAGTCCAAGGCGGGCGACGCTGCTCCGACTGAGACTTCGGGTATAAGAATTGGGTCGATGTCGATAGTGGGCACTACTGACGTCTGAAGCGTCGACAAACGACCCAGCGCCTGGGAAGGTCTCAAAGGTGCGACTGGCGCAAATCCAGAGGTGACCTCAGTGTCCGAAGCCGCCAGCACGGAACCCAAAGGCCCCTCAGCCGAACCCCATGGGCCCAAAGGCGCTGTATTGAGGTCGGACATCCGAAAGGTGAGGCGCAAGGCCTCATCAAACTCTTTCAGCTGGGCAGGGGTTTGCTCCGGTAAACTCAGGGAAGCGTGGAGCCTACCCAGAAGCACGCTACGAAGACACAGGCCTTGTGCGTGGACGCTCCTCCCACGTTGCGTTGGCCGAGCGACGTGGCGAAGTCGGACAGCAATGGGACTTCTTCGACTTCTTCTTCTTACCTTAACCTGAGGATTTTGAAGAAGACGAGTGGTGATGACTCCGCGACCAATCTTGAGACCTTCCTCTCGAGCGGGACCAGGACCTACGTGGAGTCGAGTGCTGGCCGCCATGAGCTTTAGGGACCGCTCCCTCAAAGCCTCCGGGTGCGTGGCCCGGCACTCAGAGCACAACTTCAGGTCGCGGTCGCGTCCAGACACCACAGACAAACCCGATGAGGATCCGTCACCGACATCGTACGATGACAGTCCTCGCACACCTTGAAACCCGGTCTTCGGGGACATCCTAGACGCACCAAATGTTCACAGAAAAAAACTTGATAAAACGGTCGAATTCGGCCAAAAAATAGCCAGGGTAGCTCTTCTCCGGATCAGCGCATGGCACGGAAAGAAAAGAACTGACGTCACTGCACGAGGGAAGCCTCTATGTACTACTCCTGATGCCATCACAGCGACTACAATGCCAACGACACCCGCGGAGTCTACCGACTCCACCTACCGACGTGCAAGGGTATTGCTCGAAGAAAAATCTCTGGATCCAGTCAGACGCCTGGGGGAAATTCTAAGGTAAGGAATCTGCAACTAAAAGTCTCTATCAGATAGTAAAAGGTGATTTGTGGCAGCCTTTACGCATAGACACAAAAGTATGACATCTCCGGGAGTGTTGTGGTTCAACGGAGATTAACCCTTTCTCACTTGAACAACATGTCTCAATCAAACACAGGCAATGAAGAAGCTGCAGTAAAAGTTTCAATAGGATTTATTTAGCAAAACTGCAATCTGCAATAAGTTGCATGGGCTGCAATGATTAGGATAATGAACAGTGTAAGAAACAGAATGGTAAAGACAAGAGTAATTAATACAAAGACCCCCCCCACCATCTTGCAAGAACATGAAGTGACATGAGATATGATATATGTCCTAATACCCTAATGTCATGTACCCTAATTTCTAACCTAAAAGAGAGCTAGGTGGGTTAAACCTAATTGGCCAATGCCATGTCCATGAGAAGAGCCCCCCAACCCTTGTTACCTTGGAATGAGGTGTCTAGCTCAGACTCCTTAGAGACATGAAGGTGACGTTCAGCATCGAAGCCAGCTATGGTATCTGGCCGGAATCCCTCTGACTATCTATCTAAGTTAGGGGTAATTATACAGATCTGTTCGGACCCCAGACATAGGTCTGTTCCCAAACAATAGATAACAAGACATGCTTGAGACGGTAATTTATGTAAACAATTCCCTTGAAGACGTGAAGAGGGAAGGTACCAACAGTTTGTTTACCTTTGTCGCTTGATATTGACGCCTTAGCTTAGTGGCACTGAAAACACGAAACTATAACATGGGCCTAATTAAAAGATGTAATTAAATAAATGTGCTAAACAGAGCAAGCTAAGTAGGTAAAAGTAATTAGGTGACTGGGGCATGAGTCTGCAAGCTGAAGGCTAAGCTAACTCCTGTTTCCCAATAAAACAAACTAGGATTCACTACACCGAAACCATTTATTTAACAACTATGACGCCATAGTAGTGACGCCACCGAAGGTGAATGAACTCAGATGCTAAAAAGCGCTCTGCACTAAAAACCAAGTAAAAATCATATATAAAAACATGTTAAAAAAAAATAGCTTAAAAACATACAACGATATAATGTCGACCATGACAAGCACAGCAGGCCAAAGTAAGTGCAATAAATGCAAACTTTGAATTCGGTATTATAAGCCAACCATCAAATCTGTCTAACAATAGTCATGATCTTGAAGAGCATCTTCAAAGCCACCGAATGGAAAGGACCTCAGAAAAGAGGCCACATCATCAGATGTTAGATCGATCAGAGGATAGGCAGACGGATCCATGGAGCAGTAGGGCGTATTAGTCTCTTGTGCAGGACCACCTGCAGGAGTGGCACTCCCCACAGTGCCAAAGAGAGCCAGATCGTTCACCAATGGTGACTCATAAGTGGCCTTGTGAATCTGCCTTAGTCTCAAAGGGCATGACTGTGAATAGCCCCTTAACGAGGACATCATCAGTGCTTGGTCCACAGGAAGCACTGGAGTAACAGCAAGACACACTGTAGGCAAGTGTTCAAAGAGGCACTATACGCAGCAAAAGACTGTTTGCCCGCACCATAGGAGTGGTTGAAATGACAACGACCAATCACGCTCCAATTACCAATTATCTAATACTCTAGCTGTTAAGGACTGCTTTAGATCACGTTTCCGCCTTTTCACAGTGAATTTCCCTCGGGATGGTATGGTGAGGACTAATGGAGTTCAACACCCACCGTCCCCATGGTGTCCCTGAATGCCTTGGAGGCAGAGGCAGGGCCCTGGTCCGAATGGAATGCTGCAACCGCATAAGTACCAATAAATTTCAGCAAGTCCTTTATACCAGTTCGAGCATCAGCCAACAGCTGTGGCCATACCGACAGGAATCTAGAACAAGAATCTATAGCGACTAAGATGTATTTGTATGCACCATCAGGTTGAAGGGGACCCCAATGGTCCAAGTACACATATTGTAGTGGCCTATTGGACACAAAGAGGAATGCCTGCAGTGGGCGTTTGATGTTGGAGCTCTTGATTTCATGGCAAATGTCACAAAGGATGTATTGTTTTGTCTGTTTGTATAGACCTGGCCACGAGAAGAGTTTCTGTAAGAGTGTTACTATGGTCAAAATACCAGCATGAGCAGAAGCTACACCCTCATGCGCTGCTTTTATTAAATCTAATCACTGGTCTTCAGTTGGGATCGCTCAAGCTCCAACCCCAGGTGTTGCATAGGCAACATTCTGTGCACTGAAGTGGTAAGAGTATTTTGTAGGGTATCCTTTAGGAAGGGACTTTCCTTCAGCCGAAGCTTTCGCGGCAGTCAGAATTTCATTATCCAATCTCGTCTGAGAAGGAATCACTACAGCCACAGAAGCCGTAGCTACTCCCAATCTGGCTGTGTCATCAGCCAAAGAATTGCCGATAACGTGTACTCCTACACGTTGATGGTCCAATATATGTACTACATCAGTGATACTCAAAGTACGGCCCGGGGTACGCATCCGGCCCCTAGGTCAAGAGCAGCACTGTGTTGCTGTTTATTTGACTTGGCACTAGCAATAAAAATTGTTAAATAAACTGGCAAGTATTTAATTGGAGGCTTATTGAAAAGGGAGTAAACTAGGGTGTCCTGGAACTCAACTTTAAAAACAACATCATTATTAAAGACATCGTGCAGCGAAATAATGAAAGTATGATCTGTTTGAAATTCAAAAAGTGTATTTCATTAACCTGCAGAACCTTTTCACCTTACTACACACAATTATATCATTGCATTGAGACGCATTTTTAGAGTGATAGTTTTCAAATATAAATTTAGAAACTTTCATCCCCTCTTCTCCCTCCACCCTGACAACAATGTGAACTAAGAGGCAAGCCAGTTGTTATGTGACCTCTTTGGGAGGGCTGGGTTTCTATTATACATGAACAAAATTATATTTTATTAAATCAGATACAGAAGGTATTATGCAGCATACATCCTGAAGACTTATATGTGATAAAGAAAAAGGAAAAAAGGAGGTAAAGTTAAGTCAAACATTTGCCTAGGATCACACAATTTGGTTAAGTGGAGAAGCCGGGATTTATACCCATGTTTCTGGTTTCACATTGCGCAATTCATACACTAGATGTATATGCTTCACTTACCCTACCAACCACTTTACCACTACCCCTCACCACCCCCATCCCTCCGACCACCGCCCTGTTGGCATCAATGCGGCCCTCGGTTACATCACAGACCGAACAGTGCAGCTCCTGAAAAAAAAATTGTGAGTACCAATGTACTACATAAACACAAGGTAGCTTATCCTTGAGATCAGCTACCCTCTCCCACAGAGTTCTGTGTTTTATGGTGTTCCCTTTGGAGTCTCTGAACCCGTTTAGTATCCAATGATTAAGATAATCATTGTAGGACTGGATGCAGTAGTATGAGTTACAGACAATTAAAGTCAGTAATCCTGGCTCTGTATGTTCTAGCGCTAAAATAAGGGCTTTAACTGCAGCCAGCTGGGCTGTGCAGTCCCCTAGGGTCTGCGTGTAGGTATTGCGAGGGTGGAAGACTCCATCCTTCATCACTCCACTCACGGCTACGCAAGCGGCTGAGTATTGATGTTTGGTACCTATAGCTGGTTGTGCTGAACAGTCACTGAAAATGACAGTATGGTATCTGTCAAGTGGCAAAATATCTAGAGGAGCAGGGTATGCCTTTTCATTTTGGAGAAATTCTTGTGTCTGAAGTTTTGGATCAAAGATGTAGTCAACATCGGTGGCAGTCAGGGAGGATGCCCATTGAATCCAGCGTGGATGTAATGCTTTAGCATTAGAGGAACACTTGGTTTGGTCACAGCCTCCAAGGCTGGCACTGGGGTAACGACAATATTGCGTTTCCCTTGGGCAAGTGGTCTCCCCTTAATGACAGCCATCTGAACTGCAGTTAGAATTTTTTTATGTAGCCGCAAAATATTGTTCTGCAATGGAGTATAAATGCGATGTATATGCTATGGGCACTGTGTTTCCCTCGTTAAAGGTGACATAAGTGAACCCAATGGCACCAGCAATTATTCTGATGACCAAATTTGTTTTGTCACGGGTGTGCAAGTGGTTTGCTTCTAGCATGTCCTGTTGCAATTCCCTAAGAATGCGTGTGTGTTCAACTGACCAGTGTCTGCTAGAAAAATCAGGGCGTATTAAAGTCATAAAGTGGCTGGATACATTGCATAGAGTCAGGAATGTAAGTTCAGCTAAAATTAAAGAAACCAAGTAAAGATTGTAGTTTCTGGAGAGTGTTAGGTGGGTGTAGTTGAGCACATGTTTCTAAAAAATGTAGGGACAGGCTCTTGCCCTTGTTTGATAGTTCGTATCCCAGGAACAATACACTGAGAAAGGCTATCTTAGTTTTCCTAAAATTAAATTTGTAGCCAATGGCTGCGAACCCTAAAACGATCCAATTGACCATGGCAAGATGAATGTTGAGGTCATCATCTGTGAGATAAATATCATTCACTTAAAACCCCTCAGGATCAATATCAAATAGTATTGATGTTACATGGGCTGAGAACAGCCCTGGGCTATTCTTGTAGCCCTGGGGCAAACGGCAGAAGCGTTTCTGTGAGCCAAATGAGAATGCACTCGGGTCTCGACTTTCATGTGCTAAGTTTTGGCAGAAAAAACCATTGGAAATATCCAAGGTTGTTTTGTATTTTTTGTGCACTATGTTGTTAATTAGTGCTTTGCTATGTGAATTTTGTAAAGCGTATGTACGTGTATGTCTGTTTAAGTGCCTGTAATCCAAGACTGTTCTGTAGGAATGGTCTGGTTTTGCAATGGGGATTAGGGGTTATTCATTGCAGAGACACAGGGCTCAATTACTCCCTGGTACTCGAGCTGAGTAGGGCCTCCCTCACTGGAGCTTTAGCTTCATGTTTAACAGGATATTGTGGCTGTGGCTGGGGTGTAGACCTGACAGGTATTACATTGACAAGGAGAGTCCTTGTCCCAACCTACATGACTGCGTAAAACGCAGGTGGCTGCGCTAAAGCCCAATTGACAGCGTAGGCTTGTTTTACTACTTCTGGAACAAGATCAGAGAAAGAAGGCAAAATGACATCTTCCCCATGTGGGAGCTTACGGATGTGCTGAGGTGGCCAGTCCCTTTTGGCCAACATATCACATCACAAATAAGTTAATTCCAGAGTATCACACCAATAGTGCGCTCCACATCTCCCTCAATTTGGATATTTAAATCATAAACCCTGTCGGGTGGGAGAACATGGCCGTCCGCAGTCTTAACTGTAATGAAATTGCTAGTTGCTGTCGCATCTAGATGATATTTCAGACACTGGCAACATATCGTGTCCTGTGCTGCGCTGTCTAACAGTGTCACTGCCACGTCTTGCTCTTTTAGCAATGTTCTCAAGTGTACTGGCGTTTTTTCACTGACAGTGCGGCCACTTTTTTCTTTATAAACAGTAGCTTTTGTTGAGGGGACTTATCTTCTTTTTTTGTCTGAAGATTGTGGAGAGTCTTTCTTCTGTTTCACGTATTCAGGACGTCGATCAGGACGGCCCCCTCTCTCGCTATGTCTATCTGGTGCGTCCTGAAAGGAACTAGAGGGACGTGAATCAGTATATATGTCAGGAGCTCTTATATTTTCTGAGAGTATATCTCCTTTCGGGGTTCTCCAGGTGTGGAGAATCTGCGCACTGATTTTGTCTATTTGTAAATTGTTTTTGCTTATCCCAGCGCTTCTTAGAACCCTCCTATGCTTGTTTAGTACCTTCCTTAGGGGTGGTACTCTGTAGATCAAGCTTCTCCGGCTTGGCCCCCAAACTATCCCATCCTATACTGGTATAGGTGTCGGAAATTATTTTCGGTAGCTCTTTCTCCTGGTCCAAATGCGGAATCCCTCAGAGGCGCTGGCCTATTGCCAGTGCTACCACTTCCCCTTTAATGTTAATGAGTATAATTGAGGAGACTGCGCCAAAGTTACGCATCAATTTCATACCCAAATCTAGGGCTGGAGCAGCCCCATGCCCATTCTGAATTTGAATACTTCTGGTGAATTGGCAAGTGTCAGGGTACAGTGTGTGGTAGTATAAATTGTAGTGAAGACGGTACCCCATTTGGCATAGTCATCCACCAAGGGAACCATCCCAAAGGGCAAGCACACTGTGAGAATTCTAGGTTACTCCTGTGGTTTGCAATTCTGTATGTGTGGAATGTGAATGATATTTGGTCTTCCTCAGGAAAGGTGACCCAAGAATAGAATGTTTCTGTTTGGTAAGCTTCAGTAGCTTCTACTATGAATTTGACATCCCAGCCCCCCTCTGTTAAGCCATGCGTTACTAGGTGTAGTGTTAATCCTTGTCTAGCATTCTCAGGAATTTCTGTGGCGTTAGCCATATTGTGAAATGGATATAAGAGATGGAACACAAAATGAGGAGCAAAGTCCTTTTATGATTTCGAGCTCAAACAACCTACAGCCTAATTAGGTACTCCCTGTTCAGCTGAGGAGGATCTTCCCCAAGACCATGGACGTCTCTGTATAATGGTACTTAGGGTACCTGCTGTATGTGAGACAGTAATAGTCAGGGTATCTGTAAATTAGTACCTAAACACCATCGTTGGTGGTGCCATGTCCTAGTTTGACTCTTGCTCTAGGCAATACTGCTGGTTTAAGGATGACAGTACTTATGTTTGTAGATGACTATGCCAGTCCTATAAACAAGTCGCAACTGTTGTCCCAACCCAACCCTCCCGGCTCACAAGCAGCACCTCACCAGAAACCCAAACAGTAAAAGGTGATTTTTGGCAGCCTTTACGCATAGATTCAAAAGTATGACATCTCAGGGAGTGTCGTGGTTAAACGGAGATTAACCCTTTCTCACATGAACAACATGTCACAATCAAACACAGGCAATGAAGTTTCAATAGGTTTCATTTAGCAACACTGTAATCTGCAATACGTTGCATGGGATGCAATGATTAGGATAATGAACAGTGCAAGAAAGAGAATGGTAAAGACAAGAGTAATTAATACAAAGACCTCAACCATCTTGCAATGACATGAAGTGACATGAGATATAATACATGTCTTAATACCCCGTCATGTACCTAATCTCTAATCTAAAAGAGAGCTAGGTGTGTTAAACCTAATCTACCAATGCCATGTCCATGAGAAGAGCCCCCCAACTCTTGTTAACTTGGAATGAGGTCTCTAGCTCAGACTCCGAAGGGACACGAAGACTGGGTAAGCGTCAAGGCAACGTGCAGCATTGACAGCAGCGATGGCATCTGGTCGTAATCCCTCTGACTATCTGTCTAAGTGAGGAGTATTTGTACAGATCTGCTTGGACCCCTGATGTAGGTCTGTTCCCAAACATTAGATAATAAGACATGCTTGTGACGGTAATTTATGTAAACAATTCCCTTGAAGACGTGAAGAGGGAAGGTACCAACAGTTTGTTTACCTTTGTCGCTTGATATTGACGCCTTAGCGCAGTGGCACTGAAAACACGAAACTATAACATGGGCCTAATTAAAAACAAGGTAGCCATTTTAAAAGATATAATTAAATAAATGTGCTAAAACAGAGTAAGCTAAGTAGGGTAAAAGTCACTTGGTGACGGGGGCACGAGTCTGCAAGCCGAAGGCTAAGCTAACTACTGTTTGCCATTAAAACAAACTAGGAATCACTACAATAGAATGAAAACCTGAGCGGTAGCAGCCCAGGCTACCTGAGGATACTTGAGTCACCTGAAGAGGAACCTGGACATGCATCAGGATCACTGACTCCATGTCAAACACCCCTAATAACCACCTTCAACTCAGTAAAGCCCACATGGTAGACCTAGGTGGATCTCATGAGCGACAGATGCCATCTTTTGTGGCACCTTTATGAGGGTGGCACACAGATCTGGCCTAGGGGCAGTGCTGCCCCACCCAGGGTGTGCGAAGAAAGGTCTAGCAGGTGCCAGGGACCCAACAAGGAGAGGCCCTGCCCACATACCACCACCTTCATGAGCAGGGCCCCTGGCGATCAATGGGAGCACCCAGCCATACGGATGTTTCAACTCCACATTCCAAAACCAGGAAACCAGGCTTACAGTGACTTCAATCCATCCCCAGCCCACTCTCCACCCTCGTAAGAAAGCAGGGCAAGAGTACGTGCATTGGCATGGGGGAGGGGGAGTTATTGTGTCTGGGGAGGTCGACTCATTCCCGCATAGCCAATGCTGAGCAATTCCAGAGTCTTAAGTCCACAGCCACTCACGACCTTAATAATTGGCCTCCACGGTCTACCGTTGACCCGGCAGAGAACGTTCCCTTACTCATAGTCTTCCTGCCATCCCTCTACTCCCCAATAACGCAGGGCCAGGTCTGAACCTTCGAGTCGTCTCCCAGCAGTCCACCATCACTTCACGCGCAAGGCAACGCCATGGGGGATGTTGTTGCCCTTCGTCTTGGTGACTTCTCAGCAAACTCACTCTTGCCGCCTGAAGCCCAGGCCTTGTCCACTTGCCCTGTGTTCACAGACGGAGGAACAGCAATTAGGATTGCTGTGCTGCCCAGGAGGTTAGAGGATCAGCAGGTGGCAGTCAGAGCACCACTAAAACACATCTACCATGTTGGCTCATTAGCCATGCCCTTCCTTCTTGATGTACTTGTTGAAGTATCTCATAACAAACGCACTTCACTATTCTCCTGATTGTTGCCGCATGAGGCAATATAGATTCAAATTTCAGATATATCTCCTTTGTTGACACCTCTTTCACAGCTCAATTTGTTACTAACTTGGGAACCTCCAGACACAGCTTTGTTAAATATTTGTGTTTCTCTTTCCTTGGGGGAAAAGATGGAATCTCCTTCAGAAATGTAGGTCAGGGGCATTCCTCAGGCTATCAGAGGACCCCTCACTCAAGTATTTTGAGTGTACTAATATAGGAGAGACAGGAATTTTCTACCTTGTGTTGCATCACCTCACCCTATTTAGGGTTATATTAACTTCATGGAGGAGTGGGCGAGCCCGCTCCTGTAGGAACACAATTGTCAAGGAGACATGCCTGGCTTGATACTGTCCCCCTTCATACCAGCCAACCCAGGTCTGATGGTGGGGTGGGGTCATTGCATTTCGAGACATCCAGTGATGATGATCTATTTTTAACCATATCTAAGGTACCACCAAAAAAATGATATACCTGTGGTATACATTATGGTATTTTTAATCTTACCTGGATCCCTGCCTACCCAGGTGAATAAAATATCTCAAAAACTTCCTCACTAACAGCGGTTGAGCTCCCACTGGTAGCACCAACTTACCAGCATGGGATGAGGTGGTCAATGATGAAACATGTCACACTGCGTGGGTGAGACCACCTCAACCAAGCATATTGAGGCAAACAAAGGTACATGGTACCTAGGGACAAGTGATTAGGAGCAGGGAAATAGCCTTCCTTTTGAATATAAACACCTTCTCGGAACCACAAAGACACATCTTTCTGGAGGTCAAGACATAACTGCAAATGCTACAAATCTATTACATGCTATATTTTCTATCACGACTGAAGGCCATTTTCTAAAACAGAACTTTCATCTTTTATACCCAGAATCCACCTGTGAATGGATGGAAGAGAGGAATAATCTCCAACACGATGCACCACACTTGCCCACACTCCGAGATTGCCCAATGAGGAATCGTGGATGGGCACAGCTGATGGTTCCGGAGGTGCATAAAATTACTGCAGGTCTGCTGACGGACCTCGACCTCACTGTTCATGTTCCTTGGACCCTGAACCTCAGGACTGACAGCCTTACTTCCCATAGCAGATGGCGGAGGCCTGGCCCCTTCTACACTCTCTTCGCTCTTATTTGGATCCACTAACCCAAACATGAACTGGAGTGACTTTTCATAACCCACCTAGACACATTTTACTTCAGGAATGGATTTTGAGTAACGTTTGAGGGTATGGTGAAAATAAATGACGTTGGGGTTTGGCCTTGTGGTTGGCCACAGTTCCTAGTTTATCACATGACAGATACTTCCATGTTTTCGAGGTACCAGGAGGGGGGGATTTCTTGTTATTGCTCTTCTTTTACACTAAGTGCACACTCACTTCAGACACTATTATGCAATACCACAACAGAACCTGAGCAAGTGACGCCTATTTCTCCACTCCCCATGCATTACCCCATCCTTACCGCCTTGAACACCCAGTTGACATTGAGGCCTCTTGACATGGAATGTTAATGGTACCCTGAATTCGGTCAAATGAATTGCAGTGCTGAAGGCAGCTAAACATCAAAATGTGGACATACTCCTTTTCTAAGACACTCACTTGGCGAGCACTAGGTGCCCAGTTTTAGCCGGGATGGGCTACTCACAGGTGTTCCATGCTGGATGTACTATGGAATCACAGTGGGCAGCTATTATGATCCACAACAGGCTATCTGGCAAAGTCACAAAAAGTGTGCATAATAACCAAGGCCGATATGCAGCATTGTCAGACCTCCATTACCACCATCCTACTGCAGTGGCCAGCATCTATGCCCCTGCACCACTCACTCCAGATTTTCTTAACCCACTAATAGCACTATTGGTGCAGTTCCTGAAGGGGCCCTGGGTACTCAAGTGGACTTAAACAGAGTGGCAGACTGGGAACTAGACAGATCTACTAAAATCAAGGGAGTGAACCGTAGACCCTCCCTGTTGGCGAGATTTAAAGGGACAATGAGCTTATCTATCAGATGTGTGGAGGACTCTCCACCTCCAAGAACAAGGATACACTTATTATTCCAAGGGCCCACCAAGTGTTCTCCCATCCAAATTACTTCCTCCTCCCCACTTGACATCCGAATCCCAGTTAGAGGCCTGTCTGGCCTTTCCACAATGAAAATGCAACTGCGATTAGGTCCACAACTGTCTAAGCTGGGTTAGCTCCTGAATGCCCCGGGGCAGAAGGACGACAAAGTAAGAGACATATTCAGACGACCACAAAAAGTTACCTGGGTGTAAATAGAAGCTCTTGAGTCCCGGAAAGCCTCTGGGAAGTGTGTATGACCATGATAAGGGTGACATCATTAACAACATTTCAGGATGAAAAGTAAAGAGGTAACACATCTTGAGACCCGCATTTTATTAATAGGCAGAATATTAAGTGTTGCTGTGTCCCTTTATACTTAGGAACTCCGTGCATAAATGGACGGTTCTATGGGTAATGCTCCTAGAGGAGTCACAGATAGAATGGCTCGCCACAAAGAGCATTATATACCACTGGGAAGACAAAGTGAGCAAGACACTGCATTGGCTTTAAGTAGCATGAGTTGCTTCGAGCCCACTGCCTAAATATATTCAATGAGGGGAGCACAAGAACCACTGGGGAAGCCGCTATTGCCCAATGTTTCAGCTCCTTGTGCAGATCTATAAGCACAACTCCCATGGATCGTTCCAATTGCCCTCCAGCACCACAATGGACCTACCTAAACATCCCCCTGACTGTCTGACAGAAACTCACTCAAGAGCAGTATTATAGTGGAGGAAATGTTGAGGCCCTGACCTAACTGCTGTCCGGTAAAACACCTGGTCCCAAAGACTTCCCAACAGAATCATATAGGACCCTCATTCTTTGCCTACTACATGAAGGTTTGCTAGGGGCCCAGGGGACATGTGTGCTTCGCCCGTACCTTCAACTAGTAGCAATACTCAAACCCAGTCACCCATCCAATTGCTGTTCCTCCTACCACCCCATATCCCTTTTGAACATCAAAGTCAAAATGTGGGTTAAGACCCTATCTGACAGGCTGATGATGTTCCTAACCACTCTGGTCCATCCACACCAGTCTGTCTTCAAGCCCCATTGTGCCACAAGACGGTATCTGACTAATCTATAAGCCTCATGCGTTTCTCCTGGCGAACCTTCTACTTAGTCCGTTGGGACTACTGCTTCTGTTTACTGCCCAAATTAAACTTTCTTCCTAGATTTATCAACTGGATCCAATTAATATATATTGACTTGAGAGAGGGTGTGTGTGAGGGGAGGGGTGTGTGTATGTGTGTGAGGGTGGGGTGTGTATGTGTGTGAGGGTGGGGTGTGTATGTGTGTGAGGGTGGGGTGTGTATGTGTGTGAGGGTGGGGTGTGTATGTGTGTGAGGGTGGGGGGTGTGTGTGTGTGTGTGTGCGAGGGTGGGGTGTGTGTGTGTGTGTGTGTGCGAGGGTGGGGTGTGTGCGAGGGTGGGATATGTGTGTGTGTGTCTGCACGCCCCCCTCCCCACTGTCGTCTTCATTATTTGGCATCGCAATTGAGTCCCTGGCGGGGTGGATGAGGATAGCTGCCGTGGTCAGAGAGATGAAGTTTCGAACAGGATTGCATTTATGCAGATGACGTCATGATATTTCTATATAATCTTCAGGAGTCCGGTCCTAAAGTCCTCTGGATGCCCTGCTTCTCTGGAAGATTCTCTGGCCTACTTAAATGGCTAGACCCTTGGTATATCCCTTAGCCTGTAGTCCCTCTCTTCTGGGCCACCAACCTATACAAGTTCTGCAAGAGGGTTTTCAATATCTAGGGGTGTACGTCGCAGCACACCCACGACACACATTTAATATCCAGCCTCAAATCAATTGCAACCTAGGGTTCTAAACTACATTACCTTTACCATTATGGGGTGCTCCTACATTTACAAAATGGTCATCCTGCCCCCAACCGCCCTACTAATTACAGAACTATCTCTTACCTCTGCTAACAGCCTTTTTCCATAAACTAGCCACACTCATGCAAGACTTTCTATGGAAGCACCATGCCAGAGAATAGTCCTCATTAAATGCCTTAAGTCTACATACGACGGGGGCATTGCGATCCCAGACATGCTCTCATTCTACAAGTCATCCCATCTCACAATTGTAAACGAGTGGTAGCTCGACACTGAGGAAAATCCTTACTTTGCGACAGAGAAATGGCCAATGTGAGACACATCCTTAGTGCATCTGCTGTAACGTGGGGCACTCCAAGGAACTCTCCTACTGTCCACGACAGTAATGCTTCAAATCTGGAGAGATACCCAATGAGCTGTCAGATGGAGCAGGATGTTTGACAAAGAGGCACGCTGTGTTGTGGAACTCTACTGCAATAGGTCCTCTGCCTTACATGGGTTTAGACCATGTACCAAGATAGATCAAGATAGTATATGCACTTCAGCTTCTGGCAAAACCCCAGGCCCTGACGGAGTTTTATAAAACATTCGCATCTGTGGTTGCACCCCACCTGCTCCTGGATAGTGGCTCCGGCACTGACAGCTGCTGGAGCCATGGCACCAACACAATGCTAGGACCAGTCTCTATTTGTTTTTTTCAGCTCCACATGAGTTGCATGTGTGACTTGATAGATTACTTTGTACAGCTGACTGAGGCTCTGAAGTGCTGCAGACTGATTACCTCGGTCGCATTTATTCTGATCATAATACTCAGTTCTTGCAACTAGGGTGGGACACATCCTCTCCTGCCATCCTTATTTGGCAGCTGCGACCCTGGCTGCTGGAAGACGCACCCTTTAAGGGATCGTTGAGCACGGCTATCACTGAATATTTCGGACAAAACTACAGCACTGCATCGTCTGGACTTATCACATGGGAGGCGTTCAAGGACTTTATAAGAGGGTACTGTCTGAGTACACAATGGAACATGCGCAAATCCACTGAAAACAACGTAACTTAACAGGGAGAGATCCCTGTTGCAGCATGAACAGAGCGCTATCCACCACCCTCTAGGAGTTCACCAACTTGAATCCAAACGGGTGGAATGCACGTCTCTAGTAGAGAGGTTGCACTGTTTCAACTATGCACCTCACTCAGCTCGCACGCACACTGCGTCCGATAGGTTGGGTGCGCTGCTCACTTGGTTGATCTGCCAAAAGCAGGACCGCACACCTATTCTGGAGCTGTGCTTGGCGGCGGGCAATATGCTTTATATCCAGGGGGAGATACACAGTGAACTCACACGCCACTAAGCAGCCCTGTATCAATCGTCGACGACAGTGGGGCCTGCAGAATACAAGGAGTTCCTTTCCTTGGTTCGTCTGCCTGTCTGACAGAGGAGCAACAGGCAGGGCTAGATGAGCCATAAATGCTACTGGAGGTAAAAGATAGTATACGCACTTTGGCTTCTGGCAAAACGCCAGGACCGACGGCCTCACGTCAGAGTTTTATAAAACATTCTCATCTGGGGTTGGTCTCCCCTGCTGCGGAGTATAAAAAGGGACCCTGGAGGCGGCATCTCTGACAGAGTTGCAGTGAGAGGTGCTACTGATATCTCCTCTCAACCCTGACAACACTCCAGCGAAGCTGGGTTCATACAGACAACTCGCGATGCTTACCAGAGATTATAAAATTCTGGCAACGCAGATGGCGCCCCTGGTGTCTCGTTTGATCGACCCCGATCAGAATGTCTTTGTGCCAACACGCAGCACTTCCCTGAATATCAGGAGCTTTTTTCGGGTCATGAGGTACTCGACGCAGGACTGACCTAGGGCGGGTTGTCTGGTATTAGACCTGGAAAAGGCCTTTGACTCATTAGAATGGCCTTTCCTGTTTGAGGTGCTGGGTTGGTTTGGGTTCAATCCCAGCTTTTTAAGGTTAGTGAAACTGTTATATACCCAGCCTCAGTTGAGGGTCAAAGCTGGCGTGGCCATTTCAGAGCCAATCGGGGTGGGCAGAGGAACCAGACAGGGCTGCCCCCTTTATCCCCGCTGCTGTTCTCACTGGCAATGGAGCCCTTGACAGCAGAATTCCGCCAAAAATGGGAGGCAGGAGTATTCCGCTACGATACGGTCTACACACTGTATCCCTCTAAGCAGATAATCTTCTCCTGTATTTTAGAAGTATTTCCAATGTTCCAGACAAAATTGTTGAAATCCTACAATGCTTTGCTGCGCTGACAGGGTTACAGGTAAATTGGGCCAAATCATGTTTGTTTCCCTTCGGCCCAAACATGCCAGATCCAGGACTTCACCTCTCTGGGCTGCTCATTCCTTGGCAGCCCAGGATGTTCCGATACCTGGGTATTAATATATTTCATGTAAAAGAGGATTTGCATGATGGACCCCCAAACGGGCAGTAACATCTATCCGTGTTCAAATTAATTTTTAGCAAGTACTGCCACTTTCAGGGATGGGGAGAATAGCTCTTCTGAAAACGGTGGTCCTCCAGCAGTTGCTTCTCTAACTTACCCTATTATGTCCCTGCAAAATTCTTTAGGGAGCTGGAGTCCAGAATTATGGAATTAATCTGTAACAAGAGCAGCTGTAGAGTGGCTCTGACGAAATTGTACTCGCCACTGGACCAGGGTGGTCTGCCAGTGCCTAACATGGAGCAAAACTACCTGGCTTCTCAGCTACAGTGGGCAGCCATGAGGCTCTCTGGACTCCAGTTGTCAGACACGGCTGCAGTGGCATGGGCATGGACAGTATCTGAAGCATCACATCTATTCCACACCATAGTGTGGGTGCCAGAGTTGCTCCTGGTGATTATGGCGCATCGCTGTTACTGCAGGTCCTTATGCCTCAGGCATACGGTCACTCCCTATGCACCAGCACTGGCTCGCTGGGCATGCCTCGCGATTCACGGTGAGGACGGAGCTAGGGACCTTGGCACGCTGCTAGGCTACATACGCTGGGGGATTTGTACAGTGAGGGTGGGGAGGGGGGGCATCTCGGTTGAACCACCAATACACCTACTGGTAAAATACATGCAGGTCATGAACAACGTAGACATTTGATAAGTTGGTTCACTGACGCACTACGAATGCACACAATTCATGTCTGTGCTGCATTGTGGACCAGCTGGGAGGGTGATCTAGCCAGGCCCTGTACAGATAGGGAATGGGACGAGGCACTGAGAAGCAATAATAACATTGCCCGCAATGTTAGATTTTGCCTTATTCGAATCTATATATTCCATAGGGCCAATATTACCCCAGCTAAAATCAATCGGTATTTCCATTGTATGGAAGCCAACACGTGTTTCGTCACAACAGGTGGTTACCTTTCTGGTACTTTTCAGACCGTACTTACTTCTAAAGCCTTGAAAAAGTCACCTGTTGTGACGAAACACGTGTTGGCTTGCCTATGCAACGTTGTTCATCCAATGGAATACAATGACTGTGGTTATGGTACGATGATCTTTTTATGGACGTATGCCAATGTCTTTGAATAAAAGAATCTACTATAACTGAGCTTAATTGAAGGACTTACTTATTGACGAACTTCTTCGAGTGTTGCGGTGTCTGTAACAAATTCTGTGTGATGTTTCTTTGGAATACCATAATACTCTCTGGGGTAGTGGAGCTCACTCAACCACATTGCACCACAGCTCTTTGCTAAATTCTTAGCATCATTTCTATACCTATAAAAACGTTCAGGAAGTGCACTTCGTTTACCACCATTACCCATCTTCCTCTGTGTTTGATACGCTGGTGTATTATATGCCTTGAAACTGTGAGCACCCCAGAATCACAAGCACACAATAGATCCTAGACTTGATACACCACTCCATTGGGACTGGAGGACATTTTTATTGCCAATTAAATGTACGATACTCTAAGTTAACGTGATGAATCAGAAATGGTGTAACAGGAGTTATGCTTTCGGCTGTTTCACACTATAGTAATGTACGGACAATATGCTTTTTTCATGTCTGAAATGAAATAAAATATAAAGATTCAAGAAAAAAAAAAATACGAAGTGTTGAGACGGAAATGTCCTCTACATGGTGCGAGGCTTGTATGCCTGCCTCAAGTACCCATATGTTTTGTTGTCTGGATCACTAATGCTGGTTTTTTTTGTAATAGGTGAACATGTATCATGCGTGTGTGCCATGACTTAGCCTTGTCTCACGAATTGAGGACTGGGTGGGGAGCCTTTAGTGCTGCTCTCATAATGAGGGAAGGATACTGATTTCACCAGAAGCTAAGCTGTACAAGCGCAGTGGGAACAACATACAGTGTAGTGATCAGTAGTAGTGAACAGGTGCTTTTTACCCTGTGTGACTAAAGTGAGGAAGCATGCTGAATGCATGCACTCTGGTACAGTACAGAGAGGCTGCAGTACTGAACAGTGTGCGCAGACTGAGTGTGTGTGCTGTGCTACATGTGGGTGTGCTGATTGTGGCATAATACATGAGGCTAACAGTACTAGGTAGTGAGTGGGCTGTGGTTGTACACGGAGTGCAGAAATGCCTACACTGAACCATTACATGTAGGACCTTGGGTACCATTTTGAGAAGCTCAGACCTGCCTGATGAACACGAGGAGCAAAGGAATCCCCCCAGACAGATTTGTGCATTGCTGCACTCCTGTAAGCTGGGTAGGACAAGCACTGGATGAGGGGAGAGCCAGGCTCTCCCTGTGCATTTCCAAAGGGCTCTTTGATTTAGAGACAGATCACAAGGAAGGGGACTGAACACATCTCAGAAAGAGGGAGATGTGGCTGATAAGGGAATCAAAGAATAGGGCTAAGGACCCCCGATTAACCTTTTGATGCACAATCACTGTGGCAGGTGTGAACTCTGATCACTCCAATAAATGTTGTTGTGAATTATTCAGATTCTGAGTCCTGCCTGTCAGGAGGAGGAAGAAAAAAAAAAGAGCTGTCCATTTCAGAAAAGCAAAACCCCAACATAAAACTTTAAAGATCCAGATAATAAATTACATCTTGTGTCTGGAAAAGTATAATAAATAATGGAGTCTGAGACCCCAAAATGTTATCATCTGCTAAGCAGCCAGACGTGTTGTGTGAGGAGGAGAAGCTCTGCCTGTGACCATGACTAAGGCCCAAGTCCACAAGTTTCCCTGCTGGGTAGGAGACATACCCCAGGGAAGTCAAGATCACCTGCCCTGCAGCCTCGTGAACCAGCACCTGCCTGCTTAACAAGACCAGTGTGCCCGTGAGGAAGAGGAGTGTTAGAACGAGCTTAGTCCAGGAGGGAGGCCTCCTGTGAGAACTCCCTCTACGAGAAATGAGCAATTCATCCCTGCACCGATCAGGCCATAGCCCATGTGCCGGGCTGAATCGTACCTATGCCAGGAGGGCCCACCGGGGACTGAACTTGAGGCCTGCGGTGGAGAAACCTGCTTTCTGCACTGATCATGCCACTGACTGTGTGCCAGAGTGAATTGGCAACCGCAATATACCAGGATGGGGCTGCCAGAGAGCAAATCAAGGAGTGATGCAGGAGAAACCCATCTCCGCATCGATCTGGCCTTAGCCCGTGTGCCGAGTCGCCTTGGCAACCCCGTATGCCAGAAGGGTCACCTGAGACACTGAAGCCAAAGGGCCCAGGCCGTCACCTGAGACTGTGAAACTGCTGTGACCAAGGTGGGACCCAACTGCATCTTGTGGACTGCACTGAGGGAGGCTGGAGGAGCAATGGGACACCAACGAAGTCTCTTCTGAGCAAGGAAACCACTCCCCATCTCTGATGAGGGAAGAGTAACTTACCATCTAACCACTGGAGCCGGAGCAACCCTACCATCTGAATCCACGGGTAGCATGGCTGAAAGGAGAGAACTGGTGCCTGCCAGGTGCTGCTGCGGGTGATCGCGCACAGCCCGATTTAGCCGACCCTGAACATGATCGCCCTGTACTGTCAAAGGGGTTCCCTGCCGCCAGTGCTGGTAACCCAAAAATTGAGCCGATGTAATTGGAATTACATACCACTATTGGTGCTGCTAACCCCTGGAGTCTAATGACTCAACTTACTAGCAGAGTCTCTTGAGGATGGTCTACTAGTTTACATTCCCTTGATGTGACTATCAGTGAATGCGAAGTAACACCAAAACCGCTGCAGAGGTGGGAGGACAGGGCGTGGCCTGACAACTACTAGAGCAAATACATCTAGGGCACTATGTTACTGCTTTTTGAATGTCATTTACCTTTACAGTGTAGAGTTAGAATTAAAATATTTATTTTTATACAATAACAAGTATTTGACTGGACATTGATTTTTTTTAAACATTGCTTGCAGATTGAGTTACGAGTCATGTTCAATGATCTGTATATGAGCCTCCCCTGAAGGAGCCTTGACTGCTTGAGCTATGCTACTTAGAGTCAAGTGCAGAAGGGGGTGCTTGACCCAGTTGAGCAGAATTTATAGTAGAGTGGGCCCCCAGGATATCAGGAGTAAATGGCCTCAACCATCTTGTGTAGGCCCAGGAACTACGGAGTGCCCCCCTGGCCCTTTGAACTTCTGAACTATAAGCCTATGTTTTTACCGTCAAATAGCTGTTGCCAGTCTCACCTATCTTTCCAAGTTTTTGGAGAAAGTTTAGCAAAGGTCACATTCTGAAGAAAATGTTGCCTGGATGCAGACAGAGGCATTTAGAATGTGGATAATCCAAACATATCTTCTGTTCCCACACGCTTTACAATCCTTGCAAAGTGGTGTCCACTACTCTATCACAGCCTAGGTGATTTCTAATGTCCTATAAACACCTTCAATGCTGAGACATTTGTCAAAAGAAGTAATCTATCCTGAGGGTTCTTCACAGTGAATATGGGGTTGAAAATCTGGTAGTTGAAAGCGTGTCTTTGAGGAAGGGCTGAGGGTTCTGGTGCCTTTCTAGATTAAGTCCTGGTCAATTATAATGATGCAAAGAGGGTGTAGACAGCCTTTGAAAAGTGCAATAATATTGAGTGTAAATGTACACATATGTTAACACTGACCACTAGTGGTTTCTAGTCTAACAACAGAGACTAAAGTATGTGAATCTATGAAAAATCGAGTGTTGAAGAAGTAAACAGCTTAGAGGCTCATCGTGCAAATCCCGTCTACTCGCTGGGCTTGAAGATGTATATGATGAAGAAAATTGGTTACTTACCTGTGGTTCTCCAGTATTAGTATCTTTCATAGATTCACATGCTTGAATCATCCCCGTCGTCGAGGTGGGAGCCTCACGGTAACTTCAAATACATATAACAGTAAGTGTAACCCACTAGGCCCCAATGGCCCAAATAGGCACTGATGTAGCCTATCCATGTTCTTTTATAAGAAAAGAACCAAACTTGAGCTACAGCCACTCATGCGTCAACACTTCCAACAGAGGCGGTTTCCCTCAGATTTTCTAGTACAAGTGTGAAGCAGGAAGTTTAACTGTAAGGAGAGCCTCTGCGGGGACAAGGGTTGGTCACATGTGAATCTATGAAAGATACCAATACTGGAGAACCACAGCTGCAGGTAAGTAACCAATTTTCTTCTCCAGTATTGGATCTTTCATAGATTCACATGCTTGAATTGGAGTAGCGAGCAGTAATAGTGTTTAACTAGGTAATAGCTGTGTAACAAATAAGAATAATAATAGGAGTAATTCTACTCCTAGTTAATATTAGACGGCAATACCTCAAACTTTCCAGGAAGATAAGTATAATAACGATAATCATAATCAACACCACAATAAATATTAAGCTAATCCTAATAATAACAGTAATTATTAAAACCAGAAAAGTTAACATTGACCAGATTAAGAAAACGTAGTCCACATACCCTTTAAGTGGAAGGTGGGATGACCAGAGAGGCTCATCTTAATGGAATAGATGTCTCAGCACTGCTTGTCCAACCACCATGTCCAGTTTATTCATCTCTTTGAGACAGTAGTGCCTTGTATATGTAAGCTTGCTGGACCATGTGGCCGCTCTGCAAATGTGCTGGAAGGGCACTGCCGCGAAGAGCGCAGCTGACGTGGCCACCGCCCTTGTAGAGTGGGCTCTAACCTTGTTGTGGAGCGTCTTTCCGTCCTGGGCATGACAGAAATGGATTGCCAGCCCGATCCACCTGGCAATAGTCTGTTTAGATACAGGGGAACCCTTCCTCACATCCCCAAAGGCCACAAATGACTGGTCTGATTTGCAGATGTCCCGCATTCTTTGAAGATAAAATTTCAAACACCTCTTAATATCCAACGAGTGCAATGCTTTTTCCGCTACCGTCTGAGGGTCAGGAAAAAAGGACTTCAAAATCACTGGCTCATTCAAATAGAAATTTTAGGGTACCTTCGGAGTATATTTAGGATTTGTCCGAAGAATTACCCCATTAGGGTTGAATTGAAGAAAAGGCTCTTTGAGGGTGAAGGCCTGTATGTCACTTACTATTTTAGCTGAAGTAAGAGCCAGCAAAAGCACTGTCTTCCAAGAGATGAATTTCAGTTCAGCCCTGTGGATTGGCTCAAAAGGTGTACTCATGAGTTTTCCCAATATCACGTTCAGGGACCATAACGGTGGGGGTTTACGCACCGGTGGAGAAACTCTAAACAGACCCCTAAGAAATGGTTTCACAATCCTAGTAGAATATAACGAGGCAGTGTTCTCAGATCGGTGGTATCTTGAAATTGCTGCTACATGCACTCGGATGAAGGAATACGAGAGGCCAGATTTTGCCAAGTGTAACAAATAAGTAAGTACCTGCTCCGGGAGCGAAGAGATAGGATGGACTCCTTCCGTAGCACACCACAAACAAAACCACTTTCATTTAAATCTAAAAGTCTTATTGGTGGTGTCCGCTCTGGCCTTGGCTAATATTGCCTACCATTCTGATGAGATGTCTAAAGTGGCGTATTCATTGAATTCAGGAGCCAGGCCGACATGTGCAGAGATGACGGATCTGGATGCCTGACCTGGCCCTGGTGCATGGCCAATAGGGCTGGCATCCGCCTGAGGGTTGGCATCCGAACATGTGGCTGTTCCGAGAACATGAGGAGTTCTGTGACCTGACTGGGCCACCTGGGTGCTACTAGCAGGAGGCGACATCCTTCTGCCTTCATTTTGCTGATCACTCTGGGGATAAGTGGGATCGGAGGAAAAGCGTAGGCATAGACCCGACCAATTCATCAAAAACACATTCCCCCACTACCCTTTTTCGGGAAGCCAGCTTGCGTAATAGGGGCATTTCTTGTTCTCGTATGTGACAAATAGATCAAGATTTGGTCTGCCCCACATCCAGAAGAGTTGGTCAAGAACTTTCTGATCGAGCTTCAACTTGTGATACAGGATTACCGTCCTGCTCGGTGTGTCTGTTAAGACGTTGGTCTGTCCTCAGATGTGCTACGCCCTCAAAGAAATTTTTTTTTCTTATAGACCATTTCCAGATGTTCTGAGCTTGTTGTGAGAGCTGCAAGGACCTTGTGCCATCCTGCTTGTTTACATAAAACATGCTTGTTGTGTTGTCCGTCCTCATCAGAACATCTGAGTTTCAAATTCTTAGTAAAAAAGCCTTTAGAGTCCGATCTATTGCTTTGAGCTCCAGCTGATTTATGTGGAGTTGTCTGTCCTTTTGAGTCAGGACCCACTTATTCGCAAATCCTGAAGGTGGGCACCCCATCCCTCGAGGGATGCATCTGTTGTCACTATGTAGCGAGGTACTTGTGGAAGAAATGTAAGGCCGCTGGACAAAATGGGCCGGTCTCGCCCCCCAAGACATGGCCACTCGCATTGCTGGTGTGATGAGAATTTGGTCCTCGAAGGAGCCCTGCACCTGAAGCCACTGAGCATCCAGTTGCTCCTGTAGAGGTTGCATGCGTAGTTGGCAATTTGGGATCAGAGGAATACATGAGAAGATCATTCCCATTAATGGCTTAGTTCGAACTGAAACAAACTTTCTTGTCGAGAGCCTGTGGGCCAAGCTGGACAGTTTTTGCTTTCTCTCTTGAGAATGGTATGCTTTGCTTTGGAATAGTATCCAGTGTTGCCCCCAAGAAATTCAGTTTCTGCGTGGGATGAACGTGCGACTTGCAATAACTGATGGTAAGCACGAGATCCTCAAACAACTGGAGGCAGACGGTTGTATAGTGTACCACCTGAGCTCTTGAGGATGCCTTGATGAGCCAGTATTCGAAATAGGGAAAAACCTGCATACCCAGCTGGCGTAGGTGAGCTGCTACTGGAGCTAACATCTTTGTAAAAATTCTGGGGGCCGACTTTAATCCGAAAGGGAGGACACGAAACTGCAGATGCATACCAGCTACCCTGAACCTGAGAAAGTTGTGATGGTTTTGATGTATTGGGATGTGAAAATACACATCCTCGAGGTCTAGGGATGTCATGTGATCTCCTGAATTCAAGAGGCGTAGGATGTCCTGTAGCGTTACCATACGGAACAACTGCTTCTTCAGGAACTTGTTTAAGGATCTTAACTCTAGAATCGGGTGCCAATATCCTGAAGGTTTCTTTACAAGAAAGAAGCGTGAATAGAATCTGTGGTTGCTGTGAAGAGTTGGGACAAGTTCTATTGCCCCTCTGCGCAACATCACATACACTTCCTTGAGGAGTTGTTTTAATCGTGGAGGTGGCGGACCTGACGGAGGGATATTGGTGGTTTCTGTATGAACTCCAGAGTACACCCCTTGGCCACTATATCCAGCACCCACTAGTTGGATGTTATGCTTGATCACCGAAGGAAGTGACGAGTGATGTGACCCCCAATATTCGTCCTTTGGGTATTGATGGTAGCTGGTATGGCTATCCGGTCATTGCTTTCTGCCTGTATCTCTGCCACAGGCAACAGATCTTCCCTTTGTGGGGTGTCTATAAGCAGCGGTAGGTGGCAACAAATAGTGCTGCTGCTGCCCGTATTGTTGTCGGAGTCCTGCTGGAGATGACTGGTAACTGTGGTCTATACTGCTGGAAACCACCACGAAAGGAGTAACTTCCTCTACCCCTCACACCTCAAAATGGCTGTTTCTTGTACTGTAACGTACCAAGGGATTTTGCTGTATCTGTATAGGCCTTGATGGATTGCAGCATCTCATCCACATGCTTCCTGTAGGAGGCTGGCCTGGCTTATAGTGGGTACCTGATACACCTTGTGCAAGGTCCAGTTATCCCTTATTAGTAGATTAGTAGTGTTCTAGCAGCTTAGGCTGATAGAGGTAGCTATAGCAGAGCAGCTTAGGCTGAACTAGGAGACATGCAAAGCTCCTACTATACCACTTATACCATATAGCACTATATTATAAGAAACACAATACTCAGATTTACTAAAAATAAAGGTACTTTATTTTAGTGACAATATGCCAAAAGTATCTCAGAGGATATACTCCTTTAGGAGGTAAGTAAAATACCCAAAATATACACGCAAACCAAAAACAGGTAAGTAAACAGTTAGAAATGTAGTGCAAACACTGTAGAATACAATAGGATGAAATAGGACACAATAGGCATAGGGACAAAACAAACCATATACTCCAAAAGTGGAATGCGAACCACAAATGGACCCCATGCCTAGTGTAGTGTGTAGAGGGTCGCTGGGAGTGTAAGAAAACACTAAGGGTGTCCCAGATACCCCACCCCAAGACCCTGAAAAGTAGGAGTAAAGTTACCCTACTACCCCAGAAAGACAGTAAAGTCGTGATAGGGGATTCTTCAAAGGCAACAACTGACTGCAAAGCACTGAAAAAAAGATCTCTGGCAAAGAGCCCCCCTTCGGGGGGAGCCCGTCAGACATTGCAGCGCCGGTTTGACGAGGAGCCGTCTGATGATGAAGCAAGACACCCAATCTTCCTGGACCTGTGGACCTATAAAGGAAGAGGACCAAGTCCAAGAGTCACGCAAGTGGCCAGGGGGGGCAGGAGCCCACCAAACCTCAGATGAAGGTGCAAAAGGGCTGCCTCCAGGTGGAAGAAGCTGAAGATTCTGCAACAACGGAAAGTGCCAGGAACTTCTCCTTTGCACAGAAGATGTCCCACGGTGTGCTGGAGGATGCAGAGATGTTTCCACGCAGAAAGACCACAAACAAGCCTTGCTAGCTGCAAGAGTCTGGGTTGAAGAAAATGGGTGCTGCCCGGGCCCAGGAAGGACCAGGATGTCACCCCTGGGAGGCGGAGACAGAGGGGGCGCTCAGCAATACAGAAAGCCCACAAAGAAGCAGGCAGAACCCGCAGAAGCACTTGAACAGGCGTTCAAGAAATCTGAGCACGGCGGTCATCTCAACACTACAAAAGAGGGTCCCACGAAGTCTGTGGTCAACTCAGCGAGTTGAGCAATGCAGGAACGGAGGGCTGGGGACCTGGGCTATGCAGTGCACAAAGGATTCCTTGCAAAAAGTGCACAGAAGCCCTAGCAGCTGCAGATCACGCAGTACACAAGATTACTGTCTGGCATGGGGAGGCAAGGACTTACCTACACCAAATTTGGACAGAAGGATCACTGGACTGTCGGGGTCACTTGGATCCAGCTCCTGTATTACAGGGATCATGCTCGTCAAGATGACAGGGTACCCAGGGGACCGGTGATGTAGAGGTTTGGTGCCTGTGTTAGCAGCGGGAAGATTCAGTTGTCCCACAGGAGATTTCTTCTTGGCTTCCACTGCAGGGTGAAGCCAGACAGCCACCAGGAAACAGTCGAGAAAGCCGGCAGGATTAGGCGCTACAATGTTGCTGGTAGTTGTCTTGCTACTTTGTTGCAGTTTTTCAGGCGTCCTGAAGCAGTCAGCAGTCGATCCTTTGCAGAAGTCGAAGAGGGAGATGCAGAGGAACTCTGGTGAGCTCTTGCATTCGTTATCTGAAGAGAAACCCACAGGAGAGACCCTAAATAGCCCTCAGAGGAGGATTGGCCACCTAACCAGGTAAGCACCTACCAGGAGGGGTCTCTGACGTCACCTGTTGGCACTGGCCACTCAGAGGCCTCCACTGTGCCCTCACACCTCTGCATTCAAGATGGCAGAGGTCTGGGACACACTGAAGGAGCTCTGGGCACCACCCCTGGGGTGGTGATGGACAGGGGAGTGGTCACTCCCCTTTCCTTTGGCAAGTTTCCGCCAGAGCAAGGGCTGGGGGATCCCTGAACCGGTGTAGACGGGCTTATGCAAGCAGGGCACCATCTGTGCCTTTCAAAGCATTTCCAGAGGCTGGGGGAGGCTACTCCTCCGCCACCCTTAACACCTATTTCTAAAGGGAGAGGGTGTAAAACCCTCTCTCAGAGGAAATTCTTTGTTCTGCCTTCCTGGGACTGGGCTGCCCAGACCCCAGGAGGGCAGAACCCTGTCTGTGAGGTGGCAGCAGCGGTAGCTGCAGTGAAAACCCCAGAGAGCTAGTTTGGCAGTACCCGGGGTCCTTGCTGGAGCCACGGGGATGCATGGGGTTGGCACTCCAATACCAGACTTGGCATGGGGGGGACAATTCCATGATCTTAGACATGTTACGTGGCCATATTCGGCGTTACCATTGTGAAGCTACATATAGGTATTGACCTATATGTAGCGCATGCGTGTAATGGTGTCTCCGCACTCACAAAGTCCGGCGAAATTGCCCTGAACAATGTGGGGGCACCTTGGCTAGTGCCAGGGTGCCCTCGCACTAAGTAACTTTGCGCCTAACCTTCACTAAGTGAGGGTTAGACATATAGGTGACTTATAAGTTACTTAAGTGCAGTGTAAAATGGATGTGAAATAACGTTGACGTTATTTCACTCAGGCTGCAGGGGCAGTCCTGTGTAATACTGGTCTGAGCTCCCTATGGGTTGCAAAAGAAATGCTGCAGCCCATAGGGATCTCCTGGAACCCCAGTACCCTGGGGACCTAGGTACCATATACTAGGGAATTATAAGGGTGTTCCAGTGTGCCAATCAAAATTGGTGAAAATGGTCACTAGCCTGCAGTGATAATTTAAAAAGCAGAGAGAACATAAACACTGAGGTTCTGGTTAGCAGAGCCTCAGTGATACAGTTAGGCACCACACAGGGAACACATATAGGCCACAAACTATGAGCACTGGGGTCCTGGCTAACAGGATCCCAGTGACAGGCAAAAAAACAAACTGACACACAAGTAAAAATGGGGGTAACATGCCAGGCAAGATGGTACTTTCCTACACTTCCAGAAGAGGTTTTCCCCATCAAACGCCATGTCCAGAATTCTACTCTTAACTTCTGGGCGGAAGGAAGTAGACTTCAGCCACCCCTGCCTGCGCAAGACCGCTGCACCTGCTTGCTGCTTGAAACCTGTCAGTGATATGTCAATTGCACAATCGATGACCTTGGCTGCGATCCTCTCACCCACTCTGCTTTTGGAGCCACAACTAAAGTGTACCCTCTCGGTCTTTTAAGTGTTTTATGACTGAAGGTGCAACAGAACTTACAGTCTCTCATCTTGTAATCTGGATGCAGGCAGTAGATGCATTTCTTGTGGGGGTCATCAATGTGAAGTCTTTTCTTCCCACAACTGCAACAGTTTCTGAAAAGTCCTTTTTTAGTCTGTTGGGACATTCTGTCCACTGAAAAGCTGGGTTCTCTGAGAGAAAATATTCCTGTCCGAAAAATAAACTGAGCAGAGATCA
This sequence comes from Pleurodeles waltl, assembly GCF_031143425.1. Lineage (NCBI taxonomy): Eukaryota > Metazoa > Chordata > Amphibia > Caudata > Salamandridae > Pleurodeles > Pleurodeles waltl. The sequence goes on along the minus strand of NC_090440.1, from coordinate 1,143,406,292 downwards.
GGGAGACTTCCTTCACACAACATGTGGTAGAAAATGTGGGAAACAGACTCTGTTGGAAATGTTCTAGAAGCTGTTGACACCTGATTGGCTGAAGCTCAAGTTTGTTTCTTTTTTTTTATATAAAAGAACATGGATAGGCAATAACAGTGCCTATCTGGGCCATTGGGGCCTACTGGGTTACACTTACTGCTACATGTATTTGAAGTTACCGTGAGTCTCCCACCTCGACGACGGGGATGATTCCAGCATGGTAATTTATGGAAGATCCAATACTGGAGAAGTGAATGTCCTCTGCATGGTAATTTTGAGGTGCATCACTGCTCTGAGTAAGCTAAGTGCATGTTAAACTGGTATACCGATTTTCTTTAAGACCCAGCATATACAAAATCCTGTACGCATATCGATGCCTACGCCCAACATCGACCACATGACCCAGAGCCTGACTCTGGGGTAAGGAGAGTTGTGCATCTTTTGGAACAAATATGCTTACAAGTCATGCCCAAGTCCTGCACTGAAATCCCTGTGTGAACGTCAAATCAGTGAGCATGCACGGAAGCTGAAGTCAGTAGGATTAATTCTGGACTTCCCGAGGTTTCACATGGCACATGATGGAGGTTGTGATACAATTCCCCAGACAGTCGAAGGTTATTGCCTGCAATTCTTATTTTAAGGGTATTGTCCTAGAAACTGAAGGGCTGCCTTTAGAGATTCAAATACCCCTTTCAGAAGGAAATTGCACATTTATACTTCCTGAGCTCTGGTATTTGGCTGATCGGAGGGAAAATGGAAGTGAATGCGTAGATTCAGTTGTTTGAGGGGGAGTCTAGTCTATTTATTTTCACCTTGAGTGGCCCACCTAGGAAAGATGATAATAGCACGGTGTAGAGCCTCACTCTTATTGTGCTAATGTGATGGTTCTTCTACTTCCACAATCATCAGTACTTGCTGGGTGAGCCGTCGCCATATACAAAAAATGTGCATTCACTGCAGCAGAGAATGAAATGTGAAAAGAAACTGCATCAAAACAGTTTCTAAACTTTAGGCACATCCCTGTCAGAATAGTGTTAAAAACGTGGAACCCAAACTTACCCAATTGGTTCTACTTCCAAGCATTTTCCCTAACTAGGGGTAGGGGTATTCTGAAGGCTACTTGGAGAGCTACTGTTATCGAGAGCTAGTATCACTGAGAGCTAGTCTTCAATGGGTAAGGGGACATGTAGGAAGTTGGCTCTGTATGTACTATTTCAAAGTAAGAAATAGCATGCACAGAGTCCAAGGGTTCCCCTTAGAGGTAAGATAGTGGCAACAAGAGATAATTCTAATGCTCTATTTTGTGGTAGTGTGGTCGAGCAGTAGGCTTATCAGAGGGTAGTGTTAATCATTTGTTGTTCACACACAGGCAATAAATGAGGAACACACACTCAAAGACAATTCCAGGCCAATAAGTTTTTGTATAGAAAAATATATTTTCTTAGTTTATTTTAAGAACCACAGGTTCAAGATTTACAAGTAATACTTCAAATGAAAGGTATTTCACTTAGGTAACTTAGGAACTTTGAATCAGCAAAATAGCATGTACAGTTTTCACAAAAATGGCAATAAGCTATTTTAAAACTAGACAGTGCAATTGTCAACAGTTCCTGGGGGAGGTAATTGTTTGTTAGTTTTGCAGGTAAGTAAACCACCTACAGGGTTCTAAGTTGGGGCCTCAGGGTAGCCACCACCTGGGCAAGGGAGAGGGTCACCTGGGGGTCGCTTCTGCACGGGAGGTCGGATCCTTCAGGTCCTGGGGGCTGCGGTGCAGTGTCTTTACCAGGCGTCGGGTTCTTAGAAGCAGGCAGTCGCGGTCAGGGGGAGCCTCTAGATTCCCTCTGCAGGCGTCGATGGGAGGTTCAGGGGGGTCAACTCTGGCTACTCACAGGGTCGTAGTCGCCGGGGAGTCCTCCCTGTAGAGTTGTTTCTCGCAGGTCGAGCCGGGGACGTCGGTGCAGAGTGCAAAGTCTCACGCTTCCGGCGGGAAATGTGGAGTCCTTTTAAAGTTGTTTCTTTGTTGCAAAGTTGTTTCTTCTTTGGAGCAGAGCCGCTGTCCTCAGGAGTTCTTGGTCCTTTTAGATGCAGGGTAGTCCTCTGAGGCGTCAGAGGTCGCTGGACCCTGGGGAACGTGTCGCTGTTGCAGTTTTTCTTGAAGTGGGGAGACAGGCCGGTAGGACTGGGGCCAAAGCAGTTGGGGTCTCCGTCTTCTCTGCAGGGCTTTCAGGTCAGCAGTCCTTCTTCGTCTTCAGGTTGCAGGAATGTATCTTGCTAGGTTCTGGAAGCCCCTAAATACTCAATTTAGGGGTGTGTTTAGGTCTGGGGGGTTAGTAGCCAATGGCTACTAGCCCTGAGGGTGGCTACACCCTCTTTGTGCCTCCTCCCTGAGGGAAGGGGGGCACATCCCTAATCCTATTGGGGGAATCCTCCATCTGCAAGATGGAGGGTTTCTAAAAGTCAGAGTCACCTCAGCTCAGGACACCTTAGGGGTTGTCCTGACTGGCCAGTGACTCTTCTTTGTTTTTCTCATTATCTCTTCCGGCCCTGCCGCCAAAAGTGGGGCCGTGGCCAGAGGGGGCGGGCATCTCCACTAGCTGGAGTGTCCTGGGGCGCTGTAACAAAGGGGTGAGCCTTTGAGGCTCACTGCCAGATGTTACAGTTCCTGCAGGGGGAGGTGAGAAGCACCTCCACCCAGTACAGGCTTTGTTACTAGCCACATGGTGACAAAGGCACTCTCCCCATGTGGCCAGCAACATTTCTGGTGTGTGGCAGGCTGGTAAAACTAGTCAGCCCACACTGGAAGTCGGGTATGTTTTCAGTGGGCATCTCTAAGATGCCCTCTGGGGTGTATTTCATAATAAAATGTACACTGGCATCAGTGTGCATTTATTGTGCTGAGAAGTTTGATACCAAACTTCCCAGTTTTCAGTGTAGCCATTATGGTGCTGTGGAGTTGGTGTATGACAGACTCCCAGACCATATATTCTTATGGCTACCCTGCACTTACAATGTCTAAGGATTTGCTTAGACACTGTAGGGGCATAGTGCTCATGCACCTATGCCCTCACCTATGGTATAGTGCACCCTGCCTTAGGGCTGTAAGGCCTGCTAGAGGGGTGACTCATCTATGCCATAGGCAGTGTGAGGTTGGCATGGCACCCTGAGGGAAGTGCCATGTCGACTTAGTCATTTTCTCCCCACCAGCACACACAAGCTGGCAAGCAGTGTGTCTGTGCTGAGTGAGGGGTCTCCAGGTTGGCATAAGACATGCTGCAGCCCTTAGAGACCTTCCCTGGCATCAGGGCCCTTGGTACCAGGGGTACCAGTTACAAGGGACTTACCTGGATGCCAGGGTGTGCCAATGGTGGAAACAAAGGTACAGGTTAGGGAAAGAACACTGGTGCTGGGGCCTGGTTAGCAGGCCTCAGCACACTTTCAAATCATAACTTGGCATCAACAAAGGCACAAAGTCAGGGGGTAACCATGCCAAGGAGGCATTTCCTTACAGGACATCACCTCACATCAACTCAAGTCTGTGCACTGTACCAGAGAGCTGCGGGTCTGCCTGAAATCTGAAAGCCTGTCTGTTGAGAAGGAAGAAGGTGCAGGTTGTCCCTCATGAACTGTCTGCTCTAGGAGAGGATGCCCAGTCACTGATGACAGAAAGGAGTGGCCAAGGAGAAGTTGGCTGCTGTGGGAGCACTCCTAGAGTTGACCAGTGTGACTGAAAGTCACCCGGCCCCCTTGCATATCCAAGAGAAATCACAGTAAACCTGTGACTTGACAGTGTGACTGCCACCAAGAAAGACAAGATCACCTCGTCTGACTCTACCTTTGCTACACCTAGAAGTTTGCAACCCTGCACCACATGCCAGAGGAAGGAATCCTAGCATGCCATGTAGATTGCACTTATGAGACAGAAGTGGCTTTGCGCATACAGCTGCATTTTTCATTGGCCCAAAGCTCAGAGAAGGAAGGCCATCAAAACAGAGCCAAACAACTGACTGTTCGCAACAGGCATTTGAAGGTTACACTCGCACCTAGATATCCAGAGGGAGTGCTACATCAGGTAAAATTAACACATGAAAAAAAACAAGAATACATCCATATAGTTTTTAGGGATGTTGGGATTTCTTCTACGGCTTGCTTCTATAATAGGATGTAGACATCCCAGAAAACTTGAAGATCAAGTTACTTACCTTAAGTAACACCTTATCTGGTAGAGACTCTATATAGCTGCAGATTTCTTACCTTAGAAATACCCCCTGGTGTCAGAGCGGATCCTGATTTTTTTTCATGAGTAGTACCCCTGCATGCCATTAGGTGGTGTCATTCGGCTCTTCGTTGTGCTTTGAGTGCCGGTAGGTCTATACCCTGAGCCGATTTAGGTGTCACCTCAGTGCACAGATGTCAGTTTCTTTTTGCAACATTCCATGCCTTTAGTGCTAAGCCACATAGACGACTGATTACTGGTGTGTGGAGCTAGGGCCTTGAAAGGGCCAGCCCTATCCCTATAAATCCGTTTGCAGAATGAGGAGGGTGAGTGGGTCAGTAAGGAATAAACAACTAGATAGTCTCTACCAGATATGGCGTTACCGAAAATAATTAACTTGTTCATCTGATGGATACTTCTAGTCACAGATTCCTTACCTTAGAATATATACCCATGCAATACCTTTCAGGAGGTTGGTCGGCAAACTTGATTCATACTAGGAAGTCCTGCAAGGCCGAACAGGCAGAATACCCATACCAACGGACCTGAATATCCAAAGCAGTAGTGCTTGGTGAACGTGTGCAGAGGCCCACGATACTGACCGCAGATGTCCAGGATCGGACTGCCACATTCTAACAGTTGTTGTAGTCTTTACTCTGGTGGGATGAGCACACAAACCCTATGGGGGCTGCTTCTGCACTAGTGCACAGCAGATAATAATGCAGAGCACGATCCATCTGGAGATAGTTTGCATCTGCACAACCTTCCTTTTTTTGGTCCAGATATATTCCATGAAGAGTTGATCATCTACCCGGAATGGTTTTATGTAGTCAAGGTAGAACAACAATGGTCTTTTTGGGTCTAGCCAGTGGGGTCTCTCCTCTTCCTTGGAGGGATGAGGCAGAGCATAAAAAGTAGGCAAGGTGATAGACTGGCCTACATGACACAGGGGTACCACCTTAGGTAAGAAAGATGCTAGGGTCCAAAGGAACAGTTTGTCTGGGAAGAAGGAGTCTTATGGAGACCGAGGTAACACCTACAGTTCACTGACCCTCTGGGCAGATATAACTGCCACCAAGAGGTCAGGAATTAAGTGGATTAAAGGGAGAACACATTATCAAGGTAAGAATCAAGTTAAAGTCCCATTGAGGCATAAAGAAGGGATTGGTAGGAAGTAAGTGTTGCATACCTTTAAAGAACCTATTTACCATAGGGAACTTGAAGAGGGTAGGCTAATCTGGGAGTCGCAGGACGATGGAAATGGCAGACAAATAACCCTTGAATGTGGCCAATGCAGAGCCCTGCTGGACCAGGGTAAGGATAAACAGAAGAATTTGGGAAAGGGCTGCAGAGAAAGGGTCAACTTGTCTGGCTGTACACTATGCCAAAAAACTTGTTCCAATGTCTGGTGTATACTGTCTTGGTGGAAGGATGTTGGGCTGCCAAGGTAACATTGCAGATTTCAGGCAGAAGGTCGAAAGTTGCCAACTGTCACCACTCAATCTCCACGCATAAAGGCAGAGGGCTGACAGGTTTGAATGGAGAACACTCCCCTGCTGCTGCAACAGATCCTCCTGTGATCGAAGGACTTATGGATGCGCTCAACTGCTCAGAGTTCCAGACTCTCTGAGCCCCGTTCAGAACCTTAAGGATGACTTGGGCCCGGTCATTCCTGATCTTGAGAATTCTAGGCAGGAGCTGCATGAGCCGAAAGGCATACAAGAGGTCGGAGCTCCACTCGAGGCAAAGAGTCCTCAAGGCAGAGCCACCTCGAGAACTCCAGCATGAATATTTGCTTACAGTTGACATTCTCTGGTATCTAACCATGGCTCTCCACACTGCTGAAGGAGAATTTGTACCTCCTCCGGATGAGATGCCAATCATGATCTGCTAGGCATTTTCGGCCAAGTTCATACACCCTGGAGTTCAGTGAGCCAACTAGGTGCTGGAAATGCCCAGGTGTTCCGCTAATGTCCAGAGATGCAGGGCTTCTTGACATAGGGTACACAACCCCAACCCGCCCAGTTTGTTGCAGTACCACCTGGTGTTGGTGTTTTCCATGAACACCTGCACTAGCCTTCCCCTGATGGAGAGCGGAAAGGCTTTCAGTGCCAGCAAGATCGCCCAGAGCTCCAACAGGTTGATGTGTAGTTCAGATTCCACCGGAGACCAAAGGCCTCTGATCTCCACCTCTCCCAGATGGCCATCCCAGCCCAGGAGTAACACATTTGTCACTACTGTCAGATCGAGTTGGAGAGGGGTCTGCCAATCACCAAAATACGGTACATCAACCACCACCGCAGGTCTTTTGCAGTGCCCTTTGAGCATTGGACCATGTCAGAGAGATTGCTGTGATGCATGATCATTAGAGCTTCAGGTTTCACTGCAGAGCCCGCATACGCCATCTGGCAGGTGTCACCAGCAGAATGCAAGAGGCCATGAGTCCCAATAGCTTCAGAGTCAGTCTCCTGAAATCCAGGAGAGAGGTTGAAGCATTGGTATCTTAGTCTGAATATCATGAACTCGCTGTCCGAGGGGATAAGACTAAAAAAGCACTGTGTCCAGAACAGCCCCGATGAAATGTACCGTCAGGTGTGACTTTGGCAAGTTCATAGCGAACCCCAGCGAGTCTAAGAGGTCCACTGTAATTTGGAGGTGGCAGGTGTCCGCCTTCAGCAAGCCTGACTTTAACAGGCAGGTGTCAAGATAGGGAAACCCGGGCATCCCGGATCCCTGCAGATGAGCTGCACCCACCGCCATCACCTTAGTGAACACTTAAGGGGAGCTGGTGAAGTGAAAGGGGAGTACAGTGAACTGAAAACATAACCAGCAGCTAGTGTCTGTGGGTAGGCAGGACAGGGACGTGGCAGTACGCAAACTCCAAGTCCACTGCAACCATCCAGTCTCCAAGGTCCAGGGTAGACTGGACTCGAGCAAGTGTGAGCGTTTTAATTTCTTCTTATTAAAGAAGAAATTGAGATGGTGCAGGTCCAGGATAAGACGAAGGCCTCCATCCTTTTTGGGCATCGAAATGTAGGAGGACTAGCAACCACAATCTACTTCTGATGCCAACACCTTCTCTATGGCTCCTTTGGCCAAGAAACCTGCCACTTCCTGGTGAAGTAAGGCAATGTGTTCCTCAGTGAGCCTACTGCAATTGGGTGGCGTGGATGGCAGGGTAGTCACAAAGGGGAGAGAGTATAATCTGGAGAACCCAGCAGTCCGATGTTACTGACCTTCAGTGGTGCCAGGAGTGACGTATCTTGCCTTCCAATGGGTGTCCATAATGCCCGCAGCGCCAACTAAAGAGGCTTAGGAGCTGCTACTGTGGGGGGAGTGGTGGACTGGCCGAACCTCTGGCTACTTGACCCACAGGGTCTGTGGATACGTCCTCAGCCACACAAGGGGCTGAGAAGCTTGCGTGCTGTGGAGGCTGGGTGGGTAGAGACACGACTAGAAGCACCTTCTGTGGCCACAGAAGGCGGGCTGGGGTTGGTGAGGGGGCCAGAGTAAGGTCCTAGCGGTAGCCCTTGTGTTCTTGCAGCACTTAATCCGCCTTGTCTCTGAAGAGATGGGAGCCATAAAAGGGCATGTCCACGAGCAAGGCTTGAACATCCCCTGAAAAGGCAGTAGTTCTCAACCAGGCGTGATACCTAAGGTCCACCAACGCTGCCTTCCACCTGTCAGCAGAAACTTGGGAGAGTATGGCTCAGGCCTCATCGGGGACCACAGGCAGGACCGGAGCAAATGAGTCCCAGAGTCAGTTGGAGCATCAGACAAAAAGGTACAATGGCAGAAGAAAACATGTTCATTCCTAAGGAATCCTGCCTCTTGGATTCCCTGTCCGGTGGAGTGGTAGGGAATGTGCCGAGATTTAGTTTCGTAGTGCAGGCTTGGACCATGAAGCTCTCCAGGGAGGGGTGCTGGGTGAGAAATTTGTGGTTCGCTCAGGCAGGGTGATGGCGGCAGGCTATTGTTATATTCACAGGGGCCCACGTCCAGGGCGTGGACCAGGCCCAGAGCAGGATGTCCGCCCGGGCTTTGATAAAGGAGAGAAGAGGTTTAGGTGGGGTGACTTTCAGCTGAAGCACCAAACCGAGCGTGGCATAAAGTCGTGGACCTCGGCCGACCTCACCACCACCACTGGAAATTAGGCTTCCTCCTTTGTAACGAGAATGGCTCCAGTCAGTGTTGGATGACGCCCATTCAGCTCTGTGTTGGATCCAGGGAAACAATGGGGGCAGTGCCAACAATAGGTGCTGGCGGTGCAGGTGACATCAGCAGAGGGACTCGTGCTTGGGAAAGTCGAGATGGCTCGACTAGTGTTGGCCCAGATCTGTCCATGGATCAAAGGGCACAATCCCCCGCCCCCCCCCCTCCCGTAAGTGTAGGAGGGCTCTCTTCGCTTTATAGGATGGAACTGAAAACGTATTGAATTGGCCCTCTTGTGGCAGGGTGTAGGAAAGTACCATCTTGCCTGGCATGTTACCCCCCATATTTTAATGTATATATGTTGTTTTAGTCTATGTGTCACTAGGACCCTGCAAGGCAGGGCCACAGTGCTCATACGTTTGTGCCCTGTATGTGTTCCCTGTGTGATGCATAACTGTCTCACTGAGGCTTTGCTAACCAGAACCTCAGTGGATATGCTCTCTCTGCTTTCCAAATTTGTCACTAACAGGCTAGTGACTAAATTTACCAATTCACATTGGCATACTGGTACACCCATATAATTCCCTAGTATATGGTACTGAGGTACCAAGGGTATTGGGGTTCCAGGAGATCCCTATGGGCTGCAGCATTTCTTTTGCCACCCATAGGGAGCTCTGACAATTCTTACACAGGCCTGCCAGTGCAGCCTGAGTGAAATAGCGTCCACGTTATTTCACAGCCATTTACCACTACACTTAAGTAACTTATAAGTCACCTATATGTCTAACCTTCACCTGGTGAAGGTTGTGTGCAAAGTTACTTAGTGTGTGGGCACCCTGGCACTAGCCAAGGTGCCCCCACATCGTTCAGGGAAAATTCCCCAGACTTTGTGAGTGCGGGGACACCATTACACGCGTGCACTATACATAGGTCACTACCTATGTATAGCGTCACAATGGTAACTCGAACATGGCCATGTAACATGTCTAAGATCATGGAATTGTCCCCCCAATACCATTCTGGCATTGGGGGGACAATTCCATGATCCCCCCGGGTCTCTAGCACAGTACCCGGGTACTGCCAAACTGCCTTTCCGGGGTCTCCACTGCAGCTGCTGCTGCTGCCATCACCTCAGACAGGTTTCTGCCCTCCTGGGGTCCAGGCAGCCCTGGCCCAGGAAGGCAAAACAAAGGATTTCCTCTGAGAGAGGGTGTTACACCCTCTGCCTTTGGAAATAGGTGTGAAATGCTTTGATGGGCACAGATGGTGCCCATCTCTGCATAAGCCAGTCTACACCGGTTCAGGGAACCCCCAGCCCTGCTCTGGCACGAAACTGGACAAAGGAAAGGGGAGTGACCACTCCCCTGACCTGCACTTCCCAGGGGAGCTGCCCAGAGCTCCTCCAGTGTGTCCCAGACCTCTGCCATCTTGGAAACAGAGGTGTTGGGGGCACACTGGACTGCTCTGAGTGGCCAGTGCCAGCAGGTGACGTCAGAGGCTCCTTCAGATAGGCTTTTACCTCTCTTGGTAGCCAATCCTCCTAACCTGGTAGCCAAACCTCCTTTTCTGGCTATTTAGGGTCTCTGCTTTGGGGAATTCTTCAGATAACCAATGCAAGAGCTCACCAGAGTTCCTCTGCATCTCCCTCTTCACCTTCTACCAAAGGATCGACCACTGACTGCTCAGGACGCCTGCAAAACCGCAACAAAGTAGCAAGACGACTACTAGCAACATTGTAGCGCCCCATCCTTCTGGCTTTCTCGACTGTTTTCAGGTGGTGCATGCTCTGGGGGTAGCCTGTCTCCACCCTGCACTAGAAGCTCAGAAGAAATCCCCCATGGGTCGACGGAATCTTCCCCCTGCTAACGCAGGCACCAAAAGACTGCATCACTGGTCCTCTGGGTCCCCTCTCATCCTGACGAGCGTGGTCCCTGGAACTCAGCAACTCTGTCCAAGTGACTCCCACAGTCCAGTGACTATTCAGTCCAAGTTTGGTGGAGTTAAGTCCTTGCCTCCCCATGCTAGACTGCATTGCTGGGTACCGCATGATTTGCAGCTCCTCCGGCTCCTGTGCACTCTTCCAGGATTTCCTTTGTGCACAGCCAAGCCTGGGTCCCCGGCACTCCTTCCTGCAGTGCATAACCTTCTGAGTTGTCCTCCGGCGTCGTGGGACTCCCTTTTGTGACTTCGCGTGGACTCCGGTTCACTTTCCTTCCAAGTGCCTGTTCAGGTACTTTTGCAGGTGCTGCCTGCTTCTGTGAGGGCTCCCTGAGTTGCTGGGCGCCCCCTCTGTCTCCTCTTTCAAGTGCGACATCCTGGTCCCTCCTGGGCCACAGCAGCACCCAAAAACCTCTACCGCGACCCTTGCAGCTAGCAAGGCTTGTTTGCGGTCTTTCTGTTTGGGAACACATCTGCAAGCTTCATCGCGACAAGAGACATCCATCCTCCAAAGGAGAAGTTCCTAGTCCTCTTCTTTCTTGCAGAACTCCAAGCTTCTTCCAACCGGTGGCAGCTTCCTTGCACCCTCAGCTGGCATTTCCTGGGCTCCTGCCCACTCTCGACACTGTCGCGACTACTGGACTTGGTCCCCTTGTCTTACAGGTACTCAGGTCCGGAAATCCACTGTTGTTGCATTGCTGGTGTTTGTTCTTCCTGCAGAATCCCCCTATCACGACTTCTGTGCCCTCTGGGGGTAGTAGGTGCACTTTACACCTACCTTTCAGGGTCTTGGGGTGGGCTATTTTTCTAACCCTCACTGTTTTCTTACAGTCCCAGCGACCCTCTACAAGCTCACATAGGTTTGGGGTCCCTTAGTGGTTCGCATTCCACTTTTGGAGTATATGGTTTGTGTTGCCCCATACCTATGTGCTCCTATTGCAATCTATTGTAATTCTACACTGTTTGCATTACTTTTCTTGCTATTACTTACCTAATTTTGGTTTGTGTACATATATCTTGTGTATATAACTTATCCTCATACTGAGGGTACTCACTGAGATACTTTTGGCATATTGTCATAAAAAGTACCTTTATTTTTAGTAACTCTGTGTATTGTGTTTTCTTATGATATTGTGCATATGACACCAGTGGTATAGTAGGAGCTTTACATGTCTCCTAGTTCAGCCTAAGCTGCTTTGCCATAGCTACCTTCTATCAGCCTAAGCTGCTAGAAACACCTCTTCTACACTAATAAAGGATAACTGGACCTGGTACAAGGTGTAAGTACCTCTGGTACCCACTACAAGCCAGGCCAGCCTCCTACACAGGGGACATGGTTGCATCACACTGCTGGTCTGGAGGGCTTTACCCCAGGCGGATATAATAGCTATCTCTCGTCTTGAGGACTTTTGGGCAAACAGTGGCCTACAAACGTTCCAGGCACTGCAGAAGCAATATTGGTTCTCTCACACCCAGTTTCATAAATATCTGCAGATGCACCAAGCCCTATTGGCCAATATTCTCCCAGGCACACTGATCCCAGAGTATTGCCCCCCCTGAGCCTAAACCGCTGATGGGGAGGGTGTGTAAAGGTGCCATTTCCAGGATCTACCGTTCCCTAATCATCAATGCTCCAGACCACTTCCCTGAGCTGCATAGGCGACCTTGGGAGACCTGGGTGGGTGAACTTAGTTGAGGAATAGAGTGAGGCAGAATGGCCCTCGGGAACTAGCTATTCCTGTGCACCTCTGATTGGTCCAGCTCAGCTACTTTCATAATGCATACATGACTCCCCAGCACCTCCATCAGATTGCCAAGGATTACCAAACTAGCTGTGACTGCTGTTCATTACTAGAGGCAGACTTCTTCCGTACGCTGTGGTCCTGCCCAAGATTGGTTCCCTCTCGGGAGGGGAGTCAGGAAGGAGCTTTCTACAATTCAGGGCCACCAACTTAACCTCACCCCAATGGATTGCTACGCTAGCATTGTTGGAAGATGTGGGTGGGCAGAGGATGGAACCTATTTTCATCTGGGTGATGACACTGGGGGCAAACAGGACCATAGCCTGCAACTGTAAGTCCCAGACCCCTGCCCCCATCAGTCGCAAGGGGGTGGACTGGTGTGCCCACCAACTCCCCATCTGCGAGGCCAGGGGTTGCCCCCACAAATACAAGAAGATTTGGGGCAGACGGTGGGCTTATTATGGACTGGATGTGGAGAATAATGAATGTTACCATGTAATGTCACTACTGTGTCGATTGGTGGAAATTGGTCATGTTTGTATCAGTGATCTTGTTGTAAAATCAATGAAACTGGCTATCAAAAAACCTGCTCACCTCTTTCGGCAGGCCTTCAGCAAACTCTTGCAGGAAGTTCAATAGGAAACATCCTATCTTCTGGATAGTTTCCATGCACTAGCTGTTTTCATTACCAGATGCACCATATACTTTCTTCTACCTGAGCGCAGTGTTCTGCTTTTCCGGTTCGGAGGGACATTAGATGACAGAGCAGTAGCATATGGCATTCTAGCTGTTTGAACAATAAGCAAGTCTAGAATCTATTCATATCTCAAAAATAAAAGGGTCTTGTGTGCTCTATAAATCTTACAGCTTTCAAAACCAGTTGCATATAGTCTTGGAACCAAAGGCAGCACAGGTCTATCAGTACTTCACTTATAAACTGTCAAAAACACTGACTTTAGAGGCCAGTCGGGTTGGTTAGGAAGGGATAACTTTGCTGCTCCTGTACCAAGCACTTTGTGCAAAGTGCTGATGTCATCCACAGGATGGTGGTGAATCAGTAAGCACTGGACGGTACCTTCTCACGTAGAAGTCAGATGGAGCTGACAAAGACGATTCCATACAGGCGTGAGGAGTGCCTGATCTTCCAACAAGCCTCGATCTGGAGTGACAGGAAACTAGAAACCTCTGTCTCCTTTGAGAATTACATCTTCTGGGAGACTAATTTAATGTTAGACTAGGTATGCACCTTGACATCAGTGTGTGCTTAGAGGTGTAGGAGCCAGAGAGTGCCCTAAAGAAGAGGGCTTAGGAGTAACGGCATGTCAGGAGTTGACCTCCCTCAAAGGAGGAGCACACTTCCGTGCTGGAACAGCTAATTCATGCTGAGCAGAAGTAACTGGTCTGGCAATGGTGATATGGAAAATGTCACTTACCCAGGGTACATCTGTTCATGGCATGAGACGCTGCAGATTCACATGCTGTGCATTATCCTGCCATCTAGTGTTGGGCTCGGAGTGTTACAAGTTGTTTTTCTTCGAAGAAGTCTTTTCGAGTCACGAGACCGAGGGACTCCTCCCTTTCGGCTCCATTGCGCATGGGCGTCGACTCCATCTTAGATTGTTTTCCCCGCAGAGGGTGAGGTAGGAGTTGTGAATATACTAAATGTGCCCATGCAATGGAGTAAGTATGTATGTACATAATGTGTATTAAAATAGTATTTATTTACAAATTAACAATTTTCATTCAACTTATAACGGCTACAGGCTCCCGGGGAGGTGGGAGGGTGCATGTGAATCTGCAGCGTCTCATGCCACGAACAGATGTACACTGGGTAAGTGATATTTTCCATTTGATGGGATGTGTAGCTGCAGATACACATGCTGTGCATAGACTAATTAGCAGTAAACACCCCAAAAGCGGTGGCTTAGCCTGTAGGAGTTGAAGTTGTCTGAAATAATGTTCTTAATACAGCTTGTCCTACTGTGGCTTGTTGTGTTGTTAACACATCTACACAGTAATGCTTTGTGAATGTATGAGGCGTAGACCAGGTGGCTGCCTTACAAATTTCTGTCATAGGTATATTTCCCAGAAAAGCTATTGTGGCGCCTTTCTTCCTAGTGGAATGTGCTCTTGGTGCAATAGGTAAATCTCTTTTTGCTTTAATATAGCAAGTTTGAATACATTTAACTATCCATCTGGCAATGCCTTGTTTGGATATGGGATTACCTGCATGAGGTTTTTGGAATGCTACAAACAATTGTTTTGTTTTACGAAATTGTTTTGTTCGGTCAATGTAATACATTAGTGCTCTTTTTATGTCTAATGTATGTAAGGCTCTTTCGGCTACTGAGTCTGGCTGTGGAAAGAAGACTGGGAGTTCCACTGTTTGGTTTAGGTGGAATGGTGATATAACCTTTGGTAGGAATTTGGGATTTGTACGGAGAACCACTTTATGTATTTCTATAAAGGGTTCTTGTATAGTAAATGCTTGTATCTCACTTACTCTTCTAAGTGATGTGATAGCTATTAGAAAGGCTACTTTCCAAGTTAAGTATTGCATTTCACAAGAGTGCATGGGTTCAAATGGTTGTCCCATGAGTCGTGTTAATACAATATTAAGGTTCCACGAAGGTACTGGTGGTGTTCTCGGGGGTATGATTCTTTTTAATCCCTCCATAAATGCTTTGATGACTGGTATTTTAAAAAACGATGTTGAATGTGTAATCTGCAGATAGGCAGATATTGATGTGAGATGTATTTTAATTGAAGAGAATGCTAGCTTAGACTTTTGTAAGTGTAATAAGTAGCTTACAATTTCCTTTGCGGAACCATGTAGTGGTTGAATTTGATTATTGTGGCAGTGATGAACAAATCTTTTCCATTTGTTTGCATAACAATGTCTTGTAGTTGGTTTTCTAGCTTGTTTAATGACCTCTATACATTCTTGTGTAAGGTCTAAGTGCCCAAATTCTAAGACTTCAGGAGCCAGATTGCTAGATTGAGCGATGCTGCATTCAGGTGTCTGATCTGCTGTTTGTGTTGAGTTAACAGATCTGGCCTGTTTGGTAATTTGATGTGAGGTACTACAGATCGGTCCAGCAGTGTTGTGTACCATAGTTGGCGAGCACAGGTTGGTGCTATGAGAATTAGTTTGAGTCTGTTTTGACTTAGTTTGTTTACCAGATAAGGAATGAGTGGGAGAGGGGGGAAAGACATCCTTGAGATCTAACGTTGACATGTAGTCCTCTTTTTTTAGTAAGGGAACCACGTCTTGAAGTGTTACCATGTGAAAGTGATCTGACTTGATGAAGAGATTCAGTGTTCTGAGGTCTAATATAGGTCTTAACGTTTTGTCCTTTTTTGGAATTAGGAAATATAGTGAGTAGACACCTGTTCCTTTCTGATGTTTGGGTACTAACTCTATTGCTTGTTTTTGTAATAATGCTTGGACCTCTAGTTGTAATAGGTCTAAGTGTTGTTTGGACATATTGTGTGCCCTTGGGGGCACATCTGCGGGAAATTTATGAATTCTATGCAATAACCATGTTGGATAATGGCTAGAACCCATGCGTCCATAGTTATGTGTGTCCAGTTTTGGTAGTATGTGGTAAGTCTCCCCCCCCCCACTGGTGTTAAGTGTTGGGGTTTTGTGACAGTGAAGTCACTATTTGGTTTGACTTTTCTTAGGTGTTAGGAATTTTCCCCTTCCTCTTGGGAATTGTCCACATCTGTATGAGTCATGAAACCCTCCTCTCTGGTATTGTCCCTGATAGGTAGGTCTGGTTTGCGAGGTGGAAGGCTCTGGTGTTTGCATTCGAACCCCCCTCTAAATTGTGGCTTTCTAAATGTGCCTCTGCTCTGTGGGGAGTAGAGCGCGCCCATGGCTTTGGCCGGGTCCATGTCCTTCTTTAATTTTTTAATTGCTGTGTCCACTTCCGGCCCAAACAATTGTTCCTGGTTAAAAGGCATGTTTAACACAGCTTGTTGGATTTCTGGTTTGAAGCCAGAGCTTCGTAACCATGCATGCCTGCGAATGGTTACCGCAGTGTTGACTGTTCGTGCTGCTGTGTCTGCCGAGTCTAATGCGGACCTTATTTGGTTGTTGGATATTGCTTGTCCTTCTTCCACAACCTGTTGGGCACGTTTTTTGTGTTCTTTGGGCAAGTGCTGTATAATGTGTTGCATCTCGTCCCAGTGTGCCCTGTCGTAGCAAGCCAGCACGGCTTGTGAGTTTGCGATCCGCCATTGATTGGCTGCCTGTGCTGCCACACGTTTGCCTGCTGCATCAAACTTCCTACTCTCTTTGTCAGGCGGTGGTGCGTCTCCCGACGATTGAGAGTTTGCCCTCTTTCTTGCTGCTCCTACAACCACCGAGTCTGGTGTAAGTTGTGTGTTATAAACACAGGGTCCTTTGGGGGAGGCTTGTATTTTTTCTCCACCCTAGGCGTGATAGCCCTTCCTTTAACTGGGTCTTGGAAGACCTGTTTTGCGTGCTTGAGCAACCCCGGGAGCATTGGCAGACTCTGGTATGAAGTGTGGGTGGATGCCTAGGTGTTGAATAGGAAATCATCCTCTATTGGCTCTGAATGCATTGCTACATTGTGGAACGTAGCTGCCCTCGATAGTACCTGCGTATATGCAGTACTGTCCTCTGGAGGTGACGGCATTGTTGGGTAACAATCTGGGCTGTTGTCTGATACTGGAGCATCATTTAAGTCCCATGCATCCGGATCATCCTGTGTCATCCCTGTATGAGTAGGTGACTGCATTGGAGGCGTTGTTACCGGGGACAGCTGTGGTGAGTGTAGTGGGGAAGGTTGTGGCGAAAACCTTGGTGGGGGGGTTTTATCTCTTGCCACCTTTGCCTTCGGCTGCATTTCTGACACATGAAATGCCAGCTTTCTTTTGGTTTTAATTGGAGGAAGAGTTTGTATTTTTCCAGTCTCTTTCTGGATATGCAACCTCCTTTGGGTATGGTCTGGTTCCCCCATACTTATTTCCTGCTCAAATCTGTGTTTATGCATTTGGCTGGAAAGTCCTTGCTCTTCTGTGTAAGAGCTTCTTTTCGGCTCCGAAGCCGCTTTTTTCGGTACCGATGCTTCCGATAAAGTCTTTTTCGGTTCTGACGTTACTTTTCTCACCTTGGGTGAGTCGAACTCTCGGTGCCGAGATGTCTTCTGCAATTCTTTGGCCTTTTTCCAGTGCCGATGTTTGGTCACCTTCTTTTCGATGGGTTAAGCCATGGCCTGCTGGCGGTGGCATCCCCTTGGCCTTAATGATCTTTGTGTGAGTCTTGGACGGGGCAGTTTTACTCACTGTTTTCTGCATTGTCGTGGGTCGCTCACTTTCGGAATCGTCTGAGTCCGTCCCCTGGATGGAAATTCTTTCCTCCTCTTCAACGTCGAGTTGTTCTCTCGGTGTCGACGCCATTTGTAGTCTTCTGGCTCTTCGATCACGTAGGGTCTTTTTAGATCGAAACGCCCGACAGGCCTCACAAGTATCCTCCCTGTGTTCTGGTGATAGACACAGATTACAGACCAAGTGTTGGTCCGTATAAGGATACTTCGAGTGGCTCTTCGGACAGAAGCGGAATGGGGTCCGGTCCATTAGTTTCGCCGATGGATGCGGTCGGGCCGACCAGGCCCCGCTGAAGAGCGGAAGCCCCCAAGGCCCGCCGGAGCGCTTCTACTATCGGTGTCGCTACCTTTACACTAAACCGGTACCGAGCGCGAACAATACAGTTTAATTTTCGATATTTAGCTAACTTTCCCAATTCAAAATACGAAGCGAAGAGGAATACGTCCGAACCCAATGGCGGAAAGAAAACAATCTAAGATGGAGTCGACGCCCATGCGCATGGAGCGGAAAGGGAGGAGTCCCTCGATCTCGTGACTCGGAAAGACTTCTTCGAAGAAAAACAACTTGTAACACACCGAGCCCAACACTAGATGGCAGGATAATGCACAGCATGTGTATCTGCAGCTACACATGCCATCCAACATATATATACACACACATACACAGTTAATTTACACATATATTTAGATTTTTTTTCTTCTAAATAAAGAAAAATCTAAACTTGTAAATGAGGTTGCTAGACAAAGCTTTCGGGTAGAAGTATCGTTCTGAAAAAAAAGCTGGTTTCCTTCGGTAACGATCATTCTGGTGCACACTCCATCTACCTGCAGATTCCTCAACTGCTGAATAATCCTCAGAAGCACATTGGATTCGGATATTTTCATAACTCCTCTGTGCTGGTATGGGGTGTTGACTCATTCTTGAGCCTGTTCGCTGTCCTTTTGTGACATCACTGTAGACATCAAGCCTTTGCATTGATAGGCATTGATTTTACACAATGCAGTGAAAATCGAATTTGGAACCTTAATATGGATGAATATTATCCTTCTTCGGAATGGTAAGGAGAAAAGGAATGAAATGTAGGTCTTTAACACATGTATGTTAAATTTTACCATAGATTTATAGCTTTTGCAGTCCCACAGAAATCTAGACTAGAGTGGCAAAACGAAAAGCATCTGCAACTTGGCATGCACGCCTGTCCTTGCTAGGTTTAGAAACAGACATGAACATAAACCGGTAAGTGAGCTGCAAAAGCGAGAAACAGGAGTTCCTGATATGACATTGTGGGTGACACTGCAGTTGAGAAAAGCATGTAAAAAACAAAGTAAAACAAACTAAAGAAACAAAAAAAAAAAACAACCTGTAAGGCAGCCTTTCTGACTCCAGTCTTCTCATCGCCTGCTCGCAAACGCAACATGGTTAGGACTTCCTTCCCTATGACAAGAAAATGAAATGTTCTTAAAATATTTAGGACACAGGCTCTTTATCAATTTAACATTGAACCCTCACAGTCGAGTTGACAGGCACTGCTGTAGGTACTTACTGCTTCTGGAATGAGTGAAAGGCAAGGAGCCTCAGCCTAAAGGGCAGGCATTAACAAATCAGAATGAAGATCAAAAGGGGTATCAAAAACTACTCTAGACTAAATAGCATGTATACTCCTTGGGACAAAATACTTCAAAGTTGTATACCCCTTCATCTTCCAGCTAAACCCCATTACTTCCCACAAAACATCTATTCATCATTATTAATTACTTTTGAGTCATCACGTGTAATTTATTCCAAGCTCCATCTGCTCTGTGTATAGTAGTGAAAAGGTATGCAAATCTAGGTCTGCTCGCCAGAGACACAGCAAAGAAAATAAAACAAATATTTAAATATTCCCTGATCAACAGCCTTGAATGAATACTTTTCCACTTGCTCCACTTACCATCAGCCTGCGAGGCGTCAGGGTTGTCTGATACTTCAATCGTTTTGAATGTGGCCTGTGTTTTGCGTTTTTGGTTGGTAGAAACTAGAAAGGGAAGGGGCAGGTCAGTACAAAAATGTAGCCTAAAAGCAAGCACGTAATAAAATGCAAGAGAGTTTTGTTTTTTAATGCGTCACCTCAATTATCTAGCAATCACAAAAAGACTGCCTTTAAACAAACTTGGACTATGTCCATGAAAAAGAAGATATCTGTTTTGCGCCAGTAGAACAACAGGAATCTCACCTACCACTATCTCAGGAAAAGATGATCTGACCCAACAAAGGAAGAGCTAAGTAATGTAGGCTAAATTCCCCCATAGTATAACTCGAACAAAATTAATGACACTCACACCCACTTGATTTCTCTATATACACACACATAAATAAAGACTTTTTTCGGTACTACTTGTATACATTGCACACTGGAGGTTTAAATCTGACATCTCACTAATATATGCATACCAGTAAACTGTTTAGACCCCGCATCAAGTACTTGGTCACAGTTTCCTCTCTGCAGGTGTTTTTTTTTTTTTACCTTCACTACTGGTGGATGTACTCTCAGACGAGTTGTTTCCCAGAACTGTACGGTAAACAGCTGTAGTGAGAGAAAAAGAATTAAGTGCAAATTAATGATAATTATCAGCAGGATAGCAAAATCCTACGCATGTCACAAGTCAACGCTAACTAGATTAATCCCAAGCAGATGATTAAACCTTTGGCTGCTTTTCTGATATGCATATAAAAGTTGCTTTAAAAAATGTCTACTATGACCTACGGATGAGAGTACATGAACAAGTCATGGGCAGATTTCAATATTCTTCACAAGATTTTTCCCCTTTTCACTATATATCTATTTGTTTTATTTATATCAACAGAAATTACCAAAACATCATTAAAGAGATAGTTCATAAGCAAAAAAAAGTCACAATGTAAGTTTAAAAACTTTGTTACATTTCTAAATGTTTTAAAACTTGTTCGTTTGTAGATTATTGTATAAAACACAAGCATCATTCAATTATTTACTGTTATACTTTAAAAATAATTCTTTTAAAAACATTCTAGGGTGTTATTTTAAGGCAGAACAAACAAAAACCACATGGTTAAAATCTTGGACACCATCAGAACACAAAGAGGAAAACTACATTCATCATATGGAGGACACATATATGCCCTTGATGAAAACGTTACTCACCTTTGTAAGCGGTATTTCGGGTGAATATTCCATCTAACAGCAGATTCCCTATCTTCTAAGTTCCCCTAGATGCCAAACTGAATCCGCAACATTTCCAATAATTGCTCATGTGCACCAAAAGGTGGCACTCTTAGACCCTGGGGCAGCATCACACGTCTTTTGAAAGTGACATGAAATAAATTTATTATAGCCCCCCTCCAGCCCCCTGCACAGATATTAAATGGTCTTTTCCATCTCTCGCACATCTTCACACGCTGATCAACCGTGACAAATTGCAAAAATGAGTGGTCTAAAGACAAACGTTTCAGAAACTAAAAAACTTCACTCCACAGAGAGGGGAGGAGGAAGGACAATGATGAATGTGCAATAAGTGTATCCACCAGAAAGATCATTACCAAAGTTAAGTAACGTTCTTCTAAAGGATACTTCTGACTGCAGATTCCACACTTTCTGAATAACAACCAAAGCAATACCTCCCACAATGAGGCGGGTCTGAGGAGTGGACTCCGATGAGGAAGATTTGTAAGACACAGCAGACAAAAAGCTCTCCCATCGATGCGGACTGTTAAGACAGCAGTGTTTTCAGACCATGTAGGTCTGAAAAAGTGAACGCTCAAGATGGCTCTTTTTTTAGGCTTGAGAGGTGAAACCTCATCTCCACCTCAGAAGAATATGGCAGATAGCACAAAGTAAACAGAATAAAAGACTGCCACAAAGAAAGGTGGCACAACTTTCTGCTTAAAGTAAACGCAGGTCAACAATAACAATTTGTCAGTGTATATGGGGCAGTAGACAGGATTGCTCCTGCTGCTGTTCACGGTAGCACTCAAGCTGCTTGAAAACTAAATATGCCGCGATGCTCAAGTTCAGACCCTGAAGTGGGACCCCAAGTCGGAAGATGCAATATCCCTATAACCTGGGCATACTTTTATACTGGGCGAACCTTGGTTGGTCTCTCCCATGCATATTAGAGAATCTGCGTGTCCTTGGAGAATATAAAAGGCTGCTTTTACTGGAGCAAATCGGTGAACTACCCCCTGATGGATTGGCACACCTCCAAGGACCCCCAACTTTTACCAGTTACAACTGACATGGAGAAGTTCCTCACTGAGAAACTATGGAGGATTTTGGATGCATACAAGAGGGATACAGATCACTGGTGACCCCTTCAGTTGTTATTATTGGGTAAGGCAGAGCTGCATAAAATGATATACTGACCCAAATTCCTTTACATCCTCCAAAGGAGGAGGACATGAGAAATGATACCACCAACAGACATGGTTATGGAAAACCTGGAGGAAGGACAAACAGTCCGTGGGCTGTAGGGGGAGACTGACAATGACACCTTTGAGGGAGATGGAGGCTGTCAAGGACCTTATAGAGCTTGAGGGACATAAACAATGGGACATGCTCGGTATTTCCGTAGTGGGAAATCTCTGGAAGGAGAGGAGGATGGTAGCCTTCTTAGAGTGGTAGGCAGACTATGAAGTGTCAAATCCAATACTTTAGATACCTGCAGATGCTGCACATCCTTAAGAAACAACTGTGGGGATAGAAACGATCGTGCCACTGATGGATGAGCCCAGGCCAGAAGAGTGGGGACTCCCCAGCTGGGCTAATGCTATAGACAGCCACTAGTGCGCTGAAAATTTGCTGAAATTAGAGCAGTGGGGATACCTTGTGCTGACCTAACTAGCTTCAGAATGATTGATGCCGTCTGTCTGGATAATGTTCAAGTTGTGTGGGGGTAGTTGGGGGGAATACTTTTGCTAGTTTGGAATAACTGGGGATGGTTCTGTGCTGCCATATAGGTGAGAAGCACCACTGTCTGCATTATAATGAAGAAAACATACGGTATGTTATTTGTTGAAATGGCCAATAAAAAGATGTATAGAAAAAAGGTGGTGGTATAAGGCAGTTGCACAAGCAGTGCATATAGCCGACTTTCACATCATGCAGTAGTAACAGCAATAAAAAACGGCAGTGTTAATGATCAACAGACTCAAAGCACCTGTGCATAGATTCAAAAGGTTTGCACATAAAGTAAAGAACAAATTAAGGTCTCACTGTAGAACAATAAAGGGAACTGGAGGAAACATGTGAACCCATTTAAGGAGATCTATCACCACAAACGACTTAAATAATGAAGCTTGATCAGGAAAATGAAAAAGCCAAAAGGGCTAATTAACAAGTTACCTACCTCTGCTAATGCTCTTTCTGGTGGCTACTCTAGCTAACTGCAGATTAATCACCTTGTGAAACCCTTAAGAGCCAGAATGGATTGAGAAATTTGGCTCAAGACTTTTGCCGTATGCCAGCATGTGGCCTTCTGCGGTTCAGTGCCAGCTTTGTCCCGCCACGCGCGTGAGAACAGAATTACATTTATGTGCCACTGTTGTGCTGTGATGTCAGTTTTTTATTTTTATTTTTATTTTTTTACTGTGACTAAACCATCAGACACAGAGCTTAGTAATTTATCAGATCTAACGGTGTGCAGATATTTCATTTGGAATCTTTTTATGGATGGTGAAAATAGTCTTCCAAAGAAAAGGAAGGAGGGCTGTGGTTAGATAAAGCTACCAGTAATCGAGTTACCCAAGGTAAATAATTTGTTCTTCCGAAGGATGCCTCTCAAACACAGAATCCTCACCTGAAGCATAGACACTAAAACAGTACCTCCCCATTTGTAGGGTCTGTGGAATGGCTCAACCCATAAACATCTTGCAGGACCAAGTGGGCAAAAAGTCTTCTCTGTGGACCTGGCGATCAAGGCAGTAGGGCTTTATAACAGATAGAGTGGAGCCCACGTCGCGACATGGCAGATGCCCAGAACAAGCACTCTGCATGCCAAAACAGTGGGAGCACCCTTGACTTTGGTCAGAGGAGATCTCAGACATTCTGGGAGATGCTTTTTTGGTCAGTGTGTAACAAATCTTCATAAAGATTACTATCCACCTTCATATGGTCCTTTTGTACACTGCCTTACTCGTTTTCATTCCTGCAAACTCCACAAAATGCTGATCATCCATCTGATGGTCTTTGGCATAGTTAGTGTAAATGTTTGGGGTCCATACAGTTGAGTCTCTTTTCCCCCATTCAAGGGGTGCTGGGGAGCAAAGAATGCAAAAAGGGTAAAAGACTGTTTGACATAGGGTGTCACAATTTTCATCAAGAACAATGCTCAAGTCCACAACACCAGTTTGTCCAAAAAAAAGGTGGTGTATATATATATATATAGTGAATGAAAAGGCAGAAATGTAGCTCACTCAAGAGTTGAGCTGAGGTATGACTATGAGAAAGACAGTTTTGAGAGACGGAAAACCCCAAAGGACAGCTGTGCAGTGGTTAAAGTGGAGTTCAAGTGAGGAAGAAGACAACTTCTCAAGGTCTCTCTGAAGCGTGACAAAAGGTTTGAGTGGAAACATATGGAGCAGACCTTTAAGCAAAACCAGCACAAGAGGTGATTTAAACAAGGACGGATAGTCTGGTAAACCAAAATTGCTAAAAGGGCTGACAACCTATAACTATGCCCACCGCAAGTCCTTGCTAGGCCACAGACAGCACAAAAAACAACCAAGAACTTTGCTTTTAACGGGGGAAATTACACCAGACCACAAACTTGTTCAAACATCCAAGAAAAATAGTTTTTTTCAGATGGATGCCTGGATTCTAGAATAAAATATACTACTTTGGGGAGGAAGATCAAAGTCAGTCAACGGTCGTCCAACTCAGTGTCCACGCATGGAGGTGTAGACTGAGTAGGCACTGGTGCAGGACCCAATCCTGCTGCTGCAACAGAAAATCCTCTCAATTAATCAGCCATATCAGAGGACAGAAGCTCATGCCCAGACGTTTCGGATACCACACTCTTCTGTCCCAATCAGGTGCCAAAATGATCACCTGGGCCCAGTCGTTCTTCATCATCTTCAGAACTCTGGCCAAGAGAGTAGTGGTGGGAAGGCATAAAGAAGTCCTGAGCCCCATCCTAACATGACTGTCTCAGAAAGAAAGCTATGTGCGGTCTCCAACGTGGAAAAGTACCAAGGATTTCTTGCCAGTGTCTCTCCACTGCTAGACACCACCATGAGCCATCTCCAAATGCAGTTGCCACTTGTGATGTGAAATGTGTTGCTGAGTTTGTCCACACTGGCATTTAGAGATCCAGCCAAGTTGCTGACTGTCAGGGAGATGCCCTGTTGATTCAGCCAATTCAAGAAGCAAAAGGCCTCCTGCCACAGGATCCAGGAGCCCACTCCACCCTGCTTGTTTCACTATCACATGGTGGAGATATTGTCCACGAGGACCTGGACGACCCTCCTTTTGATGGATGGTAGGGAGGCCTTCAACACTAAGCAAATGGCATGCAACTCCAAGTTTCATGGCTGCTGGCACCACTCAGACTCGATATCCCACTATAGAGC
The DNA here is from genome assembly GCF_031143425.1 of Pleurodeles waltl. Taxonomy (NCBI): domain Eukaryota; kingdom Metazoa; phylum Chordata; class Amphibia; order Caudata; family Salamandridae; genus Pleurodeles; species Pleurodeles waltl. Next base: position 1,143,381,278 of record NC_090440.1, on the reverse strand, counting down.
CCCAGTGTGCCATCTAGTGTAGTCTACCAGCAGGATGTAGAAGGCCAAGAATTCTCAAAGCCACTCTCGCTGAGACCCAGGGCCAAAGATGTAACATTAGGACCATAGCCGAATGCCTGGACATGTTGATCTGAAGGAAGTGCTTGAAATTGTACAGTATCCAGAACAACTCCAATGAACATGAACCTTTGCGATGTAAGGTGCGACTTAGGCACATTGACTGAGAACTACAAAGAAGGTTTGCAGTGCCGGAAGGTAGTTTACAACTAACTGTGGTGAGCCTGCTTTCAACACCCAGTGTTCAAGGTAGGGGGAGAATAGTATTGTCAGCCTCTGAAGAAGTGCCACAACCACCACCATCAGTTTTGTAAGCACCGGAGGGACCCTGCTCAGGCCTAAGGGGAGGACAGCAAACCAAAAATGCTCCTGGCCTACCTTGAAACACAGGTAACACTTGTGGGACTGCAAGACGGGGACATTAAAATAGGTGTCCTGCATGTCCAGCACAACATCCAGTTTTCTGGATACAGACCAGAAAGAACTTAGGCCAATGTGAACATCTTGAACTTATTTTGTTTAGGAAGAAATAGAGATGGGGAGGACTAATACACAACAGAGGTCTCCATCCTTCTTTGGCCCCAGTAATATGGCACAGAGTGGAAAGGAATCACAAGGCATATCTTTGCTAGACTATCAGCAGCACCCATTTGCTTTCTATAATGCTCTGCCAATTGTGGATCTAATACCTTGTCCTGCCTCCAACGGGATGGCCATATGCTGCTCAGGGAGAGCTGAAGTGGTCTTGTGGCTGTTACAGGAAAAACTGGGGATTTATCAGTACGCTGCTGCCACCGGCATGAATTCTGTCAGCCAGATCCCTTATCCAGGTGTGTGTGTGTGTGTGTGTGTGTGGGGGGGGGGGGGGGGGGGGGGGGGGGGGGGGTTGTTGGGGGGAGGGGGGGGGGTGTGTATGGTGGCGGCTGTTGCTGTGAAGATGGACCTCAGCATTCTCTTTCTGCCAAACCTCACCCAAAGCTTAGAAATAGGCAAAACAGCTAAGGACATTGCTGTACATGTGCACAAAAGCCAAGGGAGCACACAGTGGCCCTGCTTTCTGTGAAGAGCTCCAGCGACCAGTCTCTCAAAAACACAGGTGCCATCAAGTGGCATGCCCATTAGTGACATGTGCAAACATCACTTGAAAAGCAAGTGGATCTCATGCATTCTTGTCACTGAAGCACCAAGTGGGCATCAACTGCCCAGCACAAGTAGACAGACCAGAGCCAATGACTTATTTCACTGTATCCTGGCAATCTTGTGTAATCTGCTAAAGATTGGGATGGAATTCTTTTGGGAATGTTGGCAATATCTTGCTGACGATGTCCCACAACAATGGTTCCCCATTGACTGCCAGTAAAAGGTTGCCAAATCATATCCTATAAATTATGGGATTATCTCCTCAGAAAACAGCTGACATTGACTGACTTGAGGGGCAAGCTAGTTGAGGAAGTTTCCTGCATGCTTCTATTCATTTATACTCCGGGGTTCACCTCGCTGATGGGAACTTAAACCACCAAACCTTCTGATACAGAGTGCAGTGTAAAAAGATGAAGGTCACCTGGCACCGACAGGTGGCATCTGGCTACCAACCTGTTCACTCATGGGCATGAAGAAGGCTTAGACCAGGTGTCCATTAGGGTGTCAATCAGGGCTTCGTTAAGTGGAAGAAAGGACACAAAAGTTATCTGTCCATGTTGTGAAACTTATGTTGATACTTTAGTTTTGACTTTCACATTTGGCAACTGTAAGTGTAGTATCTACCGTGCCCATCTCATCACACAGCAAAGGAAGCACTCACTTACCTTGACGGCTCCGGGAGAAAACGCAACCCAGTGTCAGGGGAAGAGTCTCATCCACTGGCCTCCTAAAAGTACAGATATGTGCTTGTCATTGTTACAGTGTGGGGGAAAATAGTCTGCATCAGCTTTGTGTTCTCAGGTCGATTTGCTATTCATAAGGTGTGAGAAAGTAGCCTCTTTATTGAATGGTTACCCCTCACTTATGTCCTGTTTGTGAGTGTGTGTGTCAGTGTGTTTTTACTATATCACTGGGATCCTGTTAGGCAGGACTCCCGTGCTCATAGTGAAAACCCTATATGTCAGTGTGTTTTGCCTCTCTCACTGGAATCCTTCTAGCCAGGACCCCAGTGCTCATAGTTTGTGGCCTAATGTGTGTGTGTTGTCAGTAGTGTTTAACTGTGTCACTAAGGCTCTGCTAACCAGAACTCCTGGAACAGAGGTGGTGGAACCCTTCGACACAGACTGTCCTGAGGTCCTGCTGTCCCAATTTGGAGGATGTAAGAGGTTGCCTTTCCCGAGTACGACAGTACCCCTTGTGCACCGCGTCTTCTTCACCTCCTGAGGCCTATGTGCACTATTTGCAAAAATTCCCTCGTGCACAGCCTGGCCCAGGTCCCCAGCACTCTATCCTGCGACGCTCATCTAGCAGAGTTGACCTCCGTGGGGTGGGACCTTCCTTTATAGTGCTGCACCAACCGCAATTTGCACCTCCTTTGTTCCCATGTCCTGGGACTCCCGTGGGTGCTGTCTGGAGTTATGAGGGCTCTCTAAAGTGCTGAGTTGAGGCCCACAGGTCCCTCCTGGGTCCAGACAGTGCCATTTTGACGTAAAAATGCAACTTTGCCGGAACCAAGGCTTGTTGGACGAATCCAGCGCCAAAACTCGCCTGCATCCAACATCTCTTCGTGGGACATCTGTTGCATCACACAGGAACCCACTGACATCTTCCTTGGGTGCATTTCTGCAGTCTTCGTCCAACTGGGGACTCTGCTTTTGCATCCTCTTCTGGGTTGGCAGGGGCTCCTGTCCTTCCTGGAACTTCTTCCGACTTCTGGACTTGGTCTCCTTCCTTTACAGTTCTTCAGGTCCAGGAATCCATCATTTGTTGTTTGCAGTCTTGCTTGGTTCTTGCAATGACTCTAATCATGACTTGTAGGGTGTCCTAAGGAAACTTGCAGTACTTTACTCCTACTTTCCTGGTCTGGTAAGTAATTTACTTACATTTACTGTATTTTTACTGTCCCAGCAAATCTCTACACACTACACTTGTCTAAGGGAGAATTTGTGGTTCGCATTGCACTTTCTTAGTATATGGTTTGTGTTTCCCCTAGACCTATTTTCTCCCATTGCATTCTATAGCATTTCCTATTGTTTGTACTATCCTATGCCTAAATACTTACCTTATTTGGGTGTCTAGTGTATATATTGTGTAATACTTACCTCCAGAAGGAGGATTGCCTCTAAGATATGTTTGGCTTGTGTCACCCAAATAAACTACCTTTATTTTGGGTAACACTGAGTATTGTCTTTACTTGTGTATAAGTACTGTGTAACTATAAGTGGTATTACAAGAGCTTTGCATGTCTCCTAGTTCAGCCTAAGCTGCTCTGCTATAGCTATCTCTATCAGCCTAATCTGCTAGAACACTACATTTCACTAATAAGGGATAACTGGACCTGATGTAAGGTGTAGGTACCCAAAGTACCCCACTACAAACCAGGCCAGCCTCCTACATAAGGGCACACTTCTCCTCACAGGACTTGAGGTCGTACCCCAAACCCAAACTCCAGAAGCACACTTCATGAAGATCTATCACAGATATTTCTTTGCAACAGCCCCTACAAGGCTTAAACCATGTAGTTGCAGGATGGGACATGGTTCCCTTCCACACAGAAAAAAGTGGTAATTTTCCAGAAAACAATTCAGCAACCAACGAGAAAAAAGTTGGGAGCCGGCTTCTGATCCGCACAAGGAGACACAGAAAGGAAGGAACTGACTTCAAAGCACAGGAGTGGCTTTTATATGCAGCTTCATTGTCACTTCCGAAGCACTATGAAGTCAACATGGCTCCATACAGTGCTACCTACCAGTGGCGTGTGAGCACTTTATGGATGCACCCTGGCGATAATCTAAAGGTGAGAATTCTGCAGGTATAAGTATCCATCTGAATCATGTAATGGTTGTTACTTAAATCACAGAAGACAATTATTCCTAAAACAAAATTTATCATTTTATATTTTACATTTTTATTTACCCACAATTCATTTTTAAGGACGATGTTTTCCATTCCTCTCCCTAAAAGCCACCACCATGTTATGAGAGGTTAATCTTCTGGAAGGAGTTTGTCACGTAAGAATTAATTTCATCCAAAACTCATTGTAGGCCCTTTGGAGTAAGATCGATGAAGATCATGTCATCTGTTTAAAATAAAATATGCTGAAGGCACAAGCCTAAAGTTTGAAGGCAAGCTACAGAAGTGTGTATCTATTTCAGACAGGTTGTGTTATTATATAGAAAATAGGAAAGAAACTACCACACAACGAGACATGCTTTGATCCCTTCTGCATCACAATCTTCATGTATAGTCCTATGTATCCCCCCCATTAACACCTTACACCAATTGGAAGAGTGAGGGGCAGTACCCAGCCACAAAAGACCTAATGGAATCTAAAGTGTATCCAATCAACTCGATCAAAAGCTATTGAGAAGCCTCTAAAAACAACAAACTGTATGTCCCCTGATTCACAAAGGGCTTTCCAATATACACTGGGCAACAGCTATACTACCATATTGTAGACTTTAAAGGGAAGCTATTCACATTGTACAAAATATTATATGTGCTTTAATCTTGGAGATCCTGCAGGACACTGGTGGCAAAAATCTTCCACCGAAAGATTAAGAGCTGTTTGGAGGTAGCACTCAGGGGGCTTTTTTTTCCATATGTGAGTACAATACTACTAGCCCAGGTGCTTGGTACAGCAAATGAAGCAATCACAATGCCTGTGTTACAGCAGTGAAGAAATAAGGGGACCAAATAAAAGTTCTGAAAATCAAGAGCTTATATCACTACGCCTGGAAACTAATTTGTGCCCCATTGCACTCTAATAGCTGGACTTTTGAATAAAGCAAGGTATTTGTTTTGCTGCACCAGAATTAAACAAGAGTCACCAGCAAATTAATCTTGTTCTTTTAAGCAGCAAACAGACCCTCTTTCGTACAAGTAGTATAAAGTTCAGACAAGTAATTAATCTAACCCTGTTGTACGACTGCTACTGCCAAGGCGATTAACTTACTCACACAGCACAAGGCAATAATATGTCAGAATAGTCTCAAGTTTTTTTTTTCCTATTGTAGCTCTGTTCAAGGTCAAGTCAAGTTAAATAGATCTATCTACTTATGAGGGCTGCATCACGTCTAGCCCATCTCCTCCTCCAGACAAAGATTAGTTTAGCTGGACTTCATGAGAAATTCTTAAACTCCATTTATCTCAGCTGATAATTTGCAATCTTGTAGTTCCATTTTGACCCTTTCCCGGTTTGGGAAGTAACACTGTAGACCAATTGTTTCATTAATTTAATCATACATGATTTGAATTTAGTAGCTGTATCACCTTTATTTCTATTGAGCAATTCAGCACAATGCTATAACATTTCATACATGGAGGTTATGAATTCTAAAAGACAGTGCACCCTAATGCATAATTCCTGTTGCATAAAATGTCCACAACTCAAGCTCAGATGAGCTAACTTAGAGAGGGAGTGCCATTTTAATGCTTAGAATGGAATGAAACTTGGGGGTCCAAAGTAGAGATCTTTTAAACAATTGCTGAGGATTTGTTTAGGTCTTTGCCGACTGATGGGTAGAACGTCTTCCAACTGTCTACTGATTATCCCACAACCCAAATCCTTCAATTTCTCCAGCATAGTTACACCCTTAGTTATCTGCTTTACAATTCTATGGAAACCTAGTCCTCAACAATTAAACAAATCAGCTTGTTCCTTTTCAATCACAGATGCAATAAACTAAAAAATGTATGTACAATAATTAGGAGACATTTTGAATATATGAAGCCACAAGTACTGAACAGTAAAGTAGTACTTAAATGGTTAAAAACACATTTCTGAGGGCAATTAACAGACAGGTGGAACACGCAGTAGCATCACTTGCAGGATCGCTCTTCAAGTTTCTAGCATGGCTACGGGGAAGCTCTACTGACTGAGCTGCGATGGAGGAGTAAGACATACTGGCCCTAGGTTCCTTTGCCCACCAGGAGGTGGGCTTTCAATGGCTGTGGGGCATAAGAGGCACTGTGGATTCCCGCTGCGTGGGCGCGTGCCCGGGTTGAGACCGAGTCAAGAGTGGGCCCCTCCGAGTCAAAAAGAGGCTGGGCTGGGCCCACTATTATAGCTCTTGGGTGTGAGGCAGCGGAATATTTTAGCCATAAAGGTAATCCTTTTCTCTTTCTTTGGACAATATTGGCTGATTTTCTGGACATATTGCAATAATGGGTAAGTGAAAGGTCAACCATTCCCTTGAGCCACAAGGGGATACTAGTTCTAGTCTAGACTTAGGTCTTTCACTAACAATTTAACGTCAGCCATGGGGGCAATTAGCTCAGAAATTAGTCTGGTGGAGGGCCAATTTGATGCAGTAAGGAGGAAATTGAGCATTACGCTACAGATCCTTTTGTAGTTTCGTCAATCTTGGAGAACACAGGAGCAGTGGATAAGTCTGTAAATGAAACTTCAAATGAAGGAGAACAATATGATAAAGTTGAACCTGCACAAAATACTCTAAGTGGTCATTCCTTGGGTCCAGCGGCCAGTGTGTCAATGACTAATTCACCTCCCCCTAGCTCACCTCCAGTAAAAAGGGAAGAAAAATACTAATGTTGCAATCACATCAGATATAGGGAGTGGTGAGGTAAGATGTACCTCATTGAAGCCGAATGACAAACCAAGGACATCAGTCAGCAATGAAATACAAGAACTGAAAGTAAGGATTCTTGATCACTGTTCCAGGAATTTCTGATAAGCTGGAGGGTATGCTGAACAACTTCAACACCCTATTCTCAAAGAAACTCAAAGTAATCAAGATTAAAATGAAGGATCTTGGAGTGTCTCTCCAATAAGCAGGTACTCAAGAACTCTTATCCACCCTGAGAATGCCAACTGCGCCTCATCACCCTACAATACAACCTTTGGAGGATAGTACAAAAACTGTAAAATAAACAGATAAATGCAGCCATGGTGACAAAAGGTAGCTCTGTCGTAAAGCAAACTATTAGCAGACCTAGTACTGATTACTCTCATCTCCTTCCAGAGTGTACACTATGGGGGTCATTCCAACATTGGCGGTAAAAGCCGCTTACCGCCGTGCAGAAGACCGCCAACACACAGCTGCGGAATTCCGCCACAGTCATTATGACCCAGAGCCCGGAATCTGCAAAAATCCAGACACCCACACAAGTCCGCCACACCAAAGTTCAGTGATAAACTGGCGAAAACAAAACCTCCGCCGCCACGCCAACAGGAATACGCACACACTACTGTATAACGACTCACGAATCCACGCGACGGTCTTTCAACCGTGGTATTCCATTGGCGGTACACACCGCTGTGCTCAAAATACACACACGTTTACAAAACACAGCCACATTGGACAATTCCAAATACACACACCTGATACAAATACACACACCGCTCCCACACATTGAATACAATATAAAACACACACCCACATCACCCACAAACCCCTACGACCAGAAATTGAGAACGAAGCACAGAGAGAGACACTACAATCTACAAACAAGCATCCACAGGCACACAACACCATCACCCACATAACATCCACACACCCCACACAACACACCACTAAATATCACCCAACATATCACAACACACACCATCCCACACATCACCCACACCACCCCATGGCACAGCAGAGACACCCCAGGTTCTCTGAGTAGGAGCTCAGGGTCATGGTGGAGGAAATCATCCGGGTAGAGCCACAGCTAGTCGGATCACAGGTGCAGCACACCTCCATAGCTAGGAAGATGGAGCTATGGCGAAGAATAGTGGACAGGGTCAACGCAGTGGGACAGCACCCAAGAAATAGGGATGACATCAGGAAGAGATGGAACGACCTACGGGGGAAGGTGCGTTCCGTGGTCTCCAGACACCACCTTGCGGTACAGAGGACTGGCGGCGGACCCCCACCTACTCCCCCACAACTAACAACATGGGAGGAGCAAGTCTTGGCAATTCTGCATCCTGAGGGCCTCGAAGGAGTAGCTGGAGGAATGGACTCTGGTAAGTAAAACTTTAACTACTATATCCCCCACCCTACCTGCATGCCATCACATACCCCCACCCTCGCCCCCATCACTCCTACTCCTCACGTATGTCCCAATATCACAAACCACACATCCCAACACCAAGCCCTGCATGCAACCCTAAAGCATGGACACACATCACCAATGCATGGCCACTGCACATACCCATACACCCCCCTAAACCATCATCACACAAGGTCCCACACAGGAATGCAAGCACTGGGGTACACGGGCACCCTCCCATTGCACACCATGGCACATACAGATGCAATAATCATGCTTTTACACCCCTGCAGGACCCCTACCCAACGTCACCACACAGGAGGGTCCAGACATGTCCACATGACCAACAGAAGAGGCCTACAGTGATGACAGCAGCTCTGTCCAACTGGATCTAGATGACCAGCCCAGCCCATCTGGGACCTCGGGACAGTCGGTTCCCCTCACACAGTCATAGGCCACCACAGAGCTTCCCCCCTCAGGAAACACCAGCACAGCACCCACCCAGCGGGCCCATACCTCTGTCCCCAGGACACATCAAGCAGCAGTGTGTCCACCACTACAGGGAACCCAGGCTAACCCACCACCCCAACAACAACAGGGACCTGGGGGCAGTTGTAGTGGGCACACCGTTCAGGGGATAGAGGCCCAGGAACACAGGGGAACCGGGAGGGCTGCTGTGCGACAGGGGGAGGACAGGCCTAGGGAACCCACTCTCCACGAGGCCCTCTCCAACATCATGGGAGCATACCACCATTCCCAGGAGACGATGGCAACGGTACTGGCCAAGTTTCAGGAGACCCAGCGGCTGCAGGAGGAACAGTATTTGGGGTTCAGGGAGGAACTCAGATCCATCAATTCCACCCTGGGCACCATCGTAGGGGTGCTGAAAGAAGTCCTCAACACCAGGAGGGACACTGTGGCACAACAAGGGGCCCCTGACACTAGCCTGGACGATGAACAGCCCTCCACCGGCGCTAGTGGACAGGAGGCATAGCCACAGGACCACCACACCAGCACCCCACCCCATGCAGAGGGAGAACCACCACGTAAACGGTCCCTGAGATCCAGGACAAAGACAGAGAACAATGCCAAGACCCCAGCCAAGAAATGAGACCGCCCTGAATGTCATCCTTTTGTCCCACCTTGTCACCCTGTCCATCCTCAAACTGCCCCCAGCTCCCCTTCCTATGCCCTTTTGGACAATGCACCTGTGAAACAAATAGACTGGACTCTGCCATGGCCATTCCTCCACCATCACCCCTCACCATTTTACAGCATTCTCCAATATTGAGCACTAAAATAAACTCCCTTAAAGCACAAAACAATCTGGAGTCTGTCTGTGATTTCCAAATAGTGTATTAGCAATTACAGTGAAGAAATGCTCTTTCAATTGTAATGTCAACATACCTATGTCACACAGCTCTAGTCCATGAGGAAACAAAGCAGATGTCACACAGTGGGACCCACATCTGTGAAATCGTAAGGGAAAGTGAAAACTCAGTAATCATACACTGATGAAAAGGACAGACAGCAGAGAGGAAGTAGTGTTAAACTACATGAAGTAGGCAGGTTTGTCTTCTTACCTGTGTCTCACTGGAAGTATTGCAGGATAACCGAGTTCCTGTTGTCGATGTCCTCTTCTTCTGCTTCCTTGTGTTCACTGTCCACAGGCTCCACAGCTGCCACAACACCTCCATCTGGACCATCCTCCTGCAGAAAATGCACCTGTCGTCGCAAAGCTAAGTTGTGAAGCATACAGCAGGCCACGATGATCTGGCACACCACCTTCTTTGGTGAGTTGAATAGGGAACCACCTGTCATATGGAGGCACCGGAACCTGGCCTTCAGGAGCCCGAAGGTCCGCTCTATAATCCTCCTGGTTCGCCCATGGGCCTCATCGTAGCGTTCCTCTGCCCTTGTCCTGGGATTCCTCACTGGGGTCAGTAGCCATGACAGGTTGGGGTAACCAGAGTCACCTGCAAATGGCGAGGGTAACTGTTAGACACACACTAACCTGTAGGGAAATCCCCAGACCAAGACAACTATTCCCACTGATTTCGTTCCAGGTGCTCACCTAATAGCCACACACGGTGCCTCTGGAGTTGCCCCATCACATAAGGGATGCTGCTATTCCGCAGGATGTAAGCGTCATGCACTGAGGCAGGGAATTTGGCATTGACATGGGAAATGTACTGGTCTGCCAAACATACCATCTGCACATTCATCGAATTATAACTCTTCCGGTTTCTGTACACCTGTTCACTCCTGCGGGGGGGGACCAAGGTCACATGTGTCCCATCAATGGCACCTATGTTGTTGGGGATATGTCCCAGGGCATAGAAGTCACCTTTCATTGTAGGTAAATCCTCCACCTGAGGGAAAATGATGTAGCTCCGCATGTGTTTTAGCAGGGCAGACAACACTCTAGACAACACGTTGGAAAACATAGGCTGGGACATCCCTGATGCTATGGCTACTGTTTGAAAAGACCCTCTTGCAAGGAAATGGAGTACCTGCACTTGAGGGGGGATTCCTGTGAGATGGCGGATAGCTGACATCAGGTCTGGCTCCAACTGGGCACACAGTTCCAGGATTGTGGCACGATCAAGCCTATAGGTGATGATTACATGTCTTTCCTCCATTGTCAACAGGTCCACCAGCGGTCTGTACACTGGAGGATGCCGCCATCTCCTCACATGTCCCAGCAAACGGTGCCTATGAAGGAAAACAGCAAGCACAGAGTCAACCAACTCAGAGGTACGTACACACAGCTTACACAGAACACAATTCATAATCCGAAATTAGCATGTATGAGTGTTGAGGGTGGCCTAGGTATGTTTGACGCAGTTAAAAATAGAGCCATGTGGGCCCCTGAAATGGCGGCTGCCTGACCTGTGTAGTGGAATAGGGGGATATGAGGTAACTGCGCTGGCGTTGTACACCGTCGCGGTAGGCAGTCGAAGACAGTGGCGCAATTCTGCATTGGTTAACATTGGACCCTATGGGTCCCAGGAACCAATGACTATGTACGCCGGCGGTACGCACCGCCGCGGACGTGACCGCCATTTTCTATCTGTTCAATCACTCAATACCTGATCTTCGACAGGAGAGGACCTACACTGCAAGTGCTGCTGTGATCTCAGTCTGGAAGAGACAATGGCTTGTGCGTCTGGGGAAAGGGCCCCTGCCTTCACCACGGAGGAGTTGGAGAAACTTGTGGATGGGGTCCTCCCCCAGTACACGCTACTCTACGGTCCTCCAGACAAACAGGTAAGTACACTGTGAGCATGCTGTATGGGCAATGGGGGTGAATGAGGTGTGCATGAAACGATGGTGAGTGTATGTGCTTCATGGCAAGGGTAGGAAGGCGGGCCAATGACTGACGGTCCAGACTGTTATATCTTCTCCTTGTCCCCTGTACTATTCCTCTAGGTCAGCGCCCACCAGAAGGATATTTGGCATGCCATCGCCAAGGACGTCCGGACCCTGGGGGTCCACCACAGACGGAGCACCCACTGCCGGAAAAGATGGGAGGACATTCGCCGCTGGAGCAAGAAGATGGCGGAGGCCCAGCTGGGGATGGCCTCCCAACATGGGAGGGGTGACCGTCGCACCATGACCACCCTGATGTTCCGGATCCTGGCGGTGGCGTACCCGGAGTTGGATGGGCACTTGAGGGCATCACAGCAGCTACAAGGGGGTGAGTACACTTTCATTCAGCTGAATCTGCGCGAATTGGAGGTGTCAAGGTGGGGGAGGTGGGCTGTGGGTAACCCTAGGCCAGGGTGAGTTTTGTAGGCAAGGTCCCTTCGTAAGGCAGGCCATGTGGCACCCCACCCCACCAGTGTTAAGAGCCAACTACACCTATTCAGGCTGCTGTGACTTCCATGTGTGCAGCAATCGGGCATAGGCCTTGTACCCCATGGCCCTGTGATTAATCAGGGAACTGTAAGTGCATGGCGTAGTGCAGAGGGCTGCTGTGTCTGTAGTGTCCGCCAACTGTAGCAGTATTGCATGCACTGAACATGTCTTTCTTCTGTCTCCCCGCTCCCCCCCTTTTTGTGGTCTCCCTTGTCGTGTGCAATAGCATCATCAGGCGGAGGAGCAGTGGCAGCGGAGCAGGAGGGAGCTGCATCCCACATGGCCCTGGAGGGCGAGACAACAGAGTCTGAAGGCACCAGTGGGACGGAGGGCGAGGGGAGCTCCACGGCGGGGACAGGAGGAGACAGCATCGACACGGACTCCTCCTCTGATGGGAGCTCCCTTGCGGTGGCAGGCCCCTCTGTGCCACCTGCATCAACAGGTACAGCTGCCATCCCCCCTACCAACACCGCCCTCCCAGCAGCCCCTCAGCGTGTACCCTGTGGCCGCTCACCCAGGAGGGTGGGCATCTCCTTCGCTCCAGGCACCTCAGCCCCTGTCAGCCCTGCTGCCCTCAGTGAGGAGGCCATTGACCTCCTCAGATCCCTCACTGTTGGGCAGTCTACCATTCTGAATGCCATCCAGGGTGTAGAGAGGCAGTTGCAACAGAACAATGCATACCTGGAGGGCATTCATTCTGGTCAGGCAGCCCAACAGAGAGCTTTTCAGACACTGGCCTCAGCACTGATGGCAGCCTTTGTCCCTGTGTCCAGCCTCCCCCATCCAACCTCCTCCACCCAGACCCAAACCCCTGTACCTCTGCCTATCCCAAGCACACCATCAGACCAGCATGCACACACCTCAACACACAAGGGTAGCTCTGGCAAACATAAGCACCACACATCCCACGGACACTCACACAAGCATCATACCCATGCACACATACCAACATCCACTGCCTCCACTGTGTCCCCCTCCTCGTCTCCCTCCTCCCTGTCACGTCTCCACTCACACCTGCATGCATTACATCTTCAGCCACTACGTCCATCACCAGCACGCCCATCACGACACCCTGCTCACGTGCAATCACCACCCCCACTACCATTCACACATCCCGTGTCCTCTCCCAGTGTGTCTGTGAGCCCACCTCCCAAACTACACAAACGCAGGCACACACCCAGCCAACAGCCATCCACCTCACGACAGCCTCCAGCCCATGCACCTTCACCCAAAGTCAGCAAACGAACACCTCCTACAACCACTACCTCTTCCTCCACTCCCAAACCCACTCCAACTACCCGTCCCAGTGTGTCTAAAAGACCTCTTCCCTACACCTCCCCCACCCCTCCCGTCCCCTAGGGCCCGCCTTTAGAGGTCCCAACCCAGCACCTCAGCCACCACATCACCGGGAACAGTGGTGCCAGCAGTAACCGGCTTCTGAAGTGCGCCAAGCAGCAGGGCAGCCAGTGTGCCAAGGAGCCAGACCACGGACAGTCTGGGGAAGGGGCACAGAAAGAAAGGGAAGTCGCCGCCAACCTGCACGGCGGACAAGGACACCGCCGCCACCAGCAAGGCTTCCCAGGACACCACTGCCACCAGCAAGGCTTCCCAGGACACCGACACCACCAGCACCACTGCCAAGGACACCACTGCCACAGCACCGCTGCCAAGGACACCGCCGCCACCAGCACCACTGCCAAGGACACCACCGCCACCAGCACCACTGCCAAGGACACCACCGCCACCAGCACGCTCACTGAGCCACCCACCAGCACCGCAGGCCAATGAGCGCAGCAAGCACCGCCGCTACTCAGGCCGCCACAAGCACCGCCAGCGGCCACGCCACACCCAGTGCCAGTGGCACCACCGCAGACATGGCTGCCATCCCCAGTGGTCAGTCGTACAAAGCTGGTCGTCATTTTCAGGGGCCTGGACAGCTTCCATGTAGGCCCACCGTGAGTGGAGATTCCCATCCACTACCTCAGTCCTTGGCAGGATGAAGCAATCTGGGCACAAAGCCCCCTCCACTGTAAAGACTTGTGAGACTGTGGTTTTGCACTCCCCAGGATGCAGCAGTGGGCAAACCACCCACTGTAAAGACTTGTGAGACTGTGGCTTTGCACTCCCCAGGATAAAGCAGTGGGCATGGAGCCCCCTTGTGGATTTGGCGTTGTGCACTCATCCGGCTGAGGTGCCCCCCTTCCCTTCCCCCTGAGGTGCCTGTTTTATTTCAATCTGATGCCCCTGCAGTGTTCTCTCCGTTTTGATCGGGTATCATGTGTGGGCCTCGCCCATGCATTTTGGGCCCAGTGGTCCACAGACTATGTATGTGCAGTACATGGACTTGAATTCTTGGTGTATATATTTGTTAATAGTGTATATATATTTTTGAGCACTGGATTTTTATTGATTACAATCATTACAATCATTTCCTTTTGTCCTTGCATTCTTCCAGGGGCGTTTGGGGGGTGTATATGTAATGTATCAACATGTGTTTGTGTGTGTGTTGTAGTGGGTGGGGGTGTTGAGTGATGCCTGTGTCGTAGGTGCAGTACTCACCGTGGTCTTCGCCGCCGGCGTTCGTGCTCCTGGTAGAGGAGCAGGAAGACTATCGCAGGGAGGATTTGGAGTTCCGGCTCCATGGCGTCCTGGTTCCTTGTGGGGTGCGTAGAGGTGAGCGTTTTCCCTTCCAAGTCCTGTTTCCACCGTGTTTTTGTTCGAGGTGAATCCGCCCCGGAAAAGGTGGCGGATTGGCCTCTCATGATACAGTGGGCGGTACATTGTCTTCCATGCTGTCTGTTTGTACCGCCGTGGCGGTCGGAATGTGGCTGTCTATGTTGGCGGTTTCCGCCATGGTCATGATTCCAATTTTCTTACCACCAGCCTGTTGGCGGTCTTACCGCCGCTTTAACACCAACCGCCAGGGTTGTAATGACCACCTTAATACAATTATTCAAAGGGATCTTAGAGTTTTATCATCTCCTTGATGGGAAGACCATTAAGCTCTAAAGAATAAGACAGTTTTCTGCCTTAAGTCAAAATTGGTTTGGTTTTATGACTTGTCTCTGGAAGTCCTCTCTGTTAAAACTACTCTCTGGTTAGGTATTCATCAAAATGAATCTCCAGGGCACTGTGTGATTATTAATTTCAACACCCCATACCTTGTTAGCTATTTATTACAGCGTTAATGTTGGACAAGTTCTGCCCAGATTACAATTAAAGCTTTGCCCTTAGGTTATTTTTTTAGGTCAATTATGCCATCATCAGGATTTCTTCTGTTTCAGGCGATACATCAACTTCTATTAAGCATCTTTTTAATGCTGCGGTCATAAATAGTTTTGAGCCCTTATCCTCTTTGGATGCTCAGCATGATGTACTCAAGCTACAGGAACATTCATGTACCCAAGATCACCATAGCGGGAATTTGATCACTTTCCCCACAAAGAATCTGCACAGAGTAACAACATGCCAGCAACTCTACACAGAGTGAAGGCATCAGTGGAGACTTTATTCATCTTTCCCAACTAACAAAATGTAAAGTTAAACCACAAGCCAGCACCCTATAAAAAGAGTGGTGGAATCACGTTACTGTTCTGGAATGCTGCTGGCATTTGAGTGTCACTATAAGTGGTTATGATATCATCTTTGTTCATGAGGGGGCGTTGTAGGAAAGCACCCTGTTTTAGGCATGGTGTCCCCACTTTTTGCCTGCTATCAGTGTGCTTTGACTGTTTTCACTGGGATCCTGCTAGCCAGGACCTCAGTGATTGTGTTCTCTCCCTCCAGATTGGTTACCTTGGACTATTGTGCACTCCACAGTTGGCATGCTTGTGTCCCCTTATAAGTGCTGGAATCCTACTCCAATGCTTTTGCAAGTACTAGTTGTATGATTCCATGCACTCTGGGGGCTCCTTAGAGGACCTCCAGTATTGCTATTACAGCCTTCTGAGGGTTGCCAGGCAGCACAAGCTGCTGCCACCTCACAGACAGGGTTCTGCCCTCCTGTTGCTTGAGAAGCTCGAGCCAAGGAAGGCAGAACAAAGGATTTCCTTTGTGAGAGGGGTGTTAAACCCTTCCCTTTGGAAATAGGTCTTACAGGCTTGGTAGGGATAGCCTCCCAAGCCACTGGAAATGCTTTGAAGAGCACATTTGGTGTCTTTCTTGCATAAACCAGTCTACACTGGTTCAGGGATCCCCAGTCCCTGCTCGGACACAAAACTGGACAAAGGAAAGAGGAGTGACCACTCTCCTGTCTATCACCACATCAGGGTTGGTGCTCAGAGCTCCTCCAGAAGGTCCCTGGGTTTTGCCATCTTGGATTCCAAGTTGGCAGGGAACTCTGGGAGCATCTGAGTGGCCAGTGCCAGCAGGTGAAGTCCGAGCCCTCTCCCGATCGGTGTTTACCTGTTTAGCTGACCAATCCCCCTTTCAGGACTATTTAGGGTCTCTCCTTTGGGGGGTTTCTTCAGATTCACATTGCAAGACTCCAGCAGGAATCCTCTGCATCCTCCACTTCAACTTCTCACCGAAGAAACTGCATCTGGACTCTGCAGGAACTCTACAAACTGCAACAAAGAAGCAAGACGCCTTCTGCAACATTGTATTTTTAGCTCCTACCAGCAACTACAACTGTTTCCCGTTTGTGCATCCTCTGAAGACAGCCCGTCTTCAGCCTGCACCAGAAGAGCGAAGGACTCTCCCTTGGGGTGAAGGAGTCACTCCCCTGCTTCAGCAGGCACCTACTGCAACGACGACTAGCTGCGTGGATCCCCTCCCCTGCTGAGCTGCATGGATCTGGCATCACAGGTGGTGGATTCCAGTGGTCCTGACGTCCGTCTGTCCAACTTTGGTTTAGGTAAGAACTTGCCTCCCCACGCAAGACAGCACCCCCGTGCACCGAGTGCTTTGCAAGTGCAAAGGCTTGTTGGCATCCTTCCATGAAATCCTTTGTGCATCCTGCAGCTCCTGCCCCCAGCACTATCCTGCGACGCACATCTTCCCAAGTGGTTCTATGGCAGCTTGGGAGCCTTTGTCATATTGCTGCGTGGGCCTCTTCTTGCACCTCCTTTGTCTCTATGCAGTGTGACTATTGTGCGCGCTGCCTGGTCTTCTGGGGGCTCTCTGAGTTGCTGAAAGCTCCCTCTGACTCCCCCTACTGGGTAGAGTGCACCAGGTCCCTGCTGGTCCCGGGAAGCGCCATTTTCTGCCAACCACAAGCTTTGCGTGTGCCAAGGCTTGTTGACGGACTCCAGCGACGTAAACCAGGCTGCAATCCTCCATCCGGCATGGGACATCACTTGCACTAACCAGGAACCCAACTCCGTCTTCTTGGGTGCAATACTGACTATTTTTGTTCACTGGTAGTTCTTCTTTTGCACCTTCATCCGGGTTAGCAGTGGCTCCTGTTTTCCCTGGACTATTCTGTGCTTCTTGGACTTGGTCCCTTCTTCCACAGGTCTTCAGGTCCAGGAATCCACTTGCAGTCTCTTCTGGGTCTTGCATAGTCTTCTTTCTCGTTTCTGTGTACGTTCTGGGAAAGTTACTGTGTTTTTACTCCTGCTTTCTTGGGCACTGGGGTGGGTTCTAGTACTTACCTTTCGCATTTTCCAGCACTCCGAGCGACCTTCTACACACTACACTTGTCTAGGTGGGAAACCGCCATTCGCATTCCACTTTCTTAGTATATGGTTTGTGTTCCCCCTAGGCCCATTTCTAATTATTGTGATTTTCACCAATTACACTGTTTTCTAACTGTTTGTATGAATATTTCTGCATACTAGTGTAAGTTGAGTATTACTTCCTAAGGGAGTATAATCTCTATGGTATTTTTGGTATTTGTGTCACCAAAATAAAGCAACTTTATTTTTGTAACACTGAGTGTTTTCTTTTATGTGTGCGACTACAGTGGTATTGCATGAGCTTTGCATGTCTCCTAGGTAAGCCTTGGTTGCTCAGCTACATCTACTTTTAGAGAGCCTGGCTTCTAGACACTGCCTACATTTCACAAATAAGGGATAACTGGACCTGGTATAAGGTGTAAGTAACATAGGTACCCACTACAAACCAGGGCAGCCTCCTACAATAAGTCCCTACTATATGGTACTTAGGTACCTAGGGCATTGGGACACCAGGGGTCCCCCACGGGCTGCAGAATGCATTATGCCACTCGGGGAAGCCCATACAAAATGTGTCTGCAGGCATGCCACTGCAGCCTGCATGAAAAGGTGCATGCACCCTTTCACTACAGGTCACTACACCAGGTCACTGTAAATCACCCCTATGGTAGGCATTTTGAGCCCTAAGGGAAGGTTGCTGGTCCCTGTGTGTGAAGGAACCCTGTGTGAGCAGAGGAGCCCCTACGAACTCCAGTTCCATTGCACTGGACTTCGTAAGTGCTGGGAAGTCACTTTACCCGTGTACTGGGCACATGTCACTACTTGAGTACAGCTACATAATGGAAACTCTGAACCTGGGCATCTTTGGTATCAAACATGTTGGAATCATACCCCAATACTAATGCCAGTATTGGTTGTATGATTCCACTCACTCTGGGGGCTCATTAGAGGACCCCCCAGTACTGCTCCTACCAGTCTTTCAGGGTTTTGCAGGTAGCCCGTGTTGCTGCAGCCCCTCAAAGTTTTCTGCCCTCCTGCTGCTGGACCAGCTCAGGCAGGGGAAGGCAGAACAAAGGATTTCCTGGGGAGAGGGAGGCAATACCCTACCCCTTTGAAATAGGTGTTAGAAGGCTTGAGAGGGGTAGCCTCCCTAAGCCACCGGCTTGCTTTGAAGGACACATATGGTGCCCTCCTTGCATAAACTGGTTTGCACCAGCCCAGGGAGCCCCCCCGGTCCTTTCTCTAACGCGGAACTGGACAAAGGGGAGGGACCACTCCCCTGTCCATCACCACCCCAGGGATGGTGCCCAGAACTCCTCCAGGTGGCCACTCAATTCAGTCATCTTGAAAATAGGATGTGCAGAGGCCCCGGGGAGCATCTGAGTGACCAGGTCAGGCAGATGACATTGGTGACCACCTCTAATAGGTGGTCCCCTTGCAGACTGACCACACACCCCTTTTAGGGCTATTTAGGGACTCACTTGCAGGTGGGTTCCCAGATTCAGCATGCAGGACTCCACCAGGACTCCTCTGCATCATCTACTTCTGATCCTGGCCACTGGAACTGCAACTGGACACTTCAGGTACCGACAAGACGCAACTCCCAAGACAACTTCAACTTTCAACATTGTTTCACTGGCTCCTTCCAGCAAATGCAACATTTCCCCGGCTGCGCATCCTCTGGGATCAGTAATACTTCAGCTGCACTTGGAAGCAAGAAGGAATCTCGCTTGGAGTGAAGGAATCACTCCCCTGCATCTGCAGACACCTACAGCAGGCTGCGTGGATCTGCTCTCCTCTGGAACCGTGTCGGTCTTGCACCACAGGTGGGGGTCTGGAGTGGTCCCCTGGGCCCTCTGTCCACTTTGGGAGACAATGAGCCTTTACCTGTCCTTGCAGGACAGTACCCCTCTGCACTGCAACCCTTGCAGCAACCAAGGCTTGTTGCCTCCTGCTCTAAGGGATCTTCAGACGCCGCATAGCCCCAGCCTCCAGCATTTTATCCTTCCAAGGATGGTCTCCTCTCTGCTGCTCCAGTGACGTGCAACTTCTCCTCAGATGTGCTAATTGGGCCTCACTGCAACTTACTGTGCCTGCTACCAGTGGGTTTCCTGTGGGGGCTGCGACTGCTTCTGCTGGCTCTCCTGAATGCTGAGGGTCAGCACAGACTCCCCTTCAATGGTAGAGTCCCCTGGACCGTGCGGGTCCTCGCCAGCCTTGCAACTCTTCTTCTGCCTCCTCTTACATTTGCCAAGGCTTGTTGGCGCTCCTGACCACTGACCATCTGTGACCTGGCGACTGACGTAAGACATCACCTGCACTGCTCCAAGGTCTTGTCTGCAGCTCCTGGGCTGCACAGCTGATCTCCTTCCCCCATAGATCCGGAACTTCATCCACAGAGGAGTGGGTAGTGACTCCTGCCCATTCTGGACACTCCACTGTGGACTGGACTTGGTCCCCTTCTTTTGCAGGTCCACTTCTTCCAGAATCCACCTTTTAGTTCCCCTGGTCTGGTCCTGTTCTTGCACAGCCCATTTTCTATGTCATCCTGTTAGCCCTTGGGAAGACCAGGTACTTACCTCTGCTCTCCTGGCCGTTGGGGGACACTTAGGTACTCACCTCTTGGGGTCCAGAGTTCTTTCAGCTTCTCTTTAACTACTTCACACCCTTGGGTGGGGGACTTCACTTCGCATTCCACTATTTTAGTATATGGTTTGGCCCTCTCCTAGGACCCTCACTATTTTTCAATAATTGTTATCAATGCTTGTTGTTTCTTGTGCTAATTCCTAATTATTACTGTGTGTGCATATGTAGTGTGTACTTACCTCCAATTGGGGGATAGTCTATAAGTAATCTAGTTCAGTGTTATCATAATAAAGTACCTTTATTTTAGCAAACCTGTGTGGTTCTTTCAGGTGTGATAAGCTGCTGTCTGACTGCAAGTGCTTTACACTCCTAGATCAGAGGTCTTCAAACTGGGGGGCGGGCCCCCCTAGGGGGGCCTGAAGTGATCCCAGGGGGGGCCCCAGACTCTGGCCAAAATAAATATTATACAGATAACAGGCCTTTGTTTTAAGCAGAAGCATGTTATTTCAGTTTTAAAAAGGTAACATTACTTAACTGCAAAGTTTAAATAGGTTTAGACATATTTAAACATTGCCATGTTCATAAAATAGTTGTGAAAAATTCTGAGGGGGGCCCAGTGATTTTTGTTTTTCAACTGGGGGGGCGCGGCATTAAAAAGTTTGGAGACCTCTGTCCTAGATAAATCTAAGCTGTTCATCCACAGCTACCTCAAGAGAGCCCTGACTTCCTAGACACCGTCTTCATTCACTAATAGGAGTTTGCCTGGACCTGGTATAAGGTGTCAAAACCATAGCTGTCCACCACACACCAGGCGAGCTTCTTACAGGCGTGTCCAGCAGCCAGTTTAGATGGCTTCATTGTAGCGTGGCTCCCGGCCCTTTTCCCCCCATTCTCCCGTCATCCGTCTACCATCCGTTATGCAGCAGAATAAAAAAGGTGTGCCTCAGGGAGGGACATAGCTCGAGGGGGTCTTCCAAACGGACAGAGACTGGTGGCCCACAGTGGTGGGGCCTAGGAGGAATGGGGGCACTGTGACCTAGCATGTGCTGGTCTGCTCGGACACAAGCGGTGTGCACAGTGTCCCTAGGCGAAAGGGGAGCTGCCGGATTAGGTTGCGGTGCAGCAGCACTCAAAGCCTTTGAACCTGCTGGTGGTGCTCCCGGCATGGCAGGTGCTTGGGAATGCCCCCCCACTCCACACCCACGCTTAGTGCCTGGGCCGTGATGACGTAGCGGTCGTATATAGGGGCCACCCCAGCGCGTTGACGCCAGTTTCTTTTCATAAGTTTCCACACCAGTAGCGCAGAGCCATGAAGAACACAGAGTGGTGCGCCAAAATTAGGGCCCTTAAGGGGAAGTTTCTGTCCCTCGAAATCAGTTCCCAGAGCAGGGAAGGATGGGTAGGTCGTAAGGAATCTACAATTAGAACATGTCTCTACCAGATATATCGTTTCCAAAGGTAAGTAACTTGTACATCTGACAGAGTCTTCTGGTTGCAGATTCCTTACCTTTGAATAGATATCCAAGCAATACTATCCTTGGTGGTGTGCTGCGAACCAATATCACACCAAGAAGTCGTGCAGCACCGAACGGCCAACGTAGTCATCCCTTCAGACCTCATTGTTCAGGCAGTGGTGTTTGGTGAAAGTGTGCAGAGATGCCCACGGCGCTGCTTGACAGATGTCAAGGACTGGAACGTCCCGTGCCAAGGCTGTGGTAGCAGTAGCGTCCCTGGTTGAGTGAGCTTGCAAACCTTCTGGAGGTTGCTTTTTAGCCAGAGTGTAGCACATTTTGATGCATAAGAGTACCCATCGTGAAATGGTCCTCTTCTGCACCGCCTTCCCCTGCTTCGCACCCACATATCCCACAAAAAGTTGATCATCCGCCCGGAAGACTTCGGTACGATCACAATAGAACGCCAGTGCTCTTTTTGGGTCCAGACAGTGGAGACTCTCCTCTTCATGAGAGGGATGTGGGGGTGCATAAAAGGTAGGCAAGGCGTTGGACTGTCCGACATGAAAGGGTGTCACTACTTTAGGTCGGAAAGAAGCCTTTGTGCAAAGCACCACTTTGTCAGGATGTATGGCCAGAAAAGGTGGCTTAGATGACAGATCCTGGAGCTCACTTACTCTCCGGGCAGAAGTAATGGCAACTAAAAAGACAGTCTTGATAGTCAAAAGCCATAAAGGGCAGTTGTGAAGTGGCTCAAATGGGGTACACGTAATGTATTTTAATACCAGGTTTAGATAACCACTCGGGCATGATAAATGGGATAGGAGTAAAGAGATGTGTGAGGCCTTTCAGAAACCTCCAAACTATAGTAGATTTAAATAAGGAAGGCTGAGCTGGCTACCTCAAGAAAGCAGAGATAGCAGAAAGATATCCCTTAAGAGTGACCAAGGTGGAACCCTGCTGGGCAAGAGAAGGACTTGAGAAAGAGGATCGACAGATTTGTCGATGCACCATGCCACAAATTTCTTCCAATGACAGGCGTATACAGTTTTGGTTGAGGGACGCCTGGCTACCAAGATAAAGTCACAGACTCCAGGTGGCAGGTCAACGGAAGTCAACTATCGCAACTCAATCTCCACGCATGAAGTTGCAGAGTTGACAGGTTTGGATGGAGCTCTCTTCCCTGCTGCTATGACAGAAGAGCCTACCGAAGTGGCAGTGTGATCGAAGGAGATATGGCCATGTTCAACAGCTCAGGATACCGTACTCTTCGTGACCAGTTCGAAGCAACCAGTATTACTTGGGCCTGGTCTTGCCTGATCTTCTTCAGAAATCTGGGCAGACGTGGTATGGGCGGAAAGGCGTACAGGAGGCCTGAATTTCACTCGCGACAAAAAGCATCACCGAGCGAGTGCCGCTTTGGAAACTCCAACGTGCAAAACAGCTGACATTGCGCATTCTCTACAGAGGCGAACAAGTCTAACTAAGATTCTGCCCACTGCAGGAAGAGACCTTGAGCCACCTCCGGATGGAGATGCCATTCGTGATCGACCACGCATCGTCAGCTGAGTTAGTCTGCTCTGGTATTCAAGGAGCCTGCCAGGTGTTGAACCACCAGGGAAATGCCCTGATGTTCAAGTCAAGTCCAGAGGCGAAGGGCCTTTTGACAAAGGGTCCACGACCCCACTCCGTCTTGCTTGTTATAATACCACATGGCGGTGGTGTTGTCTGTGAACACCTGCACTGCTTTCCCTTTGAGAGAGGGAAGGAATGCTTTCAATGCATGTTGAATAGCTCAGAGTGCCAGATGATTGATATGGAGCCCAGTTTCCGCCGGTGACCAGAGGTCTGATCTCAGCATCTCCCATGTGGCCGCCCCATCCCAAGACTGACGTATCTGTCACAACTAAGATCTGGTTGGGGAAAGGAGAGGGATCTGCCCTTGACCCAATCCTGATTCATTAACCACCACTGCAGTTCTTTCCAAGATCTGGACCTTTTCGGAGAGATTCCCCTGATGCTGCGCCCACTGGAAGTTCAGGTCCCACTGCAGAGCCCGCATATGACTTCTGGCCTTTTGAACTAGCAGGATGCAGGAGACCATAAGGCCCAGCAGCCTTAGAGTCATTCTTACCGAAATCCAGGACAGAGGCTGAAACATCGTTATCATAGCCCGAATATCCTGGACTCGCTTTTTGGGAGGATATTCCCGAAACTGCACTGTATCCAGAACAGCTCCGATGAAAGTGAGTATCTGAGAAGGAGTCAGGTGTGACTTCGGCACTTTGATAGTGAACCCCAGCAAATGAGAAAGGTTTGCCGTAGTCTGAAGGTGGGAGACGACTGTCTGGGGTGAGTTCGCCTTCAACAGCCAATCGTCGAGGTAGGGGAAGACTGGTACCCCTAACCACAGCAGATGAGTTGCCACCACTACCATCACTTTCGTGAGCACCAGAGGGGCACTGGTAAGGCCAACGGAGAGCAAGGTAAACTGAAAGTGCTAGTGTCCTACCACGAATTGTAGGTAACGTCTGTGGGACCGCAAGATGGGAATGTGGAAGTATGCGTCTTGCAAGTCCAACGCTACCATCCAGTCTTAGGGATCTATGGCAGATAGGACCTGAGCTAATGTCAACATTTTGAACTTCTCCTTTTTGAGGAAGAGTTTGAGGGACCGAAGATCTAATACAGGTCGAAGGCCTTTGTCCTTTTTTGGCACCAGAAAGTAGCGGGAATAGCAACTACGACCTACTTCTGGCAACGGAACCCTCTCTTTAGCTCCTTTGGCCAAAAGGGCTTGGACTTCCTAGCAGAGATTTGCCATATGATCCTCCGATATCTGATTGTTTGAAGGTGGAATGGCTGGAGGAGGTGTCTCGAAGGGGAGGGAGTAGCCCCTTCTGACAATTTGGAGGACCCACCTGTCCGAGGTAATGGATTGCCATTGGGGCTGGTGATATTGAACCCTGTTGCCAATTGGCTCCTGGTGTACCCGCAGACTAGAAAGGTTTGGAGGAGGAGGAGGAGGAGGAGGAGGCGGCGGGGTGTACTGGGCGACCCGCTGGCTCCCTGATCCCCCGCGACGTGGGATCCCACTTCCACGGCCGCAGAGGGGCTGTACAGCTTGTGTGGGTTGATGGCCCGGGGGGAAAAGGACGCGGTTAGGTGCCCCTTCAGTAGTCACCATAGGGGCGAAAGGTGGACTGCTAGGGTCTAAGAGAGAGCGCAAGGCCAAGGGGCCGGGTCGTGGATCGGGATTCTTAAAGCGCTCAAGTGCTGAGTCCGCCTTGTCTCCGACGTGTGCCATCAAAGGGCATGTCCATCAAGGATTGCTGGACATCCCCTGAAAAGCCAGATGTCCTCAGCCAGACGTGGCGTCTCAATGCCACCGCCGATGCAACCGATCTGCCCAGAAATCTGTTGTATCCAGTCCACAACAAATCATTAACTTCGCTGCATCCATCTCATCTGTTACGGCTTGGGAAATGATAGTTCGTGCCTCCTCCGGAACTGCAGGTAGCACTTGCGCGACCGTATCCAAGAGAGTATAGGAATAGCAGCCCAAAAGGCATGCGGTATTCATGGACCGCACGACTGGACTGTTGGAAGAAAACAACTTCTTCCCCAAATTATCGAGTCCTTTTGATTCCCTCTCCAGGGGTGCGGCAGGGAATGCGCAACATGAAGAAGAAGCCTGGATGACTAGACTCTCAGGCGTGGGGTTTTGGGTGAGGAATTTCGTGTCTGGCGGCGCAGGCCGATGGCGGTGGGCAATCTTTCCATTCACAGGAGCCCTGTGCTGGGTCTGGACCAAGTACCCAAAAGGACGTTTGTCAGTGCTTTATTAAAGGGAAGAAGGGGCTCGGAAAAGGAAGGCCCCGGCTGAAACACGTCAGTTAGGATATTAGGCCTAACCTCCACAGAAGGTAGCCCGAGGTCCAGGACCTCAGCCGCCCTTCTCACCACCATGGAATAAGAAGCACCCTCCTCCACAGCCACGGTAGGAGGAGAGAGCATACCAGTGTCATGGGAGGTGTCTAGACCACTGGCACCACCCAAATCCTGCACCCAGTCCATTTGGGGGTCAGGCTCATATTCTAAAGGGTCCAGCATCCCCCTCCATACTCTCCCCGTATCCATAACCACAAGAATAAGGGTCTGGATCAAGCCTGGGCCCAGGAGAGCCCATGGAGAACGGAATCGGCGTTGAGCAACATTGTTCCGGCTCCGGGTCGTCGGGTATGAGGATGGGATCGACAGACTGTGGGCGCAACCGACATCGGGAGCGTCGACATCTGACCCAACGCCGGGGAAGGTCGCCATAGCACGACCGGCATCGGGACAGATCCGCGATTGGATCTAGAGGGGCCCTCCGGAGCCGTGGCCAAGCCGACGACTTTGAACCTGAGTAGGTCCCCACCGACTCACCTGTGCCTGAGGGTGCCGAAGGTGGGTCAGACTGCCCAAAAATGATGCACATTGCCCCATAAAATTCTTTAAGCTGGGCAGGGGTGGCCCGGGCTCCCGGAAGTCGGGGAAGCGCAGAGTCGACCAGGATGAAGGCTCCGATGACGGAGGCCTAGAGCGTCAATGCTCTTCCCGCGTCGCATTGACCGAGCGGAGGGGTGAAGTTGAAGAACTCTTGTCCTTCTTCAACGACTTCTTTTTGTGACTTGAATGTCCCGATGACTTGGAGGATGAGGAGTGGTGGTGACTCCACGGCCGATCGAGACCTTCGCCTCGAAAGAGACTAAGCGCCGCGGAGTCGAGTGTCGGGCCGCCATGAGCTCCCTCAAAGCTTTCGGGTTGATGGCCCGACATTCGGAGCACGACTTCGGGTCGTGATCGCGCTCCAGGCACCAAAGACACACGAGGTGTGGATCCGTCCCCGACATAGTTTGGTGACAGGAGTCACGGGGCTTGTATCCGGTCTTGCGGGACATCCCTTGACGCATCCACAAACTCATCAAAAAACTTCGACAAAAGAGTCGACGAAGTCAAAAAAAATCAAAAAAATGAGTGAGATAGCTCTCTCCGGATGTGCGCATGGGCTGGCGCAGAAAGAAATTAACTGACGTCAGCGCACTGGGGTGGCACCTATATACGGCCATGACATCATCATGGCGAACAAGACGCCAACGACGCCCGGTGAGTCGACTGACGCCGGGCAGAGATACTGCTCGAAGAAAAATCTCCGGATCCAGTCTGACGCCTGGGGAAATTCAAAGGTAAGGAATCTGCAGCTAGAAGTCTATCAGATAGGTCCTACAGAACGTGTCTGTGTGTTTCCTCATCTGGGGCCAATAGAAGTGGGTGACAATCCTTTCACAGGTCTTGTCCTGCCCCAAGTGACCTACCAGTAGCACATCATGAGCCAGACCCAGTAGGAAGGCTCTGAAACACCGGGGTACCACCAGTGCACGGGCTGCCTGAGGCCAGCAACCTTAGGCTCACTATACAGGGGATCATTCTCCCAGTAATCAGGTGAGATCCAGAGGCGCCACCAACTACATGGGCCTCGGTCTATTTCCATAGGACCTCAAGAGTGGAGCAAGCTTTCTGTGCAGAACTTCTCCCTCGTGGGGCCTCCTTCCCGCTGCCAATAGGTCACTCAGGTAGGTTCCCCATTTCAGCCACTTCTTCCCCTGTAGGTTCTGTGGTGCCCCCCCTCAGGTTCAGCTTCCTCTTTGACCATGGGAATCTCAGGAGTGGGTTTTCAGTGTTTCTTGCCTCTCCTCCTCCTCGTGGGCACCTGGGCCACGGTTTCACGCTCCAGGTCCTTCTCATCACCCTCTCTGGCGGCCATGGACAGTGTGGTTATGCACACCCACTCTAGCAATCCTAACATCTCCAAGTGCGACCTGAGTTCTGCCTCCTTCCAAGAAGGATGCTCCAGCTCATTCCCTATCAGACACTCAACAGGCATGGATGGACTCACACAGCTACCCTCTAGGAACCTGAGACACCCCTTCCCCATTCAAATGGTACCTGAGCTACCAAGCACACTATTGTCTACTGCTACAACCTGGTGGTCCACATTAGGGATTACCTGCTCCTCAGACACCATTTGACAACGGATAGTTGTTACACTGGCTCCTGTGTCTCTAAGAACCTCCACACGCCTTCCACTGATGCCACTGCCTGTACTTCTTAGTGTTATCACGCACAAGGGTTCTCCAGACCATCTCACCCTCACCCAGGGAGAATGGGTGATCAGTATAGGGAAAGGTGCGGAAGACATTGTGACGTGAAGGGTTAATTAGCTTGAACAGTGTAGATGAGCGTGATGCCTGCTGAAGCCAGAGCAACGTGGAAAGATTCACGATGTTCGCTTTCAAGCTTGTTTTTTTTTTTATGACATTCCGCAGATAAACTTATTCGCAGCTGCATGTGTAAGAAACAGGTTGTGAAGGAGATTCAGTCTCAACCTTGAGAACGAGACCACAGTAAAAGATGGAATGAAAACAATGGCCAGGGAATGGCAAAGCAGCCAAGAGACATGTGCTGATAACATAGCTAGAAAATACAAGAAGGGTATAGAATCCAAGCTTCAGGTTACTTAAGCACTGAAAGGCGAGTGAGGGAATTGAAGCTCGCAGACGGGGTTGTGAAAGCTGCCATGGCCCAGCGCTGCCTCCCTGTTTTGCTGTTCAGAGACCGTGATGCTTGAGGGGGAGAGAGGTCCAAGCAGGCGGTAGAGGGCTTCCCAGCATTTAATGAACTAAGTTAAGTTCCACACAGGGATGAAAGGCCTTTGTTTCTCTGCTCTATTATTATGATTGATTATTATGCTTGCACTGTGTTTATAATCTGAAGTATTCAGCCCGTTATATTTTGCTTTCTGAACATCGTAGTGTGAGCCTGCTGCAGTAATTGAAACATGCATTTTGGTGTGCAGTAAATCAAAGCTTATCTGAAGTATTCAACTTATTTATATTTTGCTTCCTGAACATCGTAGTGTGATGCATTTTGGTTTACAGTTAATCAAAGTTTATATCGGTCAATGAACTCTTTGCTTATATATATGCATAGATGCTCTTTGTAGTGTACTTATATATAGATGCTTTTCATTGCTATTCTTATTCTACTATTGTTAATGTGCTAAATGCCTACATTTACCTGAAATTCTAGTAAAGCTAAATTGTGTTCATAATTGGCGTGTGGTCCTTCATTGAGGGTCCTTATTGACTTATACCGAACAGGTGTCAACCCGTCACCTGGATAAGACAATGGGGTTAGCTCAGCTGGCTCCCCACCACTAACAGAGGCCAACTCCTCCCCACGTGCTACACTGGCCACCCTTAGTGTCTTCCCAAAGGTTTGGGGGGGGGGGGGGCTATGTTCACTTGAGACTCCCCCAGAAGAAATTTAGCTACAGTTCCATAATGCCTACACTGAAATCTGAGAAGTTTGGTATCAAACTTATCAGCACAATAAATACACCCAGAGGGCATCTTAGAGATGCCCCCTGAATACCAGTCCGACTCCTAGTGCTATGCTGACCAGTTCCTGCCATCCTGCTACAACCAGACGACTTTCTGGCCACATGGAGTGAGTACCTTTGTCACTCTGTGGCCAGGAACAAAGCCTGTACTGGGTGGAGGTGCTTCTCACCTCCCACTGCAAGAACTGTAACACCAGGCGGTGAGCCTCAAAGGCTCATACCTTTTGTTACAGCCACCTCAGGGCATCCCAGGTAGTGGAGATGCCCGCCCCTTCGGCCACTGCCCCCACTTTTGGTGGCAAGGCTGGAGGAGATAATGAGTAAAACAAGGAGTATCCACCCACCAGTCAGAACAGCCCATAAGGTGCCCTGAGCTGAGATGACTCCTGCCTTCAGAAATCCTCCATCTTGAGATAGGAGGATTCCCCCAATAGGAATAGGGATGTGGCCCCCTCCCCTCAGGGAGGAGGCACAAAGAGGGTGTAGCAACCCTCCAGGACAGTAGCCATTGACTACTGCCCCCCAGACCTAAACAAACCCCTACATTTAGTATTTCGGGGCGACCACGAACCCAGGAATTCAGATTCCTGCAACCTGAAGAAA
Organism: Pleurodeles waltl; assembly: GCF_031143425.1. Taxonomy (NCBI): domain Eukaryota; kingdom Metazoa; phylum Chordata; class Amphibia; order Caudata; family Salamandridae; genus Pleurodeles; species Pleurodeles waltl. Next base: position 1,143,351,522 of record NC_090440.1, on the reverse strand, counting down.
GAAGAAGGACTGCTGACCTGAAAGCCCTGCCAAGACGACGAAGACGACAACTGACTTGGCTCCAGTCCTACCGGCCTGTCTCCAGACTGAAAGAACCTGCACAGCGACGCATCCGACAGGGACCAGCGACCTCTGAGGACTCGGGGGACTGCCCTGAACCAGAAGGACCAAGAAACTCCCAAGAACAGCAGCACTGTTCAAAAACTGCAACAACTTTGCAAATGTAAAGCAAGTTTTAAGAAC